>NC_135132.1:9722623-10080549 GCF_050908995.1 Andrena cerasifolii | reverse complement strand
TTCGCGGCCTGATTTCGGAATAAATAAGCGAGATCGCGATGCGCTCGCTGGAACGAGGCGCCATCGAGTCTTCCCCTGTTCATCGGGGGCTCCGCGAGACTTTAAAACGACCCCAAGTGCACCCCAGAATTCTAAGAGAAACAATTCAGTCGTCCATTTCGACCGATGATATACAACTATCGCCAGAAATTCCAGAATAAGATTATTCTCGCGTTTAAAAAACGGCACAAATGGGTCCGGATGGGCCCCGCATCCACCGTTCGGTGGTTAATCAACGGTCAGGGATCCATGACCTCATTAGCGTCGCTCAACTTCCAAGAACAGTGAACTCGTTTCGCGAATCTGCAAACTCGATGAAACGTCATCAGAATCGCGGGGCAGCGTCAACCTACATGCGCTTCGCAATATCCACCGTCGAAGGTCAATTTTCGCAAGCCGGGTTACATCACGGCCCGTCGCGATCGAAGCTGCTGAGTTGCACATTCTTCCCCGAGCTCCTTGCGAAATCCCTGAAAAAAGGGCACTCGTGAATCATAGTGAGCGACCGAGGAACGCGCGATTGCGCTCGATCGCAGAGAAGGATGATAATTCATTGGAGATACGTGTTTTCCGCGGGCGACGATCGTCCGTCGCGCGCGAACAGAAACAAGGGATCCCGTGACGAGAGCAGATGCGGTCTGGTTAGGTGTCGTTTAGCACACAGGGGATCTCTGGTTGCAGTCAGGTGTGTTGGCGAACGTTTGCACGTTATCGCGATCTCGTTGCTTGCTTGTGCACCTTGGATCCGCGTGTACGACACACGCTCGGCTGTGCTTCGGGGAGCCGCATCCTCTTCGGACATCTATCGTCGGTGTCTTCATCGGTCGATATCGCTTGTTTGAAGAGGCACGCGAGCTTTGGATGGTGATGGAGGAGGGTCGCTGGGTGGAGTGGAAGGCAGAAAAGCGATGGGAGGTAGCGATGGGTCTCGATTTTTCAGAATTTCGCGCGGGGTGTATTTGCTCTTTAGAGGAGTTGGGAGCAAACTGCTTGCTCAGAATCATCTGTGAGCTGTAATACGAAATTTTCTATGAAATTAGTTCCCATTCTTGCAATTACTTGGGTAGCTTTCTATTTTTTAAGAAGCTCCTTGGTACCTACCAGAGTGGACGGAGCTTACCAAATCTAGTGATCCTCCAGGGAGTGATCGGAACAACCTGTATCATTGCTGATTGGTTGCCGCCATTTGTGGCAAAAGCGGAAGTAAACAGAGAAAGAAACTGTAAAAAAGAAAGAGACAGAAATACGAATAGAAAGAGAGATAAGCAAACAGCTTGGAAAGCAGGTAATTTAGTGAATGTTTAGGTTATGTTATTTCCGGTTCTGCCGCAAATGGCTGCTGTTACACCGATCACTCCCTGTTACCACGTTCCTGCTTTGAAAGCGTCACTCCGCCGAGTCCTAGACGAGGCTGGAAATCGTACACCTCATAGGTTCGCGTCGGCGGGATATCACGTTTGCCCATGCCATTGATAACATCGTGGTCGAACCCAGCGGAAATTGACGCACCGCTCTCCAGTTAATGGACACCTTTGCACCTGCGCGCAATGCTGATTTCCAGGGTGATTCCTGAAAAAATTCGTCTCCGTTTTGCTCTGCCTCGAGTTTCTCCTCTCTTTGTTCGCCTGGGCGCTGTACTTATCGGTGTCCGGTTACGTTCAGTTCCAGTTACACGTGCCGCGGAGCGACGATGCACGTACGCACTCCTTTCCGAGTACGTATCCCCGTGCTTTCCGCTGATTTCGATTGTGCCGCCGCGACAAGCTTCAACCACGAAGATTACCGTGCCAGTCCACTGAACCTTCAGACTCTTGACTGCGATCGAGTTTGCGCTGAAAATGTATGAAAAAAAGTTCTATGAAGGCATACCCTGTGAACTCTACTTTTCAGGTTAGGCTGGGCTCTGTCGAAGTTCCGTTTAATCTTAAGTTTAATGATTCCACAATCTTTTGTGCGGCAGGGTATAAGAATTCTGTGTGTAATTCAGGTTAACTGACCTGTTTCTGAGCGACGGAAGCTGCGACGTCCCTGTGGTCCCCTGTAACTCTGAGATTGGGCCCCACAGGGTTCGCCTGATTTTTTCCTCGCGTTTGTGAACGTGGAATCAGGCCCCGTAATTTTTACCAACCATCCTCTGCGTCGCTGCGAGCAATCCACGCTTATTGCCTCCGCACGCGGTGTCTCGTGTCCCCCGGAGGGCCCAATTGTCTTTCCCCGACTTCTGGGAAGCGACTTCCCTGTGGTGGTGTCGTCCGGCGCGGATCGATCGAGCCCGTTCCATTGTCCATGTTCCCGGAGCGGCGTTGATCGCGTCCCATTGAAATCGTTTCGCTTCTCGGGTGTCCCCCGCCGCCTGACCCACTTTGTCCTCGCGATTCGCCCCGGGCCTCACGGGTAAACAATGTTGCGACGAACGTTTCAGTGGGCAGCTTCGTGTCCGAGATGCAGAACGGCTGCATGGGGGCCGCGTCCAAGGAGCTGGACAGCCCGTTGGGCCTGGCGAGGGGCCTGACGTCCCACCACGGCTCCCTGAGCCACCATCATTCCCATCACAGCCTGCACAGCCCGACTTCCGGGGTGTCGATGCACTCGGCGGCCTCCGGCCACCATCACCTGGACGAGAAAGGCTCCTCGCCGACCGGAGGCCTGCACAGCACCACCAACAGCAACCCCTCGACGCCGTCGGCACCCTCCACGCCCACCGCGGCCGCGGACGGCTCCGCGCAGGGCTCTGGGAACGGAAGCGGCAGCGCCGCGGACTCGGCCACCAAGAAGCCTCCGTTCAGCTATGTCGCGCTGATAGCCATGGCGATTCAGCACAGCACCCAGAAGAGGGCGACCCTCAGCGAGATCTACGCCTACATCACCGCCAGGTTCCCCTACTTCCAGAAGAACAAGAAGGGCTGGCAGAACTCCATCAGGCACAATCTCTCGCTCAACGAGTGCTTCGTTAAGGTGCCGCGCGAGGGTGGAGGAGAGAGGAAGGGCAACTTCTGGACCCTAGGTGGGTGGACGGTTCCCCGGGTGTTTGTTGCGTGGCTGGCGGGTGGAGGAATTCACGGGAGGACCTTTTTGCCTGTTCGCAGACCCACAGTACGCAGATATGTTTGAGAATGGCAACTACAGGAGGCGCAGACGCATGAAGCGGCCCTACAGGAACGCACCTTATCACAAGCCTTTGTTCGGAGACCCTTTCTCTCCTACGCACGTTCATCTGGGCCCCAGGAACCTGTTCGGTCACTCGCCGCCGTCCTACGGACCCTCCACCTACACCAGATACGACACCAGGTACGCTCCCATTTTCGCAATCCTGTTTCCTGGCTCAAAAGGCGGAGTATCGCTTCATTGGATGTTCGGTTTAACCATCGAGTCTGTTCCGTTTCAGCGCCTGGAGCCTGCAGCAGTCGCAGCTCTCGTATAGCCACTGCCAATCGGTAAGTTCAGCTGGGCTCTCGGCGGTGTTGATGTGTCTGCTATTGGGGATTCTCTGTTGCAGCTTCAGCCGCAGTTGCAGCCGATGCAGTCGATGCAGATCCCAACGATGAACGGGTACAGCCAGCTGGGCACGTCCTTGAGTGAGTCTCCGCTTCATCTTGAATCCTCTCTGATCTGTGAGCTTGCAGGATGTTCGACGGTCGGCAAAGCGTTTCAAGGCAATTACCTGGATGTTCCAGGTGCGACGGTGAGCTCGCCAGGCTCCATGGGCAGCGGCTCCTTCGGCAGCGGCTTCACCACCTGTGCCAGGAGACACGAGGCGGCTATGACCCCGGACACCATGCCCGCTAGATGCTACTGGCCTGAAAGTAATCTCTTCTTCTGATAACTGTGCCCTTTCGTAGTAATGGTCCACTTGCAGAGCCGTAGAAGCCACAAAATTATCTGTTCCTTTATCAGACCCCGTTCCACTTAGCAAACTAGCCAAAGAATCCTGCAGTAATCCCCTAATTTCCGACTTTTCGCAGTGGTGAACGTGAAGGAGGAGCCAGGTACCGTATCGGTGAGCAGCGCCGGAATCGGTGGCGTCGGTGTCGCCTCAGGCATGATGGGGTCCACCGCGCCAACAGGGGTCTCCACGACAGGCTTCGCTCCCATGGAGTTCCAGTCGCGGTCCAAGTGTTTCATGTGAACGAACCAGAAGTCTGAGCAGTCCACGACGGCCTCTTCAGGGTCGCCGAGGGTCATCCCGTGGTCAACCTGGCTGACCAGTGAGCTGTGACCAGTGTCCCTGACTATCCTCGGCAAGGCTGAAGGGTCGCGGAGTGCTGGCCAAGTGTGAGAATCGGATCCTCGGTGGACGAGGACTGTCGAGCGGTCTCCTTCCATTTACGCTAGCAAAAGGTGCGCCTCTCCGTGTGCTACTCGATTGCTACACAGTATTCGATATTTAAGCGAGATAAGGGACGAGTTCCTTTCCCCCGTGGGGGTCAATCACGAGAACATTTAATTTTAAGGACCTTAGAGGTAGGACTTATAGTAAGGACGCATTTGCGAGGTCGGATGGCGCGTTGTTAGGTATTGGGGAGTCTTGAAGCGTTCTCCTTTTATATATATATAGATATATATAGATACGTAGGTATGTAGTGGACACTTAAGCGTATATCCAAACGTATTTCTTTTAGATAGATTCACCAAGACTCGATGTACATATCTGATAGCCTAAGTGTACCAAGGAAACTTTGATTATACTTGTAACTAACTGTTAACTACCTGTCGAAGATTCTACCAAGTTTAAGGGCCCGGAAAACGTGGCAGCTAATGACTCATGTAATTATAATCAGAAAACGGAAATAAATCTCGATTATTTATCGCCTAGTGGAACCTGAGTGACATCATTTACCCATTACCGTCGTGCAAGTGCTCGGAATGATCAGGGAAGCAAAGTTTTGGGATATTTAAAGAGGCTGGATTTAGATGGGTCAATAGAGCTAAAGAAATATTCCAGCAGCTGATCTTCTAATTACTTTGAGCGGTGCAACAATTTTCTAGAGTAGCTTGACTGATAGGTATTCTTACACCTCCACTGTCACTATCCTAGCAAACTGCTAGTGGTGCTCTTCTAAAAATTTCATAGAAATAGGTCCACCTTGAATCATCCCAACCCTCCAGAAACTCACTGATAAAGCTAAACTCCCCATTAAAACACTATGAAGCTCTAAGTTCGAAGATTGAACGTTTCCTTCCAATATTCCTGTAATAAACCACTGAAATTCCCAAGACCCAGTTCTTTCTCTTCTTTGATGACTGCAGAACTTCCAGTTCAGAATACCCAGTGGAAAAGAAGGCAGAGAGAGAGAGAGAGAGAGAGAGAGAGAGAGAGAGAGAGAGAGAGAGAGAGAGAGAGAGAGAGAGAGAGAGAGGAGCAGAGGGAAAAGTAGCTATCGACTCGGCCAGCGGCCAGCAATGGTGATGTTTGCAAGAACGAAGGATGTTTTACAAACACTGTGCGTGGCCAGCGGGCTTTAATATTCCCCGTAAAAGAGAAGCTGGCCCGTGCACCGCGTCAACACCGTAGAAATAGCACGTGCACTTTATTTTTCGCCTGGAAATCGATCGTCGGGGCACGTCCCTTCAAGCTCGAAATAAATCTCGCCTAGTCGATGGCCCTGGAAAACCGTGCACACTGGTTACCGGAATGGCGTCAGAAATTGCTGCAAAAACTCAAAGCAGCCCCTGGAGAGCGCTTGGAGAATGCAGTTTTACAATACTATAGAAAATAACTGGGGAATCTTAAGTTACAACAAATTTTCTTATGGAGGGTTTAGTATTGCTGAGAATACTTGAAATTCTTTGGAGTAATACCTCTACTGGAGCTACTAGCGGTGGGTCAAAATCAGTGGCGGATTTAACAGGGCGGCCGATGAGCAGTTGCCACCTGGGCCTTTTTCTTAAATCCGCCACTAGTCAAGATAGAGTTTGAAATTGAAATAAATAGTGGAATCAGAAAATCACCTGCTGGAATATTTCTTCAACTCTAATCAACTTTAACCAGTATAGCAAAGACTATGCGACGAGTTTTTCTTGTCAAAAGACGGCTCTCGTCCTCGGGTACTCTTCATGGTAATTATAATGTCCATCCTTGAAGCAGTGCCAGTCCTCATTCCTCCTATTCCTGAAAGGAAGCCATATTTGTCCATTATGGATCTCCACAGAGCTGACCACAGGGAGGATCCACCATTTCCTATCAGTGGTATCCCCGCGTTCCCATTGGCTGCCAGAGACAGGTGAAAGCTGGTTTCCCCTTGAAGACTCATCGCCCGTAGGGACAGATAGTTGGCTCGTGTCCGCCATTGGCCGGGCGGACCAGGTGAGGCAGCCTTTTGCGGAGAAAGAAGGGAGGATTCTGCTCCTATAGGACGACCCTCCCTCTTCTCCAACCCCTAGCTCGGAGTTTGCGTCAAACCCTAGCGTCCACCTTCTCCCCTTCGGGAACTTCGACGCCCTCCAAGAGAAGTGCCGCGACTTTTCAGAGTAAAAAGGTCACAGTATCCCTGCCTGGATCAATAGACGCCCGGCGGAGTGAGTTACAGGGATTCACCCTCGGTTGTTAGGGTGGGACGTTACAGAATTGCCAGGGTGGGGCTAATCGATGCCCCATAAACTCGATATTCCCGCCCTTAATTCAAAGCTGATCAGCGGGCTCGCGGTTAAAATGTACTAAGCGACAAGCAGGTTGCTGCAATTAATCAACCGCGATGGTTTAAAAGGCCACATCGGTTAAGCGCGCTATTATATGTGACATATCGGATAGAATTTCTCCCCGGGAAAGAGCGTTGCAGTACTTTACAAGCATAAACGTCAGATACCGGTCGTTTCACGCGACCAGCCACGATAAGCAAACAGAGGCGTTAATCATCGGGAGCCAGGGCCCCTCTTTGTGGAACGAATCCACTGAAAGTCAGGTAAATCATTCCGTGTTTCTCTTACCGGCGCGGCTCCGGTTACAGAGATGTGGAGGCAGTATTTTACAACGCAACATGACCCACTATTGTTGCTTCGAGCTGCTCTTATTGTCACCCCCCGAGGTAGACAATGAGCTTCTCACGTGGGTGGGCCAGCCTCCGGCATTCTTTCCGCCACTCGGTAGCAGCCGGAAGAGCTCAGCCACCGTTATCGCCAATCTCGAGCCTAACAATCTATTCGAGCGGAATATAAAACAATAAAAGCCGGACCCGCGTCTCATAGGCGGCGGGATTTATCGCTCGCCACTTAGTAGGAGTAGGAAAACAGTTTTAGAACCAGGCAGGCCGGTGAATGGCGTGGAACAGGTGTCCACGATCACTTTAAGGTCGACGGAACGCTCTGTGCTAGCCGCTGGATTTTTAGCAACTGCTTTCCATGATTCTCAATGGTCCGACTATCGATTACGGCGATACAGATTTCGTGGGAGCAAGCGACCAGTTATTCGCTAGGCTGCCGCATTTTTTAGGAGTGCACGGCCCGAGACGACGGGGACTTCCTTCGTTCCCGGCGCGACGCGGTTCACACGCACGTGCATCGTCCGTGGCGTGTAAATAGAGGGCGGAGGTGACATATAGCGACAGCTCGAGCAAGCGTGTCGACCGTTTAGGCGACTATTAGCAGCTTCACGCTGCCTACTACGCACGTGCGGCGCGGGACGCCCTGTCGCCTCCTTCTGGAGCCTAGATTGCCAGTTCAGGAGTAACGTGGGATGAAGATGATCATGCAGATCCACCGATGCTGACTTTCTTGGAAGGGGTTGGTGCTGGAGTCGAGGATGGGAGGATTCAATATTAAGTTTCAACTTCTTCTATGAACAAGCGAAGAGAAGCGTTAGCTATCGAGGAGTCATTATTTCAATTTCATTGGATCGGAAGGAAACTTACGAAGTCAGTCGCTGTCCAGAGGTGTCCATGCAGGTGTGCGCCAGCGAAACAAAACAAGAGACACGCATGCAGAGTTCTACAGACAAGAAGGCGTTAAATGAAATTGCAGGGAACAAGAAATCAGAAGCGATGGATGGAAAAGAAAGCTTACCAAGGCAGCGAGGCTTTGGGAGTGTTAACGATGAGGTGGTGCGTTAAAGGAATGGGATGGAAAACTCAGCTTTTACTTCCTTCTATGGACAACGAGAAAGAAATTTTAGGCCTAACGGAATCATTGTCCCCTTGGGAGGAAGCTGACCATCTTCAGTTCCTGTTACGGCTCAGAGCCGGACCCCAGTAACACACCACCAGCTCTTGAATGAGCCAGTGACGAGAGGAGCATCAAATCCTATCGCTTCTGGCTATCTAAATTTGGCCCCGCCTCAAAAATCACTCGGCTCGTTTACCGCGGTCGTTAGAGTGGATTTAACTGGACGAAAGGAGGGTAGAGTGTGTCAGATATCGTTCGACCGAGTTCTGGTAATCCTCGAGCGGGACCGACGGCAATAAATTCTCGGGAGGAGCCGGCGTTACGCCTCTCGGTCCATTTGCTCCCCGGGACGTCACCTAAAATCAGTTAATTATATTCTAGATCCGTCGCGGCTTCTCGCGTCCTGGACTTAAAGAGAAGGAAAAAAGGGAGACAATTACCTGGAGTAGGGTTCAAACGTTCCAGGAGACTCGTTTTGGCGGGAGATTCCGCACTTAGTTATTATCGATGGCCACCTGGCGGCGGGCGAGGTAGATTTGTTTAAATATATTGCTGATTTTTATGTTTATACACGAGAATCTCTTAAATTATGTGGACGAATGTGGGATAGAGGGATTCTTCTTGGAAAACTTAATTAAATGTGTGTAATACAAGTTTCACGTGCGATCGTTGGTTTTCGAGAAAATCGACTTTGAAAATGAGCCCAGTGCGCGCGCTTTTCGGTTTGCTGCAGTGGTTCTCACTGCAGGAGATTGTAATATTTGCGTGGGATGTATAAAAATTGTAATTTGCAATTGAATTATAACCTGAAATTTTGTGTCGATTTAATGTCGATTACCTCGAGAACCGAGGCGGTTTTTAATAAGAGCTCTGTATTGTAAAATACCCTTTGTGTAATTACCACAAGCAGAATGTTTAATACAGCACGAACACGTGGAGGTATTCGGATGTCTGAAACCCGAATAGTCCTCGATGTTCACGCGTACGTGTCACGAACCCATTTTACAAAGAGAAGAAAGAGAAAGACGTGCAGTTAGCACGCAAACTATCGTGTTCCCTTCGTTGATTCCGTCTCTGCTTTCGATACACACAGAGTACTTCGACCTTGCTGATTCTCCTGAAAGAAAGCTCAGCACGCAGATCCTGAACGCCGGCACTATCATCGCCAGAAATAAAAATTGTCAGGTCCAAAAAAGTTTGTGTCGCAGCCTAACGCTTATAGTCTCGACGAAATCATTTGACTATTAAAAAAAACCAGCAACACTATTTTCTTGTTGGAGCAAAAGAAAAGCGAAAGACACGCAAGTGGTTTTCAACAGGCAATCCATTTCGTTTCGACTATAATATCTTCGCTAACATTCTACTTTATACTTGTCGGCGCAATTACGTCTCGTCCCCCGTTATTTTCATCGTTCATCAGATGTGGAAGCGTTCAAGAGAGGATTGAGGAATCGCGTGTCACGATAACAAGAGACAGGGGAGACGAGGACGGATTAATCGCGTGTAAATTTACATCGTGGAATCGGTGCAACCGTCCGTCGACCGTCGCCGCTGAAAAACGACGATGCGGAGGGGGAGTAGTAGGTGGAGACAGAGAAGAACGAGAGGAGGTGGCGCGAAGATAGCGGTGCGTGTCGTCACGAAAATAGAAACGGCTTCGTTGACACTCTGCTACAAATTGTCCGCGTCGTTATGCTCTTTGTAAGAGCCAACGCTCTTTCTTCCACGTTGAGAGCAGCGACCACGAATACTTGGCGATGTTTCGCGCCCAGGAACTTATCACCGGAGGTCTCTGCTCTCCTCGCTCTACAGTTATGAAACACAGAAACATATACGGATCAACAATTACAATCGATCTGCGCTCCTTCTTCTCTGTTGCGCACACGGATGAAGCTTATGCGCTTTCTACTTAGTCGAGCTCTAGGGAAGTAAACGGGTCCTGTAGCAGAGTGCCTGGCTGCGGAAGGAAGCGACAGTGATTAAACCTTGCGGTACTGTCCAATTATATTAACAATATATTTAATCTCCGGTACACGGGCAGGCCCCGCGTGTACAGATGGTGTTATGCGTTTAATAGAAACACTCGCGCACAGAACTGTCCTTTAATACTTGACCCTAAACGACTCTGGTCGACTCGCGGGGAATGACTGACGGAAGGAGAATGGAAACTGCACTTGCGGCGCGCAAGCTGCTCGCCTTCCAGCCGAAGGGTTAATCTTCTTCGAGGAGGTCGTCGTCGAGACTCACGCCCTGCAACAATAACCACATCCAACGCTCGGTAACAGTTTTAAAATAAAGCCCGGAGGAGTGTGCAATTTAAAATGGGCACGATGACTGCCGCGACGCTGCTGCAACAGGAGGGCGTGATAAAGTACAGAAATGATGGAAAAGGTACGCCAAGAGGGTGACTCGAGTGGGCTCTGTGTTATGGCAATAAGGCTGTAAAGTAAATGAACCGTGACTGGCGCGAAGTCAACAAACCTTAAACCTCCTCCTCCAACGTTTGCTACTTGCAGTTGTTTCGCGCTATACGACCCCAGTGACTGGAATTTATAAGAAAGTAGCTAAAAGGAATAATACACCAACTGTTTCTAACAGTTTTATAAGAAATAAATATTTCCAAAGGAACAGAATTCTGATAGCAGGAAGATGCAAAGGAGAAGGACGCTGTGAGCTTTATTCCCGCCTGGTTCTTTTTTACCTTCGCCCTTTTCACGCTCATTTAACGAGCCCCGTTCATTCTGCCCGATAGGTGGAACGTGTTCACGTACGCGCATCGAGCAGGATCGATAGCTGTGTGCACGCACACGCGCGCGCGGTGCAGTCGGCTTTCGACTGTTTTGGTAATGCAATACCCTTCTAGAGTTACGCGCCCGTATTTAAGGGCATTAAGCCATCTACTTGCACCCCTCCTGCTCGCCTTTCTCCCCTGCGCTCTCTTTCTCCTCCGTTTGACCTCGATTCGCCTATTCCCGTGATTTTGCGGCTCAGCGTGAAACTACCGCGGGCTTTTCAAATTTCAAGCAAAACACTTCGCGCCGGTCCTGCTGCTGCTACTTGCGCTACGCGCGTGCGCACTTACTTTGCCAACCAGAAGCACTTATTCACGCCAGCATGCACAAAGAAACAGAAATAAAGAATCGATCACTGTGCGATAAGCAGCATTAATGTAAGAGGCTTACAGTAGTGTCGATGGTGTCGTCGATTTCGAGGTCGAGGTCCAGATCGTCGTCGTCGTCGTCGTCGTCCTCGACCGTGAGAGGTCTGGAGCTGCTGGTGGTGGTCTTCGTTTCTTTTTCGGGCGCGGTCGGTGCGCCGATGGATGGAGGAACCGTTTTACCAATATCCAGATCTAGTAGCCTGTTCGTTAGTGCCTCGGTAGCTGGCAGTTCCGGTTCGCCGGCAGTGCTGCTACCTGCTTTATAGTTAAATTGGTTGGCCTGCCCGGCTGCTAATACTTCCTCGAAAGGCTTTCGGTCGATATTGACCTGTAAGAAATTGAAAATCTCTCGATTAAACAGTCGCTTTTTATTGCCAGTCATACGCAGAAGAATCTCTTACCTGCACCGTGGGGAACGCAGACGCTGGAATCTTCTCCTTGCTCTCCTCCCTCAGGAACTGTTCCACCTTCAAACCTTCGCTGTACCCGGGGAACAGATTCTCGTACTGCTCCGGGTCGGCCAAGCTCTGTCCGGCCTTCTCGCTCACCGCGGAGAGCTTCTCCTTCCACAGCTTCACGATCGATGAGATCTTGCTGGGCGCGTAGGTCCTCGCAAAGAACGCGGCTTCCGGGATCCTGTCCGTTTTTATCAGGATGTCCAGGCACTTGTCGAGATCCCCGAGGATGAAGTAAGAGAGGAAGGAGATGTGGTTCTTGCTGGTCTCGTCCGCGTCCGCGCCGAGCTTACGGATCATGGTCTCGTTGCCAGTGCTGGTGGCGAGCAGCAGAAGCCCGCCGAAGTCCTGCGCCTGGTGCAGGCACTCCTGCGCTAGGCAGAGCTTACCCTTCTGCGTGGCCAGGGAGGCTAACTGTCGCCACTTCTGCTGGCTGTTCGCTTCCTTCGCGAGTGTGTGAGCCGTGGCGAGATCCCCTAACGCTAGGGCCAGCTCGAACCTGTGCTCTGGGTCTGTGGAGACTGCTAACGCTTGCTCTTTGAAGCCCTGTTAAACGGAAACAGTTAATGTCTACTTGGGATCAGATCTGAATGATAGCTGGGAGATGCGAACCTGCTTTTCGAGGAAGTGCGCCACTCTGGTTCGATGCTCCTTGGGGACGGTCGGCAGCACTCTGTCGGCGGTTTCGAAGTCCTTCCTCATGACAGCCGTCTGGTATTCCAGCACAGACAGCAATAACGAATAGGAGACGACAGACAGCTCTTTGTCGCACAAGTAAAGTCTGTTGTCCCTGGGCACGTATCCGAGCAGATACATCGGCCTGTCTAAGTGCGAGACGGTCACTACTTCCCCGCCAACGAAGTAGTTCACTCGGTTCACGCTGTTCGTGTAGATGAAACAGTCGCCCACCCAAAGACCAGTCTTCACCACTTCGCTCATTTCGGCGACCATCTGCAACGCGTCACGTGCAGCTTGTCAACATATCGCTCTATCGTAGCTACTAGCAGCGTTGGGTATTAATCGAATAAATTTGTATTCGAGACATTCGAATAAAAATTGAATCGTTATTCATTTTATTCGAAATTTATATTCGAAGATTAGTCGAATAATGCCCAACACCGGCTACTAGTGGATCACCTACCTCAAACGCGTCCTCGATGTCTTCCGCGTTCTCGGGAGCGTTCGCGACGATGTCCGAGTGGTACTTCAAAATGAAGTACTGGTCGGACGTGGCTAATGCTACGAGAGAGGCGTTCTCGGCCCAGTAAACGTGAGTCGGTTGAATGTCTATACGGCGAATCAGCTTCAGCGTGTCCCAATCGTAGAAGGATAGGCCAGACCCAGATGATACTCCCAAGAGAAATCCACCGAAAATGCCTGCAAGCCACAGTGTGGCTTAGAAAAGATGAAGGATACGAATCTCAACGACCTTTAAACTTACAATCAGCGCCGAGGTCGGGCTTGCAGCTCTTCTTCTGCTTGAAGTTCTTGAAGATCTTCACGGTGGTGTTGCTTTCTCTAACAGCGTAGTGGCTGGAATCGGCCGCCCACACGAACTCCGACGCCTGGCCGAATGCTTTGTTCCTCAGCGCCATCGACGTGTAAATAATATATTCCCCATCTCCACAGACCACCAGAAATCTCCCGTTCGGATTGTGCTGGATGGTCTGCGGATAGATCTCGCAGGCACCCATGTCCTTCACCGCCAATGGAAGTCGTTCGCCGTCCTGGGCTTCCTCGCCTAGAGCCTTCAGGTTCGCCTGCTGTATTTCGCTGTGCTTCGCCCAGACAATCTTGCCACCCAACGAATCCATGGAGACCGCCGGCTCCTCTCTGCCAACTTTCACCATGACGCTGCCCTCGTCGTAGCCAATCGCCACATTGTTCGAGCCTTTCATAGAGGAAATCGTCCACACTCTTTCAAACCCGTAGTTCAGGGACGATTCCAGCCTGTACGTGCCTGCGTGCCATATCCTGACGGTTCCGTCCTCGGAGCCAGTGAGAATGATAGGCAATTCTGGATGGAAGCAGACCGCCGAGATGTTCTGCGTGTGGCCCTCCAGCGTTTGCACGCAGGTCTTGTTCTGGTAGTCCCATATCTTCACGTACTTATCGTCAGCTCCGGATATTAAGTACGGTTTATCGCCACCGTGGTAGTAATCGACGCAATTAACTCCCTTCTCGTGGCCCTCCAGTGTGAAATTAGCAGTGGACGAGCCGAGCTGCCACACCTTCACCGTTCTATCCAAAGAGGCACTGGCGAACGTATTGTTGTCCTTCGGATTGAACACTATTTGCATTACGTAGTGAGTGTGGCCCTCGAAGACTTGCTGCCCGATCCACGCCTTTTCCCAGTTCCACAGCTTGATCAGCATATCGTCTGCAACAGATCGTTCGAACACTTGAAACCTCCAGCAGCACGAGAGAGAACAGACAAACGCGACGATACCTACCGCTACTCGTCAATATGAACGGCTGCGTCGGATGCACGGCTATGCACCTGACGTAATCGCTGTGCGCTTCGAAGGAGTGCACCCGCTCCAAAGTGTTGTAATTAAACACCCTGATCTGCATGTCGTCGGAGCCAGTGACCACCCAATTCTTACGGGGCACGAATTTGGCTGTGCGAACTGGCAGATCGCAGACCTCGAACATCTTAACCAACGTCTGGGTCTCGTGGTTCCATATGTTGACGTTTCCCTGGTACAACGAGCAGAGCATCCATGGCTCCGTCGGATGGAGATCGACGCTCTTCACTCTGTCCGACCGAGCGGTCAGCTTCCGCTTGATATCTAACCTGAGCGGCTAGAATAAAGGGAGTGCGAACGTCATAAATCATCGGAGCATCGTTATTGATTGCTACGTGGGAGCTTATTAATAGTTTATTCGGAGGTTATGTGAACATTGGAAATGTAATATATTTCTTGAATATCGATATTGGAGTTGATAGAGGTGCATGAAAGTGTTAATCAGAAATTACGAGAGTAGGCTGTCACGGTAAGAGGCAATTGTTTTCGTGGTACGAAGGATTGGATATTTTGACGTGTCAGGAGCAGGAGGTGCACTGTCAATACACAGTGTCCACAGGTGTTTACTGGTGGGATAAGTTTCTGGAGTATTCTGGATCCGATCTCGAGGTACGTACCATTTTGTTCGCTGTACGATGCTTCGTATTCGCAGGATATTCAACGGCTTGGACTCAACGACGAGAACACATTAATGGATCTAAATCTCCTGCCATCAAGTTGAGACGTGGCCGATGTCCGAAGCGAAAATGGCGTCCACATGCACCAGATGCTCGTCGCTGTATTATCGATAAATGTAATAAGCTACCGATCCTTTCTACTTAATACTGTTAACCGCGTGGCTAATTAGGATATGATATGCAAGTACTTTCTCACAATATCGTGAAATGTATACGAGTTCAATTGGTTAGGAGTGATTCGTGGAATGGGAGTGGTGGTCGTCAGGAGAATGGCGGGAATTATGAATTCTCGGATTTCGTATTGAAATTCTTTTGCATTTAATATTGCAGTGGTAGATTAATCCGTGGAGCTGAAAATAAGGGTACTGTACTTGATTAATTTCTAATTAATAATGTACGAAAGAAATTGAAATTGTTTCGTAGATAATACTGTTTTTTCCTTAGGCGGTAAAACAGAAATTACAATTATTCCGTAGGTAATATTGTTTTATCCCGGGGGTATAACAGAAATTGCAATTGTTCTGTAGGTAATAACACCTTATCCTCGAGAGGTATATCAGAGATACCAATTACCTATGAAATATTCCATTCCCAAGTGATTTCTGGGAATGGATCGAAAAGATAATCAGAACTGCATTCCATCGCGATTGAGCTGCGATTGTTGACGCTAAAAGCACGTGCGCCAAAGGACAAATCGAAAAGTACAGCCACTTTGCGTGTCAGAACAATGATTCGGAGTACCCAAATACTCGGTATAGATACGACAAGATACACACATAGAGATAATCCTGGATATAAAAAGCCTCCCGAAGAACAATTTTCACAATCCTCGCTCCTGCACCCACCATGAAGCGGATACTATCATTCTTAGGTAAAAGAACACTTTTCCTTCTAACTATTAAGAATCTCCGTACAAATAGAAGCAAGTCGAATTCTCAGGCATCCTGTTAGCGTCCAAGGGAGCATGGTGCTTATCGTGGGCGGACAAAGCGATCCTCTACGAAGACTGCGAAATTTTCAACAACTCGCGCATTTACGGTGGGCCAATTTGCGGTAGCAACGGTGTCACCTACGCCAACAGCCTGTACCTAGATTGCGCGAACCATCAGAACTTCCAGAACGGTGAGTGACCCGAATCTCCCTACAACGAGATCCTCTCTCACCCACTACTGGTGGCACAATTATCCGAGGTTAGGTTGCGGCGCGGTTAAACATTCACGAGCCCTGCATAGGGGGTCGCATGAATTTTTCATCCCATGCTTCTCCGCCCACGATTCGTAGGCGCGGGGTACTTAATTTCTCGACGAATGGCAGGAGCTACTCGGCGGAATAATTCGAACGACACAAAGGCGTGGAGTAATATATGTGTTTCCTTCGATGCAGTGGCAACGCTGCATTCCGGGGCCTGTTTACCGGGGGACGAATACTGCAAGACGAACATCCTGTACGAGCCTGTGTGCGGATCGGACGGCGCCACTTACACGAATCTGGAATCACTTTTGTGCGTTAATTACAGGCGTTTACGGAGTAAGTACGACAAATCCCCGGGCTGGAGGACCCCCCCAGGCACGTCCTGTATATTTACCGCGCCGTTAATACGGATTAAAGTTGGGAAAAGTTGGTCGGCGGCGACGGTGCAGCCAGCCGGTGAATTTAGTTGGCCGAGCTGGAGAGGTTTCGGGGCTGACCGAAATTTCAGCTTGCAAACTCCGGCGAGTTCGTTGTTACGCGTTCACGTCGCCCAGTATTGTTGCGTTTCGTGTGCTTGGCAGGGCTCTGTCATCTGACGTCGGAAATCCCCAGCTAAAAATATCGAGTAACTCGAGTTTTTTGAAAATCATACCACACCAGTTGTCAGCGTTGCTTGCACGAAGGATTTTAGGTCTAATTAAATCATTGATCAAATTCTGTATTATGTGGGATCAGGAATCTCGATAAAAGGGAATTCGGAATAAGAGAACTCGGAGGGACGACTTCGGTGGAGTTGGTTAGGCGGCTGCCAATTACACAGCGGATCCGCAGATCGTGGGTTCGAATCCCATCATCTGAGGAAATTTTTCTGCGGCTCTTCGAAAAACGAAAAAATTACCAAAGTCTATTCCCACAAGTAGAGTTTGGATTCTACTCGGATTTGATTTAAATTATTCTTCATCGGGGTCTAGGATCGGTACTAACTTCCCATCAAGCTTCTAATTTCTGACATATAGTTATACTTACCACTCTATCCTTGCAGACGTGACAGTGGCGTCTCACAGTGCCTGTGGGAACTTCGACTACTGCTACAGGCACGGCACCGCTTCCTACGGAACAAACCCTGTCTGCGGCAGCAACGGATTCACCTACCAGAACGCGGCTCAGGTCAAGTGTTTGCAACGGCGTAACACCGGTAAGCGGTTGCTGGGGGTCTTATGTAAAGCCTTATAGCCTACGTTCTTCGTTACCGAACAGAACTCTCTGACTGCCTCAGCTTTCGAGTGGCGACACGTGACCGTCTCAGTCGTATAAGCAACAAAATTGCGCGCTTCGGCGCCCAAGTGTGCATACAAATCATAGTTGCAATCCTTCCGGCAGATGTTCCTCAAACGGAATTCCCCTGGTTTCAGAGTTGAAGATCCTGCACGACGGCGGTTGCACCGTTCGCGACGTCCACGCTGTCTACGGAAGCACCGCGGAAGTGTGCGAAATTGCTCGCAGCAGATACGAGTGGAACCCCGTCTGCACCTCGGATGGAGTCACCCTCTCGAACCCATTCGAGTTCCTTTGCTACGAGGCTGGTAGGTGTTAATGGGATTGAATGCAAGTAGGCGTCTCTAGTCCAATTACCCAAAGTGCATCCTCGATTAGTCCCTGGGCTTCGGAGCTACGGGAGCTTCCATTGTCCCTGCACTTTCTTTACTCGAGAAGTTCAGTCTACTTCTACTTCCACTTCTTCTGTATTGGAATTGTCGAAGGATCTGGAGCGTCGGGTTTAATTAGAGGAACTAGCCATATCAAAGGACCTCATTTCCCAGATCTGAAGCAGCTGGTTGCAGACGAGGAGTGCGGCACGAGCACCCAGAGGTCTTGCTCCTGGCTTAGGGTCGATGACGCGACCTTGATGAGCGGCAACGAAACGTCCACCCTGGGGAACGAGGTTTGCGGAAGCGACGGGGTCACGTACGGGAGCATGCATCACCTGCAATGCCAGACCAGTCGAAATAAATGTGAGTGCACGGAGAGAGAGTCCTTCGGTGTCCGGTCGATGATAACTCACCGTTTCGTTTCTCGCCAGATCTGTTCACGAAGCACTCTGGACCCTGCTCTGGCCCCGACGACAACCCCTGCGGGTCTATACCGGAAGAAGACCTCCGACTACCGGTTTGTGGGAGCGACGGGGTGTCCTACGTGAGCCCGGAAGCTCTCTGGTGCGGCAGAAGACGATTCCCAGAGAAAAGTGAGCCGCAAAGTGTCTCTGAACCGTCTTCTATCTAAGCACTTACGCTCCATTGACTCAACAAAAGGAGATTTTATCTGTGATTCTTAGCCCTCCAGCTTCCCCTGCATCGACCACTTCGAATTCATTTAAAAGAACGCTATTCATCCTCTTCGTCGATTTTAAAAGCCGCTGTTGCTTCTCCACAGACTTGACTTTCGTCCACGATGGACCTTGCTGAAGGACGAGGCCGATTCTCATGGATTAACCCACGTGTGCTACATAATGTTGCATTGCGTCATCGCGGGAAGAACCGAGGTTGAATGACGTTTCCTGGATCTTCCTCTGGAAGATAATCTTCATCTTCTTCTCACGAGCTCGTTAGAAGATTGTGCTTTTCAGAGAGAGAGAACGAACGCGAACTGAAATCTGCTCCAAAACGGCGGAGTTCTTTTTTCTCACCGGCGATTGATCGTTGAATTATACTCGGAAGGCATCGATGAACGCGCGATAGCCGCGTAAGGACTTATCAGATCCCAATATTTCATTCTTCGTCAGGGTGATGTCACTCGCCGAGTCCATATGGCCATTTTTATTTCCCGGGATTTTCCTTTTTCATCTTCTCACGACGAGCAGCGGGATATCGATGGAGACCTTAACGAAGTCGACAGCGTCCGTCGGCCATGAATTTTCAAGAGAATCGAAGGATGTCTCGAGAGGACGTCGATATGATTTTTGTGAATACACGTTTGGACTAAATTCGCATTGTATCTCTATGGTATATATTAAATATATAATTCCAAATGAAGCGCGGAAAGTGATTCGTCGCCCAAAAATGAGACGGAAACGTTGAAAGAATTTTTTTCCTACGACGCTTCGTTTTGGAGATAATCAAGATTGAATGCGTGCACCACGCGCCGCCGCGCGCGCGCTCTTCAAAGTCGATTATCTCGAAAACGGGACGTCCTACTTGAAAAATTTCTTCCACGTTTTCGACTCACTTTTACAAACTTGCATCGACTACGCTTCGTGTTTGCAGCTACCTAATCCGGACTTCGCGAAAAACAGCAGAAATATGGTTAATTCCTGAGGAAACTCGTATTTCCTGCTCGAGTTTCGCGTCTGTTCCCACGTAAGGGCAACGCGTAACCATTTCACGTGGAAGAATTTATTGCGTTTGACTTTTGACATACAGTTCTCCGTCTCGCGCGGGACCTTGCCGCCGCATAAGTGGATTATCACCGGCGCAGCCAGCCAGAGGACAGATTCCTGATGAATTAACGTCGGATAGGAGCAGCGCCGCTGACACGATAATTACTCGGCGTCTCTCGACGAACCGACTTCTGTCTCCCCAGGAGATTAATCCACGATTCTGGATTTTCTGCGTCGGATTAACCTGTCCTCACGCTCTAGGTCGGTCAATTAACGCGCCTGGGGATTAGCCACACGATCGGCTGGCTCTATTAGGTCTACGGAGGCGTTTGCTCCCGCCTGTTTACCGATCTTGACCCGTTTTTCACCCAACGATCACATAGAAACAAGAGACTAGTGCTTCGCTGGAGGTTCCAAGCCTCCACTGACCTCCCGGTCTCGCGCAAACTTCCCAACGCCGAATAAAACACTTCCAATTACACCTCGGCGAGGATGGTAGCCTTGCCCAAGGGGCTCGAGCTTCCATCCCGACGAAAGTACGGGGTTGCCTACCGCCAGGCGACCCAGCAGCATCCCAGGACAGAAGGATGTCGCCGTCGACCGCGTTTGCCGCAGAATCGGAGGAGGTCAGGGCGACTATTTGTCCCAGCGGCTCCAGCACCGCGGAAAAACACCTGGTCTCGGCATTCGCCGTAGGATCGACTGACCTACTGCTCCTTTCCAGGCGTCGTGGACGAAAGGGGATCCGAGCAGGCAACGATTACGCCCGGATACATTATTTATCCGACCTCTCCTTTTATCGCCGTTTGCTTTTCGACCGCCTAGGCGACGCTTTTTCACCCGTTATCCTTCCGCGGAGCGTTATCGGCCCGACTTCTATACCCCGGCTTTCATCGATCACGGGATTTTTTCGCGGTCGCGCGGAGGGCGGGGGGGACATCGATCAGGCCGGCTGACGTGATCGATCGATCGTCCGCTGAGCTTCCTCGAGAAGAAAAGTGTCTTTGAAGGGGACTGTTGCTCGCGGGGATCACCTAATGGCTGGCTCCTTCGCGGACGGTTGAAGTTTTTGAGAATTAAGCTGTAGGGGCTGTCCAGTGGTGGGGGAGCTTGGTCAGAGTTGATATAGAATTTTTTTTTGTTTTTAAAGAAAACGTGAGAAAAAATTGTATATATATATCATTCAAAGATGTCTCTATCTTCGTTGAAAATATTGTATCGATAAAAGTGTTTTTTCACTTCGAAATAAATTCCCAAAGATGCGATATTTCTTGGCCTGGCCAAGGTGGTCTAACCCCTCAATTTTTGTTCCTCTTCGAAATGATTCCCCGGCTGCAAAGCACGCGACAAAGAGAATCAATTGAAATTCCTTTCCCTTTTCCTCGGCGACAGACTTCGCCACTTCCGGCTACCAAGAAGCCTCCCATATCCGTCCCCACCCCCCCTGAGCTCGTTCGAGTCCACTTCCCCTCGATTTCTAGTGGATTCTGTATCCAGGAAGCTGACCGAACCAGTTCCTACACGTCGACGACCTCTATTCTTCCCTCTGACTGGACTCTGACGAGATAAACCCACCAGCCCATATATTACTCGCAATTAAAGCCTGTGGAAATCTTCCGGGAAGCTTGCTCGCTGTCGATAACAGCGATGAAGCTTCCAGAAAGCTTCCTATTAGCAGGCAGACTTAGAACCTTTTCACGCGAGACACGATTAGTATTTCAGATAAAATCATTTGCCAAAAGCAATGCTAGCCCAGCTCCATGCTATCCTCAGCTGAGCTTCAGTTTTAGGGCCAATTAGACCAACAAATGGCTTCCCAGAGTCTGCACGCCGGGAAGATAGAAAGGATTCTCGCGTGAAGGGACCTTTAATCTTCTTCCCGATAATCATTCCCCGGAAGATTCTGCTGGTAGAAAATAGGTGAACGAGGCCACGTGGAAGCGAAGGTACGATTCAATTTCGCCGCGAAATTCCGCGCCGCTGGAGGGGCGAGCGAGGAAAAGGACGATCCCTGCTCGCAGAGTCGTCGACCCCTGGCGTTATGCAAAATGCGGTCGGCTAACGATCTAGACGCCACGGTTGCCTAATCGACGCGAGGAATTCGATGCCGATAGTCTGTTTGTTCCAGCCGCCTATCTTCCTCGTTCTGCGCGGCGAATGGGCGCCGATAATCGATATTCGGAATAAGAAAGGGTGGGAAAATCGAAGGCCATCGATTTTGACGAAACTTTGCTGAGAAGTAGTACTCTATAAAATACTTCACCGGTATCCTTCTCGTCCCCAATCGTCCACGCTGAAGGGGTGAAAACAGCCCCCGAAGTGGGGGCGCTGAAACCGCGTTTCGTCGAATATCTCGGGAACCAGTTGGCGTGGAAAAAAAATTCTTCTTTCTAAATTGTGTGTTTTTGAAGCGCCGATTCAGCTACCTGAAAAAATTTCAGAAAATATACCACTGCTTCGTATTTTCGGTGGGAAAACGAAACCACGAGTGTGGAGTCAGGTTTCTCTTCGCATATCTTTTTCCAAAACTCCTCCACCCTCCAATAATTAAAATAACCCACCCGGTAGTAAGCCCGCGATTAAAATCCATCGAATCGGACGGTCTATTTCAGTGGAGCGACGCAACTGGGTCGAAAAAGAGCGTCTCCGAGATTAGATTCCCAGGCGAGTGGGAGTCGCGGAAAAAATGGGGGCTGTATAAATTAGCGGCGGTATCGGGGCCGTCGCGAATCGGTGGTAGCGATACAGCCGCATGTAAACAACGATAGGACGCGGTGTTGACAGTGCGCGTACGCCCTGACAGATTGGAGTAGCGGCGACCGATGATTAAACTAATCGTCCCGGCAAATATGTGACATGGCATTAGTGTCTGGCGACGGCCGCCGCGAAATCGAGCGAGTTGCGAGCTGGCTTCGAGGGATCACTCCTCCATCTGCCGCGACTTCGGCCGGGGAAGCTCGTGGAAATTGAAACGCGCGCGAAACGGCTAGGGGAAAAAGGGGGACCTGGTGACACAATCCGCGGTCACGCAACGCGGTCGGGTTTAATGATTTCCGACTGAAAACGTCTTCGCGAGGGAACTACAGTCGATCGCGGATTGCGAGAAATCGCGATTGTTGCGGATGGAATGGTTGCCATTCGCGCTATGGGGGAAACTTTCAGGTTGGCGTTAGGGATTGCCAATTCTCGTGGTCGGTGAAGCGGGGTGCTGGGTTTCCAGTACATATTTTTTTAGGGAAGGAGACTTAAGGGGAACACCACTGTGACAGCCCGAAAAGTAAGCCATTTTTATGATTTTTTTTCAGGAATAATTTACAGCTTTCATATGAAAGTTTTATCGCCTACCTTTAGTGCAATGTGCTAAGAGACTATACAAAAAAATTGAGGAGGAAAACGTGCATAAATATTAATATATTAATTAATCTTCTAAACCCCTAACGTGCGCTGGTAGAATGTGTAGCTATGGAACAGCAGGTCCAAAATCAAATTTAATTTTTTTTTCTTTATAAACTATATTGCACTAAAGGTGGGTAATAACGATTTTATATGAAAGCTGTAAATTATTCCCGGAAAAATTCTTAAAAGGGTCATTTTTCTTCGCGGAGGAATTCTATTCTTTGGGTTAAAAACATAGCAAAATTTAGTATTTTTTTTAAAAGAAACCAGCGATCCGATTCATTTGAAATTTTGACCATGCTTTGATGCATCTTTGAAGAAGCTGTAAGTTTTTTTGTATTAATTTCTAACCATAAATATAGTAGTTATGCGTGATCGACCATCACGCCGCGCAAAATTCGTCATCCGTTGGTGTGTACGATATTTATCTACCAGGTAATCTGAAACAGAAAAATGAAACGGCGTTTTGTTTTATAAATATGTAGCTTGAAATTGACGAACCAGCAAAAAACAAAAAAATTTATTGAGCAGTGTGGAGAATCCTCAAACTGAGAGGTCTCATCCTTTAATTTTTGCTACCAATTTTGCGCCAATTTTTTTATCTAACAAAAGAAGTACAGAACTTAAGGGTACCCTGGATCATCAAATTGAAGCTACATATGTACAAAATAAAACGCCGTTTCATTTTTCTGTTTCAGATTACCTGGAAGGTAAATATCGTGCACACCAGCGAACGACGAGTTTTGCGCTGCGTGATGCATAACTCCTATATTTATTATTAAAAACGAGTAAAAAATAAACTGCAGCTTGCTCAAGGATGCATAAAAGCATGGTCCAAATTTCAGATGAATCGAAACGCTAGCTTCTTAAAAAAAAATTCCTAAATTTTGCCACGTTATTAGCCCATAAAATAGTATTCCCCTATTAATCAGCGTCGATGTCCGGTGAGAAAATCTTGCATTATAAATGAAAATGGCCCCTGCGGGGGTCCTTAGACTCTCCCACTTGTTCTGCTCTTGTCACCAGCTGTATTTGACGATTCAGAGGAGCCCGTTTCGCGTGAAACGCTCAGCGTTACGCAACTCGGTGGACAGGGTGTACGTCTCGAAATAACGAGAATAGTTGGCAGCGAGGGCTCACGTTCACGGCCAGAGGATCTCCCTATATTCCACCTTTGCGGAGATATCGAGCCGACAGCCTCGGCCCGCATTGCCCTCACGTACTGGAAAGCGAGCGCGGCTCTTTCGCGGGGGACGGTCAAAATCTGAGAAATCGAAACGGTGCCGCGGCGGCAGATAAATTTGACAGGACGCTCGGCACGCGAGTCGCTGGCCGTGTAACGGGAGAGAACGACGTCTGCTCGACTGGCAGAGGAGGAGTTTCTACATATAGAGGTAAACGCGGCCCGCGAAACGATTCAGTCTCGTCCAAGCCACGCGACATTCCAACACACCTGATCGCGTTCCACCGCCAAAGTCTTCAGCGACTCGCACCTGGCTTACGCGACAGTATTTCCACCCCCGTCGTGTCACCCGATTGCGTCCTCCACTTCAGCTGCAGCAAAAGGTGAGTCCTCGGCCGCTTGCGGGTAAAAATTTGGGGCCATTTCACCCAACTTTCTGGAGGAATAGTGGATCTCTGTGAATTAGAAAAATTTCAAAATCGTCAGGCGGTGGTAGCGGAATAACGAGCGGGTTTATATTTTAAATTTGTCGAGTTTAAAGCTTGGAGGTGGAGCTTTTGATATGGCAAAGCTAGATCATTCTGCCGCGCTGGGTACGCAGTGTTCGATTACGAGCAACGATCAGTGTTTACAGCGCGATACACAAAGATTACATCGCTATTGGGGGATCCTTGGCCGCGGATTAGCCGGGATTACGGGCGCAGCCTGCGATCGCCAGATCCACTGTGAAATTTACAACGGTCCCCGCTTCCTGAAAACGATTCGCCAGCCCGCAGCTGTTCCCGCTAAGCGGCGGCCGATTTTTCCGCGCGATTAACGGGGCGCGCCTAGCTCGCGGGGACTCGCCATCGATTTCGAATGCGCCAGGGAGCGCCTCGAATCGATTAAGTGGAGCCAAAGGGTTCGTTTCCGCGGGATTGGATTCGACAGCGACGAAAATTTCATTATCCAAGCGAGCCCGTGTCGTTAAATCGCGGGGCGTTAATTAGTTGGACACGAGCGATCGGTCTTGTTTCATTTGATCGATTCGCGCTCGATTTCGCGATTAATTATGTCTTGGCGAATAGTTTGCAATTAGGAAATTGTATTTGAAAATCCCTGATCTGCGCTGTCGTTGTGTTTTGAAAACAAAAATATTAGTTATTAATACTTTCACCTACAAGGCTTTCGTTTAATTGTTTCAGTTTTGTCTCCCGCTCTCCCTTTTTGTTTTTACTTCGCAGTCTTTATTTGCGATCCCCTCGAAATTTACAGCTCCAAATTAATTTATTCCCCTCCGCAAGTGAAGCTGTCGTTGCGCGAACGATTTACAAATGTTTATCCGGTTTGTCAGAGTTGATTTACAGCAGGAACGCGCGACAGACTTCCGAATTCGCAGATAAGGCGTTTGGAAGTTCTGTTTCATGCTCGCACTCCCAATTATATTTTACTGCCAGATAACAAAGAATCCCGCAACGAGCGACACGCAGCGAAGACACTTCCTGTTTACTCAAGTGCCACTACTGCAATTAAGCGAGCCTGGCACCGAGCTGCATCGGAATTCGCGGTGAAGCCGAAGGGGATACGATTCCACGTTGCAAAGCACATCGAAAACATAGAAGACAGTTTTCCCATAGGAGCCTTCATTTTCGAGTAAATCGAGCCTGAAAGCGACGTCTTCGTCACTCGAGCTCAGCTTGCCCCATCTTCGAAGTGGATTTCCTCAAAAACGGAGGCTCCTATAAAAAAACTGCATAGCACCTTTTCGCTGTATTTTTTAACGACGAATCGATCCCACCCAAACTTCACCTGCCTATCTTATCTAGTTCTCGAAATAACTGCGTTTGAGTGACACTACTACTGGTTCCGATCGAAATTCAAGTTGGAAGATCAGTCGGACGCTCTGCGCAGCTGACAGGATCGAGTTCCACCTCCCGTGGAGTGAGAATTCAATCAATAATACCCTTGTTTCAGCGGACAGACATGGAGCAGAGCGGCGTGTCGATAATAACACCCCCCGGGATCACGGATAACTCCGTGGGGAAGTCGAAGAGCATCGGTATCACGTTCAGGACCAACCCCACCTTACAGGCCGCGAAGGAGAAGCTGAAGACGCCCTGTAAGTACCCATTTCTCACCGGGGAAGTCGCCTCCGAGTCTCCGAACCGCGGGGTAATCGACGCGGCGCGACGCCAGGCTGATCGACGCGGTCCGGCTGAAAATCGCGCGAGCCAAGTAGAAAGGCGACGGTCGGGCCGGTTCTTCCCGTTGCCCGGCGAAAGAAAGGAGGAAAGTACGCGACGCGGCGCGCATTTTCTCGAAATCGGGTTACCGTAGCCGCGAAAGCGACTGGTTCGGAGCCGAGCGCGGGTCGAACGCTCGCGGGGCTCCACTTCGCGGATGCAACAGATGTCCCATTAGCGCGAGGAACGAACGGCGGAATAATTTGCATGTCGCTGGTTATTAGGCGGCTGCTCGACAAGCGCGGGTACTTTTTCGGGCTCGTTTCACTTTTGCCGACGACTTCGCTCGCTGACGGCGAGAGGACGAGGATTTCCTGCCGGCTGCCTTTCTTCGTAGAGAAGAAAGTAGGGAGAACGCGATCCTGGCCGGTCTGAAAAGAGAGCGAAGGAAACTTTAATCACTGGCGCAAGTTGCAACATTCCTCGGGGCGAACGGCCACCGCCGTAATTCGGTTTCTAGTTTCTCAAAGAATCGATGCTCGTTTTTCTACGTTCCAACTGCATCTCGCGTCCTTCCCGAATATAGCGCACATAGGTCGCATAGATAGGCGAGCAATAACGCATAGGAATTAGCATTATGTTAACGAGCAAGATAATTAGTATCGCGTTAAATAATAGCCACTGCCAGCTGCGACGCTTCGCGACGAACGAGGAAGAAGGGAACAGTAGGAATTGGTTTTCGCGTGGCAGAACACCCCACTCTTCGATGGGCGGTCCAAAGAGTGAGCATTGCGTCCGAACCTACCGTAAACCTTAAGGGGTCATTCTACTTTGAACCGCTGGAAATTAAGCTATTTTTAAAGATATTTTTCTCAGTAAATGCGACGTATAATGAAATAAATTTTTTTGGTATTTATTAAGCTACTCTTATATTATACAAAAAAAAAATAAAAAGAATGTTTGCAATTTGTTTTAATTGTTTTTTCACAATGTCAATATGGCACCTAAAAAAGAGGTATGTTGACTTTTTTTGTCACAAAAAGAATGTGCTTACTAAATTGAAGTTTTTTCTGTTTATTAATACGTGCGAACTTCGGGAATTTTTTAAAACAAAACCATTAAATATATTTACTTCCAGCTTTGTGGCTTTCTCTGTCAATCTTCAGAGAATATAACAAAAAAAAATGTACTCAAAAATCGTGGTTATATCCGGAGTTATTGAGCTTCAAATAGAGCGCCTTACAAAAATCATATGCGGACGGTTAGCATAAAATCAGCCGCTGTAGTTGCCTGAAATAAAAAATTTAAACTTTGTGTAATCTGTACGAGTGTTGCCTAAGTATGTACAAATCTAGGCAGAAAGTTTTCAATCAATATAATTTGAGGGTTTCTCTTAAAAAAAATCCCAAATATAGTAGGCCTAATGTACAGCTAACCAGACTTAAATCTGACCTAACCCAACGCTATCACCTCCAATAAATTCCCGCCACCGCATCCGCCCCAGCAAAGGTGCTTTTTAACGTCTGCCTTTGGAGAAATCGGTAACAGAGTTGGAGGAGTCACGAGCGTGCCCCTTTTTCTCACGCGCCGGGCAGGAAAAAAGGCCAGCGCAGAGTCGAGACCCAGTTTTGCCCAGAAACACCGTTATCGTCGCTCCTCCTTCATCGTTCAGCCTTCGGCAGACCTATCTAATTTCCGAGCTCGCTTGAGCAGAGAAGAAGACACCTCGGTGGCGCGAACCGCTATGTCCATCCTGGGCTGATGACTTATCGCGGCGATAATTCGCAGGCTCATCCGCGGAGCTGGTTACCGCGGCCGCTCCACATCTCCCGGCGTAACAGGTTGAAATGTCAGCGCCCGGGAATGCCAAGCGTGCCGCGAGATAATGCCCTTTGTGGGACGAAAACGCAGCGCGATATCGGCCGGATACGCAGCGTTTCTCTAGCTTTTCACGTTCCAGATACTTTCGCCAGACTTTCTTCCCTCCGCGGGAAACGCCACGCTTCGGTGCCAGCTGCGGGGCGCACCCCTGCGCCTGGGGCCGTTTTGGTGACGTTTTTTTTTTTTTGTGAAGTATTTTTTAGATTTCTGAGATTCTTTGCATTATTTACTAACGCTTCGGCAGCGTTACGATTGGGTCAAGGAAGGCACGGAGCCCGCCAGGGTTAAGAACCGTTAATCCTCGTGGATCGCGTGAAAAACGACGAATTAAGGGGGCAGAGTGGAATGGTGTCGGTTTGGTGGCCACTCTCCGGGCGTTCACCGCGAACTTGACCCACTGTCACACTTGTACCCATCACTGAGCACGTGTGCTCTTTAAGCCCCGTTCGCATTGGTCAACAAGTATTCCCAGAGACTGAATCTACCAGTTGAAAAAATCTCCACCTCGGTTTGAAGGACATTTCGAGTCCAGGCGACGCGAGTCGTGATTAATAAATAATAAGAAGGATGGATCGACGTGAAAAAAATATTTTCTGCAAGCTTAAAGACGCCTCCTTATATCCCAAAAGAGTTTAGTGCAATATCAACAACAGCTTTTTAAAAAAAAAATCATAAATTGCGGGAACTGTTACAGGAGAATCCTCCCCATAAGGTCGAGTAATTTGATTAATGTGAACGGGGCTTTAGGTTCGCCATTTATCGCGATAAATGCGAATATTAATATATTACTCGCCTCCCGATCGATCGAACTGCGCGATAAGAGGGATTTATCGCGGGGATCTGCTGTGTAGCTAATTAAGCATCGAGTGGCCTCTGATTAATTGGACGGGTTGGCTTTTCATGGATCGTTCTTTATTTAGCGTGAGTCATGGGTCAGCGACGAAAAGCGAGTTTCTAGTTTACGTCGCCTGGATTCTAGTTGGTAATGTAAATATCGGTGCGAAGTTAGTAAAATTCAATTTCCGGTGATACATATTGTTACTTAAAGCTGGAACAGACACTTCGAGTAATTTAGTAATTTACCATTGTTTCACTAAACTACTTGACTAAATTTTAGTGTTCACGCACGTAAAATTACTAAATTACTCGCCACTCGATTAAATTACTCGACGCGTCTGAATCAGCCTTTACACTGCTGAGTTTTCAATGGGTCACTTCTGACCCTCCGGTTCTAAACACTTACAAAAACCCAGCTCCTCGTGCTCTGCTTTCCGTAAATTAGAAGAAGCCCATTTCACGTCTGTTCTTGGTCTAAACGGCATATAACCAGTAATTCAATCGAGTGGCGAGTAATTTAGCAATTTATCGTGTATGGACACTAAAATTTAGTCGAGTAGTTCAGTAAAGCAACGGCAAATTACTAAATTACTCGTCATTCGACTAAACTACGTGTCTGAATCAGCCTTAAGACGTCCGTCGCGGTATCTGGGAGCGCGACAAAATTTTAGCTGTTTGTAGGTTATGTAACAGTTCGAAATACGATATTTCGCTGCCTCGTAACGCACCGGTCGTTATCTTGTCGCCACTGCTTTTCCGGAAGCCCTGGCAGAAGGCGAGTTTACGCAACGGCGGGCCGAAATTACTTTCGCGTCGCGATTCAATTAAAGCCGGCGATAATTTTTCCTACGATCCAGGGAATTCGCGGAGCGAGTAGATGGACGGGTGAACGCGCGGCGGAAAGTGCGGAAGAGACGTTAATTGGAGCGTGCAACGCTCGAGTACGAAGCAGTCCTCGATCTTGAAAGCTTTTGCGCGCGTGCACTCGTTAAATCGCCGACTGCATCGCCCGCAGTTACTGGGCTAAATTGCGGAGAGAGAGACGGGCGCCGATTCTGACGCGCACTTTCTACTCATCCCTTCGAGAGGCCCCTATTGTTTTGCTTTCGATTCCTAAGCCGAGCGTCCGGTCCCCCCCACTCGCGCTTTCTCCCGCAGCGCACTGCGCGCGTTAACGGTAATAAGCCAAAAAGGAGCGGACTCCCGAGAGTCGTGTCGCGATTCACTGACTTTCCAAGAGTAACACGATGCTCCAGAAGGCTCCGTGAAATACGACGCGTCTAAGGATGAATTACTGTCGAACTTTCCCATCGTTACAGTTTCTCCCCGTCGGTAACTCATTTCCCTGCGTTATCGAGCGGCGATAAACGAGGGAGCTAATCGTTCCGCTTTCCACCAGCAGATGGTGCTCGGCGTTCACGCGAGGGAAATACGAAAACTATGACTTCTCGTCGCCTCCTTTCGCGGACCTTTCACCGTTTTCTAGATCCCGATCGGGGGCGCGTTACTTTCTCGATCCCTAATTACCGCCGGTAACTTTCATCGTAATTACGGGCAACACCTATGCTCCTCGTAATTCCACTGGCAATTACGCCGCGGCGATACCATCGCTAACGGAAGCGCGCTCTTTCGAAAGGAAAACTTTTAACTCCCCGGCTACGTTACGCTCTCGTCCATAAATGCCCGAGCAACTTCCTCGTTGATAAAAGAAACCCAGAATTACAAAAGCCGCGGTTTTGCGCAACGATTGAAGTAATCCCTCTGTATGAATAAAACAGAAAAGAAGTGACGCAATCGAGGAGCGCTTTCTTCCGAGGCGTCCCGGCACGCTTTCGCGCAGCGCCTTGTTACGTTCCGTCGTTACGCCGCCGGGCGGAGGCGGTCGGGGGTGGGATTTCGTGAAATCTCGCCCGGTTGTTGTAATCGCAGTCGCAAACTCGCGGCAAGCTCGCCGGGGCGTAGCCGGCTCGGGGATTTATACAACTTCGCGGTAGACAAGTTGCTGTTAGGCGGTCGCACGCGTGTGTACGTGCGGCTGCACGCCGTCGCACGCATTTCCGTCGGCGACGGTATGCAGCAGCACGTTCGCCCCAAAATCACGGCCGAGTTCTCGCGATTAACCGTGTGCCGGCCGGATATAATTAGAAGCCATCGCGTGTCACGCGCCATTTCCATTAACGAATCCGTCATATCGAGAGCGACAGTGATCGCCCGTTAACGTCCTCCGATCGAGCTGATCCTACGACGAAAGCCACCGGGACACCTTGACGTGGAGTGGTTGCGTATAAACGGGTGTGTAGCGCTACCTCCAGACTCGCCGCTAGATGGCATTTGTACTGATCTCGCTCTCTCGCAAGTGCTCTCTCAACTGCCTACTCGTATATATACCAGTTTCGTCCTACCTTCTGATATCCGCGCGTCTTTAGGCAGTGCTTTGACTTGACGTGTTCACTTCTCTTTCCCTATTTTCTCCTTCACTTCCATGCACAACCCTCCTCTACCTCTTTACCTCCTCGAATGAATTATTGGGAGAGACGTTCAGGGATGAATTTGGGAAATACTTTGGCGTAGTTGCAGTAAATTTGATAATTCCTCCATGTGCGCCTAGAATTTCATAATTTTATCCAGAAATATCGCATCAGCTGGATTCGCCCTGCAAAACTCCATCATCGATTCATCGAACCCAGGCGAACTGTTTGACCTCTGCATCGAGATTTCCTCATCATCGATCCCGCTTTTATCATTCCCAGCGCACGCACACGTAACGGTGACCCGAGATTATCGCGTTCGCGATAAATGGAGCAGAAGATTGTAATCCTCCGACGAGAATATTAAAATTTCATTCCCCGGCGGATCGTCGAGGCCTCGAGAAGAGGAAAGCTCGCAATGAGAGCCTCCTCTTCCGCGACTATCCTTTCCAGGTACCACCTCTGCCAGCCGTGCGTAACTTCCACGCAAATTCCCTTGACCCTTAACACCGCGAGTTTACTCGGTCAGTAATTGTGTTCGACAAGCACGGAAGCCGAACTTGCTCGTCAAAAGTTCCCTTCGAAAGTACCACGAAGCCTAATTTCAACTTCCACACCGTATCTACGATTCCATGTCTGTTATTCGCGGAAGCTCGCAAGGCGAACCCTTACTTGTAGCGTCGTCAGCTACCCAGGGACATTCGATGAGACTTTGGAATCGAAGATCCCCATAGGGATCCACGTGCAACCCCCGAGGGTACCGAATTTTTGTTCGGAACTGTACGATCGGTTTTTCGACTTCCCGTCGCCCATTGGCGATAAAATATTCGAAGGGTGGAGGGGCCTCGAACGAGGCAATTTCGCGCGATCCCAAGCGGAAGCGGCATCGATCGAGCGCGCAGGCCCGCGGTTACCTTAATGAGACGGAGTCGGGGGCCTCCGACGTAATTAAGAAAATTGCCGTCGATCGAGCGCGGATTCGCGCCGCGAGCGCATCGCACGTGCCAGCCACGATATTATTCCGCGCGATTTCCAGAATCGGGTCGGGGTATCAAACGTTAATGAGAATCGGCCTGCGAAGCTCACGGGGCGAACCTTTGCCTCCGCTTCCGCTCCGCCACGCATGCGATGCATAAAATTAAGGCGCCTCTTCCTTTCAAAGGCCACGTTTCGGTCGCTTGACCTGTCCTCGTATTCTTTTTATATTCGAGGCAGAACGTCTCTAATTAGTTCCCTTGACCGATGCCCCGCAATGGGATATTTTTCGGCCAAAGTAGCGATGGGTTCGAACGTACCACGAGCATTTTTGTTTGTTTAGTTTGTGCAAGCTCTACCCTCCTGTCCATCCTAATATCGGTTGTACAGTAAACTCTCGCTGTGGGCTGAGCTCGCCTCAACCATTCGCAAGCGCCTCTTAAATTATGATTAAATAATAAATCTGTGAAGAATAAATTGATTCTCAAAGGTAGTTTGAAATAATTTTTTTTTTAAGTTACGTTTAAGTTAAACCCTTATTAATGCGGGGCGCCCCCTTAAGTGTCTAAAAATTTAAGCAAAGCATAAATTGCGTATACATACCGAAATTGTTGCGGAGCAACTTCCAACTATGCATCGCATTTTCATTCTGTCATCGCACGTTTTAAAATACTTACGAATTATGTCGATATGTTTTTAAACGCGCGCGCAAGTTCACGTCGATGATGTGACGTCTTCCCATCCAGAAGATGGCCTGGAGCCCGGCGACGTCGTCCGACGAGTGCGCCTATCGCAATGACTGTGCGTCCCATTTCCTTACAAACGTCCCACCGCGGGCTCAGCTCGCGTATACCTCGCCCCAGGTTCCGTATGACAATGACGCCGATCGAACGCGAGCAATCCCCGCCCCGTCCGCCGAGAACAACCCCGTGTGAACCTCAACGACCGCCTGCGCTGTTCCAGGGCTGAGCAGCTTGATGCAAGAAGATGCCACTGGCTGGGAGACCCTGATGATAGGCCTAGGCGAGATGATAGGCACCGCTATTCTGGTGCTCATCGGCTGCGCGGGCTGCATCGGCAGCATGAACTCGGTCCCCTCGAATCTCCAGATCTCCCTAACCTTTGGCTTCGCCGTCATGATCGCCATACAAGTAAGCAGAGCCAACGTTTCCCCACGCTTGTAACTATTAAGTTCCACGAGCATCTCGCTGACACGTTCCGCCATCCGGCACCTTCCAGTGCGTCGGACACATCAGCGGGGCCCACTTGAACCCCGCCGTAACAGTGGCGGCGGTGATCCTGGGGAAGAAGTCCCTACCAATGGCAGCGCTCTACATCTGCGCCCAGTGTGTGGGGAGCTTGCTGGGCTACGGGCTGCTGAAGGTCTGTGAGCACCCGTCGCTATCGTTCCTTCGATCTCTTCCAGTAGAACAACCGCATTTACCAGGTGTTCATTGTTCCAGCTGATAACACCGTCGACGCTGCTGTACTCCACTTCCCCAGCTAAAGCCGGCTCCTTCTGCGCGACAGACATCTACAACGGCCTGACCGCCAACCAGGGGTTCCTGGTGGAGACCTTAGCCACCGCGGTGTTGGTGCTGTTCGCCTGTGGCCTCTGGGACTACAGGAACGCGAAGAACACGGACTCGGTGTCCATCAGGTTCGGCCTGTGCATCGCTGTGCTCTGCATGGTGTTCATCCCTTACACAGGCAGCAGCATGAACCCCGCCAGGAGCCTGGGCCCCGCCGTTTGGAACGGCTACTGGGTCAACCACTGGATATACTGGGTGGGCCCCATCTGCGGGGCCATCATCGCGGCGGTTCTGTACCGCTGCCTCTTCCTCTGCAAGAGGATCCCGGAGCGCCAGAGCAGCGGGAACCTCAGGGGTGTAGAGACGTAGATTGGGGATGATGCAGGTGATCTTGGGTGGGATCAGTCAGTAGGGAACTTAACTTGACGCGTCCTTGACGGTTCTTTCTCATTTGTAGCGTGCGAAATTGCATTCCGATGGTCCACGGTTCACAATCACGGGCGAGAAATCCTAATCGTGTTCGCGCTTGCTCGAGTCGCTGGAAACCGGTGGCCACGGTTCGAGGAAGAGACAGAAGGGGGACTGAGGAAGAGCTCGAGCCTGCTTCGATCCACGAAGGCCACGGAAATTCGTCTTTGAGCACGGGAGAGCCAAGAAGAATGCCACGCGACGAGGACTTCTCGATTTATAGACTGACCTAGCGCAGGAATCGCTTTTGTACAAAGGTTTTTCGCAGCTTCGCGACCCCGAGGAGCGTAACTTAGTCTGATCGCCGTGCTATTGCCTCTGGAACCTCCCTCGAAACTCGCGGCGCCTCGCGAGAGGGCGGGAGAGTTCTGTTTTTAATAAATTAATTTGGAAAAGGGAAGGAAGATGTGCGAGGTACTACGAAATTCTACGGGGTGGCTGTGAATTGTGTGTCGAGATTTCTGGAGGCAAATGTCGAGCACGAAAGGAGAGCAGTTGTCTCTCGATGAATCTGGAGCCTCTGTAATTTGTGCAATTTATGCGAGACAAGAAGCAGAATGTCTGGGACCTTGAAATTACCTAGAATAAATTTCGTGCTCCCACGTTGCCCTCCAAAATGCCACCCGCATTGGGCAAAGCTAGAAAACCGAGTTTCAGAGGCCAGCTAGTGAGAGGAGACGCGTAGAAATAAATTTGATACGTTTTAACAGCGGACAGTGTCTTTCTTCAAATCCCAACCCTTAACATTATCGCGCAATTCCCGCTAAACTCGACCGGTACGCGACAAGGTCGCTAAAAAATGAACAAAAACGTCCAAAGAATTTTTCTCGCACGCCGCTCCGTTCCGAAGTAAATCGACTCGGAAGGCGCGCGCACGGGCGCCTGCACTCGCGTTCAAACGCGATTATCTCGAGAACGAAGGGTCGTACCAAAAAAATTCTCTCCACACTTTCGACGTATTTTTTAACGCCGAATCCAACGCACCTATCAATTTTCCTCGCACGGCGCTCCGTTCCGAAGTAAATCGACTCGGAAGGCGCGCGCACGGGCGCCTGCACTCGCGTTCAAACGCGATTATCTCGAGAACGAAGGGTCGTACCGAAAAACTTCTCTCCACACTTTCGACGTATTTTTTAACGCCGAATCCAACGCACCTATCAATTTTCCTCGCTCGCGTCACGTGGATTTTTAAGTCGAATTTGCAAAGAGGTAAAAATATAACCAGGCACAAAGTGCCCCTTCCTATTCTCCATCCCGGTAGAACGTCTACTTCCGAGCCACTCTGTGCAGCCCACTCAGTGCTCGTGCGAGCTCCATCGCATGAAAGTGATATCGCGCGATCCGCCAAGCGACACGTTTATTCGTTCGCATTGCTCGCGGAGAAGATTGCAGTCGGGTTTGTTGTACGAGGCAGAAATAAACGTGTCCAGGGAGGGGGATTCGCAGATCGAAAATAAACTGGTGGGGCCGGCTACGTAGATGAGATTGACGTTGAATCAACCGCGGAACCACGTGCCGTCGCGATAAAAGTGCGTACGATCGTGCTCGTTCACAAACAGTCGGCACGAGCAGCCGTGCGCGTTGTCCTCCACTCGATCTAGATCTCCGCGGATCTCGGCGCGCGTCAGTGTTAGTGTGCTCCTCCAACGACTGACGCCATGTCTACCAACGACCTACGTACAGGTAAGATTATTGCGAGGGCTTCGATCGAGCAGGATTTAAGATAATTCAGATTTCAATTGCCGGATTATTTCGCACTCCGTTTTGAGGTGCTCGGAGTTCTGAAGGTGCTCTAAGTGAAGTGTCCTTGTAGAATTCACGCGAAGTGCCAAAATTACGAGAAAAAAATTATCGGAAATTGTTCTACGTGCCAATGGCAATACTGTAGTACAGAATTTGATTTTTAGCACTCGCTGTGCTTTCTATTAGGGGTTTTCAATTCTTGGCAAATCAAAGGACACGCAGAGTGTTCGGAAAAAAAGGGAACAAAAATTTAGAATTACTATTTCTGTTTTTTTTTTTTTTTAATTTCGAATGTTTGGTGGATTAAAAAGATCGTTGGTCGATGAGAATTTTCTGGAAAACGAAAGCTGGTAGGGAAGAATTCTAATCCACCACTTTTGTCCATTATTGGGTGTACAATCGTCCCGCGTATATACGGTTGCCAGAAAAGAAGCGGCACGCGCGAAACCACAGACATTCAACCATTCCCGTCCAGCTTCCCTACCGATCCACCTGTTAAATTAATTCCGGAGCTAGCCACGTGTTAAGAAGCGAGAGTACACAGGGAGAATGGCTTCTGCACACAGCGCGTCGCATAACACCAGCGTGACTCGGACACGGAGGAAAGCGTGACATAGCTCTGAAACGCTCGGTCGACCAAAGGGGGCAGCCGCTATTCGAGGAGAGCTGGCACTGCCTGCTGTGCAAACTCCACTGATATCCCAATCAATAATCACTCTTGCAGCTCGAGAGATCCTTTGTTCAACGGAAAATTCATTGCTACTAAAAAATCGGCGAGAACTTCCAGAGCCACGTGGCCGTCGAGTCGTCGACCCACTCGACCCAGCCGTGTTATTCCGTAACGGCGACGAGTTAATCCGCGTTTACGAAATCAGATCGAGGCCAGCGCGATTGGAGCAAGTGTTATCGTTTAACCCCGGCTGATAACGCGGCTTCTTACTCGACCGCGGCAATGGGGGTACGACGAAACGCAGCGGCGCTTTCGTCCCGCTTGCCCGCGAGACTTCATCCGCCCCTTATCGCCCGTGCGTCATACGGAAGCGCGCCAGATTACTCTCGCGACCTGCCAAAGAACCACCGGCGATTTTTCATCGGTCACACCCCCTCCCTGCCGCTCCGACGACTCGTTAATTGCCCGGTGATGGGTGGAGCCGATCGATTTTAACAGCGGCGATTTATCCGGCCGTGATAAAACGAAAAATTTCGATAGATAAAAAGGCCAGGTCGAAAGTCTGGCCGGTGATGACGAAGTCGTGGAAAATTATGGAAGCCGAGCGAGCCGAGCCAGCCGAGTCGAAAACAGAATGGAATTTGCAGGTCAGATCTTCTGGCAAACATTTTTCGCAAATTCGTCTGACCTGATATCCCGGAGTGGATACTGCAAACGAAATCGCGCGAGTGTTGTTTGCATTAAACGATCGTATCTCTCCCTGTCACTGCGGAATCGAGAGCGGCGCAGTGTTTTCATAATGCTTTGCGGAACGATGTCAGATCGACGAGGAGGAATAAATGAGGCTAACCCTGACCTAGGCTCGGCCCAACCCTCGGGGTACACTTCATTATAGTTCTGTAATAAATGCTTAGTTATAGATTTTTCAATTTCCTTACCATTCTCCCCTCCCAAAAAATGTTTAAGATCCAAAGTGGTGTCACGCGCCTCGGTAGCCTGCATTTTTTTCTTCTCGATGCAAGGAACTCATATCGTCCTTATCTCCGCGTGGAAGCGCGTTAAGTTATTCCGCCGGTAGGTTTCCGCGAGCGATGCTAATCCGCGCTAACGAAGCGAAGCATTCCGGAATGGGAAAGGAGGATTCCTTCGCCTGCTCTCAAAATATCGAAGGAAATTTTATGGCTTTTTACTGGCCCGGATGTTGCCCCTTTATTCCCTGACGCGTTAATGCGAAAATTAACATAGCCTCCGCGTCGGCGAATGGATAATTGCGCCCGCGAACCAGTTGACGGAGTGTAATTAACCGTAATTTATTCCCCGGGTGGGTTTGCTCCGCAAATAGAAGGCATCTTTTAGACACCTTTTTCCGAGAATACATCTCGACTGACGTTCATCACACCGAGACGTCTTTATCGCTCGAAATTTGCTTAGCGATTAGGTACGTAATTGTTATGCGCGAAGGAAAACTGTGTACCGAAGCAGGATGCTGGAATTAAAGCGTATTAAACGGAAGAGATAGACATTGTAGTTTGGAAATTTCACTCCCCGCAAAATAAATGTCGATCTTTGGGAAGAAACGACACGTCGAGAGCAGCGTGGAGTCTCCCGGCACGTTGGTCCGGAGCCGGACGATTATTATCTTATCTGCAGCTGCCGACTGTCTTGGATTATTTGACTTTTCTCCAAGAAAATATTATACTTATACCGCGAGGCTTAAGCAGATCGCATTGGATCGAAAAAAAAATCCAAGGTCGCGAAGATTTCCCCGTCCGCGTTGGATGAATCAGCTTCCAAGCTTAATTATTATTTTAGCTGTCTTCGAGAAGAGCGCACGAATTGGAGAGCTATGCGTTTCAAGGTGGGGGACTTTAATCAGCGATCTGTGTACGATCGACCAATTCCACAGAAGCGCCAGCGAGAGATTAGTCTGCAATTAGCCGGTATAATCTGCCTATTAGAGGGATGAACGGCATTAGATATACTGCACCGCGTACAAATTGACTAATGGCCCCGTGGCGAGCTGCCCGGCCACGTCGATGGGAGTGATCCTTCTTTCCTTTCCCCGAGATCGTTCTCCGAGCAATTTTCATCAGGTTCGCTCGACGGACCTGCGTTCTTGGAACGTGATTACTCTTGTTTCTCCGTCGGCTCTTTAAACCGATTCTTCCATTCAGGGCAGCTCCTGCGACCTCGATGAGAATAAAGAAGGCAGAATTCTATTACAAAGACACCCTATATATATAAAAAAAAATTTCAAATTCTCGGTGAAGTGAGCTCCGAGAGGTGGTTTCAAGGCCGACGTGATTTTCAAGTGGGACACTCTGTACGTACAAAAAAGGCCCCACGGCGTGACTCACCTGGAGAATGCAATATTGGATGTAAAAAGCAGAAACGCGGGCGAAATACAATTTTATCTCTTTAATTGGGACTTAAGCCATTCCGCGAAAGAATCCGCGGAAAACAGGATACGGGGATTAAGTGAATCGAATCGGGAATCTGTCTAATCGCGTCTGTATCGCTCGAGAGTGATCTGCAGTTGGCTAATGACGCCAGGCAGCATAAAATTATCGATTCAAGGAGCATAAAAATACAAGAATGAACGCGCGTGATGCCTATCGAGGAGGAACAGCGACATTGATGGCGCAACGAATGCAGATTAGTGCAGCTCGAGGTTGCAATTTTTAATTGCACGCGATGGGTATCGCCCAATGCCTCGAAACATACGTAATTGTACTCGGAAGCGACAAGTGCTGCGCTCATTACTGTAACAGGATACACAATTACACGCGCAGGCACATTGGGTTATGTAATGAACTTGATGGTGCAGCGTTTTTCAATTGCGAAAAGAGCAGCACTTACGGTAGAAATGCTCGAGCTATTATCTAAGTGAGGCGGTTCGGTACCGTTGATAAGAGAAATCAATCAGATTCTAGGGTCCATCTGGCTTGATGGGGCGAAAACGGTGGGTCGTGTACAGGGTGGAACAGAAATAGGGATCGGCAAATCTGCGAAGTGTCTAAGTCGTTTATAAAAACCTCCAAAAGGGATTTGCAGTTATTCCAAATCAGCTGAACCACGGATCAAGCGAACGTATACACAGGGTGTCCAAAAAGAAGCAGTCCCAAATTTTCCACACAAATTTTTCCTCCCAAATTTTCAATTCTTTAACGCATGGAATTACCACTACCAACTAAACCACGAATAAAGTGAATTTAAATTAATCATTCGTATATACCGGGTGTCCAAAAAGAAGCACTCCCAAATTTTCCACACAAATTTTCAATTCCTTGAATGCATGAATTTACAATTACCAACTAAACCACGAATAAAGTGAATTTAAATTAATCATTCCTATATACAGGGTGTCCAAAAATAAGCAGTCCCAAATTTTCCACCCCAAATTTTTCCTCCCAAATTTTCAATTCTTTTAACGCATGGAACTACCAATACCAGCTGAACCACGAATAAAGTGAATTAATCATTCGTATATACCAGGTGTCAAAAAAGATGCAGTGCAAATTTTTCCACCCAAAATTTTCAATTCTTTTAATGCACGAAGCTACCACTAGCAAAAGTGTTTCGCACACAGTTCCACGCTGTTGGCCCTGGCTACAACCAGGTGAAAGCGATTCCATCCTGGAAAAGCGAACCGAACGGAATGGTTTTTTCCCAGCGAAACACCAATCCCCCCCCACGTATATGCATTTTACCAGCACGAATTCACCTTTTCCTGTCGAGCACACGCGGGAAAGTAATCAGGGATGCGTGCTCATTGGAAGAGTGCACCTCGTGATTGATGCATCTGCACTTTCGACCGCCCCTCCCCGCGGCCGACGAAACTGCCCATAGGGTAAAAGACCCAATTACTGTCACCTACCCAATTACTGTCACCCTATGCTGTTTTACTTAAAATAAGCCTGAACCCTGTGAAGTCATACACGAAAAAAATTTGACATACAATTAAAACTGTAATTTATACGAGGAAAAGCAGGACTTCATATTTTTTTTTTCATTAATTTTGATAAGACGATAAAAAGTTTTAAGGTGATGAGACATAATTGATTAGATAATATAAGCATCATAGTAAATAATAACAATCGAAATTCAACGATTTACTGCTTTTTTAATTAATATTCGGGTGACAGTGATTGGTACAAGCGTTTCAAGAACTTTTTAATTTCTGTCATGGCAGCAATTGATCAGGCAAATGAAGCCTATTACTGTTACTTGCCATTCCTATCATTTGCGGTGCGCGTGCGTAAGGACATAACCTTGATTTTTTTGACAACGTAACCGTAGACTTTTTGTAAGTATTATTGTTAATATTTATAGCAGAAACGTACTTTGACATGTTTTATTAAAACAACAAAGTATCTATATTTATTCTCGTTCACTCTGCTCATATCGTTTACTTTTTTTCATATCTATATACATTTACAATGCTAACATATATAATATGCTTTTGTTTATAAAAACTAGCAACACAGAAGTACTTTTGACCGTAATTAATGCAAAAAAAAAATTAATTTTTGGAATATGCAACAGTAAATGAGATGACAGTATTTGATTAGCTGATATTAATTGGGATGTCAGTATTTGGTCAGCTGACAATAATTGGGATGTCAGTAATTGGACGGAATACATTTCACAGTTGAGGGAGTTGAGATGTGCTGAGGATTAAATAATTGAGCGGCGGTTAAATTATCAAGACTCAGGAGATTTCGGTTCCCCTCGGCCGCAAGCGTTGAATAAAAAGGTTAAACAGCTGCTGGAGACACTTATATCAATGCGTACGGCGTCGTCCTTCGCGGGGCTCGACTTCGACGGGCAGGAATCGCTCAGGGGGACTAGCTCGGTGTACTCCGTCGGTGGAAGTCGTACTGCGTGCACGTCGGACGCGTCCACCTCGCTGCGAACGCCTCGAAATGTCTCGCGATTACGGTAAGGCTTCTGTGACGCGGTAAAGAATTCTATGACAGAAACCAGTTCCCTGCTTGAACGAGGACGCTCAGTTCGAAGTAGCTTGTCCTGCGATCCTTTGGTTCTGCGAAGTGCCCCGTTGCGATCTCGAGGAATCGAGTAGACTTTGGAAACGCGGTCGATACCGAACTGAGTGTTGGAGAATTTCGAGTAGCTGTTGCACAGTTCAGTTGAAGTTTTGCAGCTCGATGGATGGAATTGAATTGGATACAGGTGGATTTGTGCCCTGGGCCTTTGTGCTAGAGTGCGCGTTTGACTATGTGGCTCATCATCAGAGGGCATGAATTATGCAATGAGCTTATCGCGGTTGACGTACTGTTATTTAATAAATGCAAGCACTGCGTTACTTTTTTTCGAAGGCAGCTGATGTAGTACATGTTACATTGCGTAAATGGTGAGTGGAAGAAACTGTCGAATGTGCATTCTCGTAGTGAGGGTAACTGAGCGTATGAATTTCGAAAACTCGTAATAATTGATAGCTGGAAGATGGAGTTTGATTTTATGTTGCGAAGTAGTTTTAATGCTTTGGAACGACGACTGCATCACTGCGGGGCCATTCAACCGTATTGTTGACCACTATACCGCGGCAAACCCCTATACTTGTTCATTATATTCTACTAAACCCCTATACTTGTTCATTATATTCTACTAAACCCCTATACTTGTTCACTATATCCTACTAAACCCCTATACTTGTTCATTATATTCTACTAAACCCCTATACTTGTTCATTATATTCTACTAAACCCCTATACTTGTTCATTATATTCTACTAAACCCCTATACTTGTTCATTATATTCTACTAAACCCCTATACTTGTTCATTATATTCTACTAAACCCCTATACTTGTTCACTATATCCTACTAAACCCCTATACATGATCACCCAGACCACACTAACCTCTATACTTGATCATCCTACCACACTAAACCCCTATACTTGATCACCGCACCGCAATTGAACCCTGCACAGCGCCTAAGCTCGCTATTCTCAGTGCTAAATTTTTCCAGGCTTCAAGAAACTAATGCACGGCGACGGTGCCTTGAAAACCACCCTGCTGACAGCAGCGGCCGAGATGATCGGCACCTCGATGTTGGTTTTGGTGGGCTGCATGGGATGCATCGGCAGCCTCGGCGTGGTCCCCTCTCACTTCCAGATCTCGATAACCTTCGGGCTGGCCGTGATGGTCGTGATTCAGGTCAGTGCGAACTTCAGATATCCTCGATCGCGGCATTTCTACGGATTCATAATGGGATCGTTCGTATTCAACGCAGACTGCGTCCTCTTCTTCGTCGCTACCTTTCTCCTTCTTCATTATTCGTTTGATAAAGCCTACACCCGGCGAATAAAGTGATAAGGAGAGGTTCGCTGAAGCCTCCGATTAATCGAGATTCGACTGGACGTGTCAAGGACTCCTAGATTACGTCCGATAGTACTGATTTATGGGGAGGCTTCTGCGATAGAGTTCGAATTTAATCTCCGATGAACTGAGGGGGGATTACGCGCAATCGATTTATGATAAAATAATACGAGAATGTTTCCTTCGATTCTGTTTGCAGACCCTCGGGCATATCAGCCAGGCCCATGTCAATCCAGCGATCACGGTGGGCTCAGTGGTGCTCGGACAGAAGACGATCCCAGAGGCTTTGGTGTACTTCTTCTCCCAGATGATCGGCGCAATTGGTGGCTACGGAATGCTGAAGGTAGATACAGCTCTGAATCATTCAGGCTCGATGACCATGCCAGAGACATTGAATTGTAAACGAGCCTGGCGAAACGGCCGCGCGGAAGGTAGCGTACACGAGGCCGACACTACACGTCGATAATGAACAGTAATGTAATCGGAACTTTGCCCTGGACGCGGGCATATCGCTCTATCAAGGTTCAAGACCTTCCTCTAATCTCCGATTCAGAAATCGCGCGAGTTATTCATGAGCGCGCACGCTGACGCAACGATGGCGACGATTGGTCTTCGGAATTTCTGGAAAATGCGCGATAACAACGCTCCCGAACCACCACTACCGATCACCTTTTTTTCCTCGTCTTGAAAACCAGCGGGATAATTAACGCAGTTCATACTGCTACTCCATACATTTGCATACCATTTGCAGTGGCTCTCAGTTTGAAACAGGTTGCTTCAAGCATACTGTTCACAAGTCCATCCACATGAACGCGTCACGCGGCGCTGTGAGACACGTTTCCTAGTAAAAACCCGCGCGCACGTTTCAGGTGGTGACGCCAGGAGGTCGCCTGACCAGCAAGGGCCCAGCGGAGGCTGGCTCGTTCTGCGTGACCGACCTGCACGCTGATCTGACGGCTATCCAGGGCCTGCTGCTCGAGGGAATATCCACTGGGATACTGGTGCTGGTCTCGTGCGCTGTCTGGGACAGCAGGAACGCGAGGAACACGGACTCTGTGCCGATCAGGTTCGGGCTGACGGTGGCCGCCCTGGCCCTGGCGTTTGGGCCCTACACTGGCTGCAGCATGAACCCAGCCAGGTCGTTGGGGCCCGCCCTGTGGAACAACCACTGGTCCCACCACTGGATCTACTGGTTCGGGCCCATCGGGGGCGCCCTCCTGGCTTCCTTCATGTACAAAACTATATTCGGGGTTAAGGGCCAGAGGCAGGAGGAGAACGTACCGGAATCCATAGCGCTCAACAGCGTGGAGACTCAGAAGGCAGAGGTGAGGACGCGAAAATACTTGGTCGAAAGTGATATTCAGTTGCGACATAAATCAACTTGGTAGAAGTTTTTGGGCCTGTTAGGGCTTGTAAGGACCTGTAGAGGTCTGTGAAGGTGGCCTGTGCCTTCAGGGATAGTGATTTATAGAACGCTGAAGTGTAGGGAAACAGCAGTAGTGATGCTTCGATAGTTGATCGCGCGCAGACCTCCAAACTAGTTCACGGCTATCCCCACAGAGCCCACGTGTGTAATACTGCAGTAATCAGCCTCTATACAGTGTTTCGAGCTATTTCTCGTCATTTTTAGCTTCCCCAGTCGACAAACAGAAGATACGCGATATGCAAATCGAGAATTACAGGCATGCATTTTCACGCATCTAACCTAGATCTGCCTCACCCCCCTCCACGAAGTGGCAATTTCACGTGGAGAACAACGGCGCGTTTCTCGTTCACCTTTAAACGGGTGCTTTAAAGTAACGAGGCTCGCCAGACTGCCTTTTATCATGTAAACGCCATGCACGGCCGTGCATCAAGGTGTTTCGCCGTGACACGGGGATTACGCCGTAAGGGCTGGCCGTAAAGGTCGGCGATAAATCGTTCGTTCTGGCCAAGGAACTTCGGCGAAGCTGGTTTTACGGGCAGGTGGGATTTAACCTCCGCGGTTTACCGTCAATGGGACACCTCTAACCATGGATCAGGGAAAGCCGTTTCCGGGATATCGCGTCGTTCAGCTTCTTATCCCATAGCTTCTTTTTAGCCGGCGTCTCGCGAGCAAGTCAAAGGAAAGTTGGCAAGAAAGCAGCTCCCTTGGAGCTAATCCCCACCCCAACCGATAGATACAAGGAAAAATAATCACGAACGGCGAACAAATTAAGGAGTCCCATGTAGGCGTGGCCTCCGGCGGCCCCCAGATTTGACCGCGCCTGTTACCGCGCGATTCTTATCCGCGAATCGTCGCAATCCATTGCGCCCAGAGCGATTCACCCCTGGTTGGCAGCTCGCTAATCTCCGTTTCTTCCCTCTGTTTCAGGCCTGATCCGAGGGGTTGGAGGACTGATTGAGCGTCGACCGTCGGAATCGTCCGCGGTACAGGTCAATGGACGCTTTCTTCGGGGCAGCCGCCAGAGATTAAGCGTTGACCGGAGGACGGAAGATCCGGCGGTCCCTGGGGCCGCGCAAAGTGGATCGGACGGAGCTTGAAAGCCCCGAAGAGCCTCGTCACCCATCCTCGCTGCTAGCGCGACACACGATCACCTTTCGGCCTGCCCCCGGGTCACCGTGCACCGCACACAGACCGACGCGTCGGTTTGCAACCCTCTCACCAGGACCCACCCCCCATCTGTGCTCGAGATCCCGATCCTCTTCAGTGTCGATGAACTACCCCCGAACTCGCGTTCGCCCATTCCACCGCACAGAAAGACTGTACTTATCGAAACGGCCCCCCGTTTTTTACGAACAACGTGCCACCAGATTACACAGCTGTAAGAACGAGGGGCGAGTTATACCCCGGCGCAGTGGTTCTCAACTTCGCCCGAGATTCCGCTCGCTTTTGGGCCGAATGGAAGCTTCGCGATGTTACGTGGCCGCGAGTGGAGAACCACTGCCTCGATGTATTTCACAGTCACCACCCCGCTCGAATACTCCACGACACACCCAGTGTATGCTACCGTTTCAATTGCCCCCGGTGCTTCTGGCGGAGATGGCGCCCTGACCACTGTGAAACCGACTTCGCCACACGACTGTACATAATTGTTACTTTTTATAGATGAATGTGTGCGCGACGATACATAAAGCGCAGTCAGACCAAAGGGACGTTACACCGGTGGCCTTTTTAACCCAGATTCCCAACAGCCGTGCGTTACAAAACCCGCGCCTGTCGATTTTACAGCCAACAACGAGAATATCTCCGTTAACAATCGCTCGACAACCGACCAGGAGAAACCAATTCCCGCCGATTGCAAATTGACCCGACACAGGATAGCCTCCCAGTTTTTTTCATTACGAATAAAATCCAGCGCCCACTGGACGGACGTGGAGCCTCGATTCCATTAGAAAAAAAAAAGGAAGGGAGAATAAATAAAAAATAGTGGCATGGGGGTGCAGGCCTGATTGCCTCGAAAAACAGTCAGTCAAATATTAAAGGGCCGGGTATCTGGCGTTGTTTGACGAGCTCTGCCCGCGGAAATCGATTCGCTCGACCAGCAACAGAGCCGTGAAAAACAATGGACCGACCAGGTGTATCGTTTGTCGGTGGGAAGATCGCGATCGTAACCGGCGGCAACAACAGCCATCGCTTTGGGCGTTAAAGCAATGAGCTCGAATAAAATGTTCCACCCCTGGGAGCTGTTTTTGCCCGATTGCACAGCGCGATGCGTCCGCGCGGATGCTTATAAAGCGATTTTACAATCGCGCTGTTCGACTATCGGGAGGAACCGTCGGCTTCTGTGTGTTTTTTTTTCGCTGCTGGCAAGGGGTAGGTACACAGAACGAGCTACTGTAGTTAACCCTTTCGTTAAAAGGGGAATCGACGCTGCTGGACTGTTTTCCGAGCTTTTGGGGATTTGGTAATTGTTACTTTGTGGGGTGGTTGGACGAGGGTGCGGGGAATTATGGTTTCAGGTTGACGAGTAACAGGTAAACGGGGATGTGATTTCGGAAGGTGACGGTAGAGGCAAGACAAAGTCAACAAGTCGCGGAAAAATTTTCATCGCGCATAATAACGAAAATTTCTTCGAAAATCTCCACTTTGATTTTCAAGGGCAAAGTTTGTTTCTAATAATTTTTCAATATTTTTCCCTTGTTCTGCAGCATCTTAGCTTTAACCTCCAAAAAGATTCACCCCTCTATCTTATTTCTGTCAGAAGTTCTACGGTTTTAACCCAAAAAGGTGTACTCTGTCCCACCATGCGGCATTGGCGGAGTTGGTAAGGCGCCTGCCCAGTAAACGGAGGATCCCGAAGATCGCGGGTTCGAATCCCATCGCCCGAGGTCCCATTTTTTCCGTGATTCATCATAGGAATTACGAAACCTAATTCTTACAGGTAAGTTTCCGAAGTACTTTGTTCTCAAACTACCCCTACTCTATCTTCGTTAATTTATACAACTTCCTAGTTGAGCAAAAAGCAAGCTTGCAGACTAATTTACAAAAATACCTCTGAAACCCCCATCAAAATATCAAGATCTGAGCAGAAGAAGAATAACTACACCCCTGGTATCGGTAAATTCTAGTTTCATAGGCGTGTGCTAATCATCTTCCAGCGAATATTCATCGCAGAGAGCTAGAGAAGATCTCGCCGAGAAGATTCCTCGTCCTTTCGCAATGAACGGTCGTTATTTATTATTCAATTAACATAAAATTACGAGTAGACGGAGGACGTGCATCACAGGCGTTAGGAGAGGGGACAATGGCTCGTTACCACGTGGCAGAAAATTAGACGAGGACTTAGAGAGCGGAGGGAGAAAGAGGGGGGCGGGAAAAAAGGAGGAAGAATAAGTGTCCGGACGAGCAGGAAAGGAGGAGAGAGGATTGTCGCAGTGGAAGCTGCATCTGGCCGGCGTGGTGCATTTTTCCTGGCGGAAGGAAAAGTAATATTTCCGTATGATTTACATGCCCGGGCGTCAGCTCGCTCGTTAATAATTCAATTTTCAATCTGGTCTTAATGCTCGCCAACCCCCGAAGCCCCCCGCCACTCTGTTGTTCCCAGCCACCCCCCAACTTTCCCTATTTCCAGCGCGTCTTTCGCCTCGTTTTTCCTTCGCGGGACGACGCTCGGATCAAGAGGTAAGACGAGAATAACTGCACACCGACCGGGGGCATAAACATTTGCCGTACAATTTCCTGGAACGCCTCAGCGGTGTCACGAGCACCAGTGGCATTTATAAATCGAGCATTAATTGCATCTCGGGACCTGTGTGATCACAGTTCGTTGGTCAGGTACCAGAGGGGGATAATCGGGGCGCCATTAGCGGATTGATAGTGGCATCAAAGCAGCTGACGATCTATTCTGGGTCACCGAAGGCGGCTTGCTAATTATTTGGTCACTGCGATGAAACGGGCCGCGAAAAAAAATCCCGAAAAACATTCAGAGCGCCCGAAATGGTCAAAGTGATCGTACAAGTATAGAGGGATCATATCCCCGGTGGATCCCTAAAATCAATTTACTGAAAAATGCGCATTCTTCTTCCGCGAGCAAACGTAGGAAAAACGGTCCGTATAGAACAGTGATCTAATTGCCCGTAGGCGGGCACAAAAGCCAGGCAAAATCGCGGTGAAAAGGGCACAAAGGAGGGAAGCGGATGGGGTGCGTTCGAATGTCGTGTAATTGCCTATTGTGGCCTGAAAATCCAGAAAATATCGTTCTGGTCCCTTTGATAGCGACGGAAGGGAGGGGGAGGCGGGGGTAGGGGCGCTTAGAAAGCGTAACGACCGGTTCGATATCGAGCTAATTATACGGAAAATCTGATGCCTGCGTTCCACTTTTCCTCCAGCGATACTCGCGATTCCATGACCCAGTGATTTCGAAATGCTCCGCAAAAACCCGTGGGACGATATTTTTTAACACCCCCCCCCCCCCCCCCCGTCTGCCTAACGGTCAATTTGCACGCGCGACCGGGGACACGGGCTCGGGGGTTATTTTGGAAACCGCGAGGCTGGGTTTACTTTCGAAACGCGATGTAGCGAGGGATTACGAAAGTTTCAGTTGTTTTTCGCTGTTATTCGAGCGTATTGTACGTCGAGCTTTTTGTTTGCCGCGCCAAAGAAAGAGGCACCGGGCCTATCGGATTCTTACACTTGCTGCTCCCACGCGATAGTCGTTGCAAACCGCGTTTTTTAGTTGCAGAAGTTCTTTCAAGGGTGCGTTTGTGGTGGCACGAGGTGGCGGAGTGAAAAGTAATTAACTGTCTTCAAGGTCGATGAAGGTTAGCCAAGGTTGGACTGATTTTTGTTGACTCAATGCTAGGGTAGATCTTGACTGGGGATTTTTCACGTAAAATTGAATATTTGTTTGTGATACTTATGCAAGAATTAGCTTTGTAGGTTATTCAACCTCTAACTTATATCATTGCAGGAATAAATTCACGTAATAAAATGTAATTAATTATATGCACACTTTAGATTTAAACAATACTTCATTCAGACATGCAGTGACATCAGAAATAGGGTTTATGCAAATACCGAGTTTTGAATAACCGGGTTTCGATTTTTCGCACATAAATATAATTAAAACAAGAAATAAATATTTGTACTTATTTTTAAAAAATTCATTTCTTTTTAGTATTTATGGAATCGCAACAATATAACAAAATAAAATATACACTATCTATACAAAACCAAATAAATAAAAAAAATGAGAAAAACTAAAGTCCGTACAAATTCGTAAAATTTTTGAGTTCATTTAATATTTATGGGTCTGCAAAAATATAACTCAATAAACTACACTGCATACGGGGCCAGACGAAAAAAACTAAAATAACTAAAATCCGTACAAAACTTAAATTACAAATCTTTATTTCATTTAGTATTTTTCTTCCGAAAATATCAACACATGAATATTAGTTTAGAGTAAACTGACACCTACTACAATACGTTCGTGTTCGAGGCGATTTCAAGTCGAAATGTTAAAGTTTTTAACTAAATAATTAATTCATTTTTACATATTAATTCCAGTATATAAAACCGTTTCTTTTTTAAATTGAAAAACTGGATTTCGAATTTCACAAATTTATAAAAAGAAAACCCTAACCACAAATAACACCAGATATATAAACGTACAACTCAGTGGAAGGAAAAAGGTTCGTTGACTTTGGGATATTACGAGTGAGAATCATATTAAAAACATAGTCTCACCAATTTTCGACCACGGTGCCTTTCCTGTGTCAAGGTTTTTATATATTTAAAATTATCGACGGTGTCTCTATAAGCGCCGCTATTATTTATTACTTAACAATCCCCCTTAAAGGCATTCGAACCACACGCAGCCGTTGCGCCACGTGTAACAATTGAAACAATACCGATTATCTTATCGGCGCATCAATTATGTAAGAAGAAAGTCAGTTACATAGGTTGCAAGGGCTTCGACCATCGCCAGCAGAGTCGAACGACAACAATGCAGCCGCAATCCATTCTATAAATGACTTCTCGTACACGCGGACCTTGACTCGCTCAACAGTTGCGCCGATGACACGTTTTGGCGGTTAAATACTGCCCGTGAAGCCCGGCATGGCGATCGAAGCAACCACGGCGTCCCCGGCGCTTGACCTTTGTCTATAATGAAACGAACGTTCTGTACTATTGACCGACCAACATCGTCGAGGTTGCTCGAGAAAATACTCTACGAGGATCCACGCAGGTATGCATACCGAGTGACTCACTCACCACCTCGAATTACTTGTGAACTGTCTGTTACGCGAGAAATATAATGGCAAAATGGCTCTAACGAGAATCACGCTGGCAAGTGTGCAAATCTTTCGCTGAAGAACTGAAGTTTTCAACCCGTACACTTTCATAGTAGGGTTTATGCAAACACCGACTTCTGAAAGAAACGGTTTTCGAATTCCATTATTCCCCATAAAATCGGTTTTCGATTTTTCACAAAAATATAATCGAAGTAGAAAATAAATATCTGTACTTATTTTAAAAAATTTGAGTTTTTTTTAATATTTATGGAATCACAAAAATATAACAAAATAAAGAATAGTCTATCTATACAAAACCAAATAAAAAAAATTAAAAAACAAATCCGTGCAATTTTTATCTACAAAAATGAGCCCTTCGAATATAACACAATAAAATACACTGCGTAATAAACCAAATGAAAAAAAAACTGAAAATACTAAAATCCGTACAAAATATAGATTATAAATCTTTATTTCATTTAGTATTTTTCTTCTGAAAATATGAACTCAGGGAGATTAGTTTCACAGTGAACTGTTACCTACTACAATATGCTTGTGTTCAAGGCGGTTTCAAGTCAAAATGTTAACGAATGTTAATCAAAATCTTAAATGTCAACTAGTAAAAAACCGGGTTTTTTAAATTTAAAAACCGGTTTTCGAATGTCACAAATTTATAAAAAAAAACGGTTTTTAAAAACGAACAAATCCTACTTCGTAGTTTTCTATTCAGCGTCTTATAATCTTTCGAAACGCGGAGTCAAACGTCACTCGTTACATTTAAAATACAAAAAGCAGAATAAACCGAATTATACGCACACTTGATACCACACACCTTTAGTTCGAACTATTATTCGTATAACAAACAGTTTACAAGTTCACGGTGCTATGGTTAGGTGACTCACCCTGGAAACATACTCGTTCTCGAAAACATCCTGCGGCTTTTAACGCTTCCTAATCGACAATCGAATCACATAACGCGAGAGGTACGTATACATATCTCGAAGATACTAGCGAGCACAGCGAGGCACGAAGGCAATGCCACTATAAGAATCTCTAGCTAGAGGAAAAAACACAGCTACCTCATTGGACGATTAACGAGAAAGGTGCAGTGGTCGTCGATGCTATCTAGCGATTATTCGAGGCATAATCGCACGTTACTCGCGAGATCTCTCGCACCGTGCTCTAGTGCCTGTTTATAATTGATCTGATTACTCTGCCGTCCACTGGAGCTTCTGGGTTTCGAGCCTAGCCCTTTCAGAATCCTACCTACCGCAGTTGGTTGGCCCCCCGGAACACGGAAAAAGTTTGTACTGCGGTTATACTTTGTCCACTGCGCAAACTCGACCGGTCGTCGTTCGACTCGGTGGTCGGCCTCCCCACCCTTGGCCCCCAGACTAACCTGGCCGTGAACAGGCGCGACGCTATTAAACGTCCGAAGGAAGAAATATTCGCCAGAATTTCGCGCGATCGCATGGCACTAACGATTCACGCGATACCTGCGCGACAACGGACGCAATCGATCGTTTAATCTCGGCACGGACCGACGAACACGGGATCTGTCAATGTTTGGGACGCCTCTCCCTTCGGCAAGTGTGATTTCTCGAGCACGGGTAGGTTTACGTTTCTTTTAATTAGAACGGTTAATGACAAATAATTTCACTCACCCTTTGGCTGGCTTCGATGTCAATTCGCGGGGAATAAACAGGCACGGAGACACTTCCGGAAACCACAACGCGAGTCGGAATAATTTTTGGCGGCAATTAGTGTAGTACTACCGGAAGCTATGGCAGCCATATTGGAACGGGCTTGGGAGAAGGAAAAAGCGCGGTACTCTTCCCCCTCCCTTCTCAAATATATTACCACGGGAAGAGAATCGAGAGAGCCTCGCGAATCTGAAATCCTGTATCTTTAATCTTCGAACCACTCCGAAATTCCTAAAACGGCCACCGCCCGATTCGACCAACCTCGAGGCCCGATTTCTTCTCGCACGTTTCGCTTGATCGAGCCATCGATCAAACCCAAGTGGAGCCCAGACTTCTTTCGATATTCGCCGTAGGTATTCAAAGTATTCCACGTAACTCTAGCGCCCTTCGTTAGCTACGGTCCTGCGCGTAGCACCCTCTCGCTTTCTCCCACCCTCGTGGTCGGTATGGCGCCTCTGTTCCGTCTCTCTCCCACCGTCATTCCCGCGCAGCTCGCGCAGCGAAGGTGCGCTATGATCGCTGCTCCTCCGTCTCCGTCGTTCGCTAGGCTTCCCCCTCTAGTCCCCATACGTTCGGCGTGGAGGGGCGCGGGTGAAGGCGGTCTGGACGACAGTCCTTCCGCGGATTGCGGATATTGTGTCGCGAAGCCCCGTGCCAAGGTGTTCTTGCTGCCGCGGGTTCCTGCGCCGGAGGAAGTACAGTGGCGTCTCGTCTCGCGTCGGCGGCCCGCTCGTCCCATCTCCGCCGTTTCCTCGTACCGCCCGACCGAGGGGAACGCGTTTCAGGGTCGACGGTCGCGTTCTCGGCAGTGTTATCGCGCGTCCCTCGGTGCTCCCTACGGAATCGCGGCACCGGCTGTAAGGTTAGGTTCGCCGCTGTCACATCCGCGTGCTCTGGCGAGGCTGACAGTGGTTTCACCGCCGCAGACGACAGTGAAAGCAGTGGTCCGTTGTTCTCGCGTGTGCACGGCGGAAGGAGGACCGGCAGGTTCGCGAACGCTGCAGTGGAAATGGGGCTGAGGTGATCCTGGCACGCTACCACGCCTGAATTTCTCCGGTGAGTGACTATGGAAATGTTGACTTTGCGCGAGACGCTCCTCCTGCGTTCGATCGTCCTTCGCCCGCCCCCCCCCCCCCCCTGTTTACTGACTTTTTGCTCGCGGGATTCTACGTGGGAATTGGCGTCTGACGGTTGGGTTTTGAATCGCCCATGTTCTCTCGACGGTGTGCGAGCGCGTCCGTGTGTTGTTTCGCCCCGCGAAATTTGAATTAGAGGAAAGCAGATAATTTGCATGGCGGTGTTTAGGTTAGACTGGAGCGCGTGTTATCTCGAGGTAATTTAGACGTTCGCGATGATAAAATCGAGGGCTTAGCCGAGCGAGGCTTAGCCTTAATCCAGAGTGAACATAGTTTATAGCGAGCTACGAGTAGTTTAGAATCCTCGTTTCGTTTATCCTCCGAGCTCGAAGCGTGGCAACGACTTGTTTGCCGGCTGTTCCGAAAAGAGGGCCGCGGAATATCTGAATTAGAGCGAAGGACGGGGAGATGGAATGTCTGTGGAAAGCATCGATGGTAAAAGGTAGGCGATCGCGAGGAAAGACGGAAGTTCATCTCCGGTGTAACGGCGGGGACGTGTAACGAAGTCAATCATCTTCGCTCGCTCGTTTGCCCTGCTCTCCTCGAGCGAGGGAGATAGACTCGGGTATTAATTAACTTTTCTGACAAGTTATTAGCGCGACGAGATCAAAGACGCCACGGTATTACTCCCCGCCCCGTTCTTCTTTCTCCCCTCGTCCGGTTCCCCTAGATTCTAGATCGTCGGACCGTGGCCCGTAATTAAGACGACCATCGCGTGCCTAGGTGTCCGCGTTAATCACCTTGTTTACAGAGCTGCGCTCAGAGGACGTGTTACGAAAGCGAAGAATTCGCCGGACAATTACCATGTATTACACCTCGAATAGTACGCTCGATGCGCTTGCACCGTCGGGGTCAGAAACGCCCTGGCACTTTCGCCGTATTAAGGGGGTATACCCGTTTGAACCCTCGGAAAATGTATACATTTTGTGGATTTTTTTACAAGTCAACGGTTTGATGCAGATTTCCCGTTTTTTAACTATGTTTACATAGTATTATGAACTACTTATAAAAAAAGTTTCGGTTAAAAAACTGTTGTTTTTCGGAAGTTACGGATACATGTCCGAAAGTCTCTCGATTTTAGACGGCTAAACGGTGGCCCTAAAAACTCGCGCTACGTTCAACCAATTTACTTCAAATTTTGCATGCAGAATCGTAATAAGATTCCGCATCGTCCAACGAAGGCTTTTTTTATTTCGATTCCCCGTTTATTATTTATAAAGGAAAAAGGTGGATTTTTCTCTTAGAAAAATTTAACTTTACCTTTGATCTCTCAGCATTTCTTTATTTTTCAAAATTTTCAAAATCGCCTTCGTTGGGCGATGCGGAATCTTATTATGATTCTGCATGCAAAATTTGAAGTGAATTGGTTGAACGTAGCGCGAGTTTTTAGGGCCACCGTTTAGCCGTCTAAAATCGAGAGACTTTCGGACATGTATCCGTAACTTCCGAAAAACAATAGTTTTTTAACTGAAACTTTTTTTATAAGTAGTTCATAATACTATGCAAACATAGTTAAAAAACGGGAAATCTGCATCAAACCGTTGACTTGTAAAAAAATCCACAAAATGTATACATTTTCCGAGGGTTCAAACGGGTATGCCCCCTTAACGGGCACGTTAATTTCGCTTAATCGACGAGTAGAAACGTTGTCGCCTGTAAAAGTAGCTTTCCTTTTCGCCTTCGGTCGCAAATTGCTCTGCATTACTTTCACTCTAATACCACATGCATCGCCTGGACTCCCCGGCTACTTTTTGAAGTAGAAACGAGTAGAGACCATGGTACGGGTACCCGTGCACTATTTCACGTGTATTTAAATACACGTGTATCAACGTATTTGTGTATTTTCATCAGAATTGGGCATTAACTGCGGGAGAATGGGCAATGGCGGTCACTTAAGCAATAAGTGCAATAAAACCGAGTGATGTTTTTCAATTTTAAGGATTATCGTTGCCTCTAAAAAGAAGCTCGCTTATTACCAGTAACGCCTTAATTTTTTGTATCGAAATAGGTAATCGATTAAATGAATCTTGTTAATTTTATAATTGTGTTATTAGTTACGATCTGAAAATTTGTAATCCATACTTTCCGCATATTATTCTAGTAAATGTAAGAATATTTTAAAATTGGGAGTATTAACTCGCTTTCTAAATTAATCGTTATAGTCTTTATTCCGTTGTTAAGAATCGGTAGAGTCGAGAAGGTCTTTCCCGAGTCCCGGTCTGTAATCGACTGCCTTTCCGTCCCGTGGAAAGTCCCCTCTTGTCCTCTTGGGAAAAACTCTTAAGGACCCCGATGCCAATTTATGATATTTATGGTGTCGCACTGGTCGGGCCCATCGTCGCTGTAGGCGTCACGCTGGCCGCGTCTGCGTAAGCTCAACTTTGCAGCCCCTTTTACAAGGTGATGCTTCATTATTGCTAACGTAAATATATTTAAATACATTAATTCTTTTATGAATCTCACAATCCCCCAGAGTTCTGGGATATCTATAGATATTAAAAATCAGACGAATCAAAATACGGACACGTTAATATACGCGTGTTTATAAATACACGAGTATCTAAATTCACGTGTATTTAAATACACGTGAAATAGTGCACGGGTACCCGTGTGCTAAAAGATACACGGATCGAGGTACAGATACGTGTAATACACGCGTACACGTGTATTGAAATACACGTGAATTAGGGATCTCTAGAAACGAGCCGAGTTTCACGATAGCCTTCGAGGGCCGTGCTCGGGGATTTCTTTGTCCCCGCGTGGCGTCTTTTGTCGAAACTTGCCGCACCTGCGCCTTTGTCGATACCTGTTTCGGTGCACCCTGCGTCGCCCTGCCGGCGCGTACGGGGTTTTTCTGCCCCCTCGCCCGCGACATACGCACCTGCCCCTGCGAATATCGCGTCCGTAGTAATCCTGCGCTGGAAGGGGCCCCGGCGTTCGTGCGCTCGGTGCCGCTCGGCCGTGCAACAGCTCGAAGGAGGTTGCGTAACAGTTTCCCATGGAGGCAGCCGGTTCCGTCGGCGTGGCGCGTCCGTTGTTCCGGCGACAGGCGATGGAAACTTCCGTCCTCGGGCCTGCTTATCGGTCGAATAAAATATACCGGGGGGGTAATCATCGGGGCCCTCGTTGTCTTTGGACATAATTCCTCGCTGATTCGCTACCCCCTTCAAGGCCAGCCGTTTTGATGTACACAGGTGCGCGGGCGACGCCGAGTTGCTTCTTTTAAAAGTGATAAATGTACCAGCGACAGTGCTGTCATGAACCCGGGGTAGAACAAATTCGAATACTTGCATAAAACTGTAGCGGAGTAAACCTCTTACTTAAGAAATTAACAATCACTTTATTTTATGCGAAAATAATACACAGAGTTTGCATTTGCTAGGGACCGTTTAAAACGGTCGACTGCCTTCCTCGACAGTTCCGTTCCGAGTCTGCCAAGCGCTCTTTTCCCGTTGGCCACCAAATTTCCCCTGGCACGTCCTTTTCCTCGGCTTAGGGCAATAAACAGCCCACTCAAGTGGCCTTGAACTCTCCTGCAGGCCAGGATGGGTTTTGTGCTTACAAAACGAAACACGTCTTTATTATACAGTATGTTGGAGTACGACTTCGCAGTACCAAGAGTCAAAGCTTTCTAAACCTAGAGACGTACTCAGGGATGAACGTCGACAAGTTGGAGAATCCTATTGGTTGTTCTATTGCGAGGGTGTGGGAAATGGAACTGGTAAGGGTAGAAGTGGTAGCCTGGAGAAAGTTCGGTCGTAACGGTTTGGAAAAGAAGGGCCTTGGGGCCTACGGCCTATTCCGCCTGTTTACCGTTAAGTTACGGACGCTCGAAACGGACTAAGGGTCTTAAGAGAGTGGCAATGACCAGATGTGCTTAAAAGAGAAAGTCGCGAAGCTAGGTATCTAACAGTGCACTCGGCGGAATTATCAGGCAATTAGGATGCAAGTTTAGTCGCAAGTGGCTCGGTGGTTTTGCGCGTGGATAGGGGTCGTTTGAAGGGCATCTGCGAGGAGATAGAGACACACGGAGGGCTTGGTGGGCTCGTGAAAGTGGGCGAGTTCCTTCTGGCGTTTGTTTTGCAACGCGCACACGTGGCTACCAGCGGTTACGCTCGCGTTTGGAGACTGGATCCCCGCGGCCGTGGGAGGAGAAAGGGTGAAGGAAAGAGCGAGGAAGAAAGCAGGCATTGACGAGAGCGAGAGCAGGCAGAGGAGATGCTATCGGAGGGAGAAAGGATCAGGGAACTGGTTGTGTGTTTCGGGCTATCTTCTGTAAACTGAAAATGTTTCTTTGACGGAGGACACGGGAGTTTGTTCTGGTGTTGGATTCCGAGGCACTGGGTCGAGTGCAGCACGTTAAAATAATTCTAAGTCTTGCAAGAGGTTTTTTATTTTGAAAGTAGTGTCTTCGGGGTTCGACGGAAGTTCCGCTCTTAGGTGGTAGAATTGTTTGGGTGTTTTAGGATTTTGGAACGGGATTATGTATACGGGAGTAATGGAAAATGGGAGACGTGGGAGAAACTGTGGACGGTGCAAGGGTCATGGGAGTGACTGAAAGTTGTAATCGCTCTACGCGATGTTTGCGAAGATGATTACAAGCGATGCGCTCGCATATGCTTAGGCCTTAGGATGTTTGTCTGATATGGTTAGCTGGCATCCAACGCTAGGAGCATCATTCATTATTGTCTTTGTTGATTGAGGTCGTTGGGGACTTCGTAGCTAATTCAATCAATTTAGGGAAATTCCACGCTTCTAAACCGGTTTTTTTTTTATAAATTCCTGACATTTGAAAACCGTTTTTTTTTTTTATAAATTGGGGACATTCGAAACACGAGTTTTGTTTATTAATTTGGTGATATTTAAAACCGTTTTTCTTTTTATAAAATTGTGAAATTCGCATAGCGGTTTTTAAATTTAAAAAATCGCTTTCATATACTAGAAAGTTAACATTTTGATTTGAAATCACCTCGGACAGAAGTATATTGTAGTAGGTAACTGTTTGCTGCAAAACTAATCTTCACGAGTTCATAGTTTCGGAAGTAAAATACTAAATGAAATAAAGATATATAATTTACATTTTGTACGGATTTCAGTTTTATTATTTATTTTTTTTTAAATTATTTGGTTTTGTGTAGATAGAGTATATTTTATTTTGTTATATTGTTGTGATTCCATAAATAGTAAAAAAAACTGAAAAATTTGCTTAAAATAAGTACAAATAATTATTTTCTATTATTGGTTGTGGGGTGGGTGATTAATTAGTCTTTTGTTACTACAATCTAAAACTTTAATTAAGAAAGAAGTTGGAATATACATCTGTAACAGACAAGACGCTAAGAACGAATAGCCTCAACGAGAACCGAGAGAAAAATATCGGTGCCCACTCGGCTCAATCAGAAAAGGAACATCTTTCCTTCTGCAAACAATAAACCATAATCGCAGTATTTCCTCTTAGAGTGTTGATTCAATTTTGACCTTTACATTCCAACGTGCATTCGCGGCAAACATCCAACATCTATTTTAATTATATTGTTTATGCAAAAATTCGAAAACCGGTTCAACCTGTTTTTTGGGGATAGTGGAATTCGAAAACCTATTAAACCTATTAATTCCAAGGACAAAATATTTTTCGCGCAGTCGATTCGCCATGAATTCGCCAGTTACGCGCCAGAACAAAACAGTGGTTTTAAAAAATATTTGTGAAAAAGTCACTAAGTGAAAATTAATTCTTATTTAAATGGAAGCCATTTATTAAATCTAAAAAAATGAAGCGATTAAAGAACACTAATTTTTAATTGGTCTGATTACAACTAACCATTATGAACGATTAAATTTTTTGTGGGCTACCAGTGGCCGTTATCAGTGACCTGAATTTTATTTTGGTCACCGATAACCATTATCAACCGCAAAAAATTGCTCTCGTTACATTCGAGCATTGTCACATACCGTTATTAACATTAGCGACAATTAGTATTCATTGACAACGTGATAAAAAATATAATTACAAGCCTTATATATTTTATTAAGCAAAAAAGAAAGGTTTGAAAATATATGAAACAAACAATAGGATAAAAGATATTGTACCAGAATTTACCATTTTTTTTGCTTAATAAAATATACAAGTATTGTAATTAATTATTCATAATGGTAATTCGTAACCAAAATCATTCACTCCTATGCCATAACTACTTAGCTTTGCTACTCGGCATCGTCCGAAATTTAGTTTCTGATTTTATAAAAAGAAAATTTTTTATTTATCTTTTTGTGAAAATACATTCATCTGGATTAATTAGGCATAATGAGCATAGATTTCGCGAGCCCTGAGTTTCCCGTTCGAGAGTTTTTAGTCGACAAACACACAAACACTTTATGCTTTATATATTAAGATATTAACTCTAGCACCGCAACTTTAAAAATTTGCCTCACAACAGTCACGATCTCCGCAAGAAAGTGTTAAAATTCGCAACCCTCGCAATTCCCCCGCCGAGCGAACCCGTCTCCGCCTTTCCCTCGAAAACAAAGTGTTTTCGCCGGGGCCGCATCCGAAGCGCGCCACCTCGGCAAGACGCGACGCCGAGGAACGGAGCCACAGGAACTTACGAGCAACGAGGGGAGGAAATGAGTGCGTGGGAGGAAATGAGCCGTGATTAAACGCCGACTTCTCCGTTACTTTGCATTCTATTTTCCGTGCTGGCTGGCCGGGGCCTACATAAACCCATCTGGCTCGTTGAAAACTCAAGCGGCGTAACCTGGTTTCCAAATCGAGTGTCCCGTTCGCATCTCGACGCCGTTCAGTCTCTCGTACCTTAACCCACCGCCTCAATCGCGTCCACTTGCGCGCTCAACGAAGTTTTCAGCCTGTCGCCTAATTAGGACCACAGGGGCCGGAGGAATTAAAGCGACACGCTCGCAACAACGCCCCTAGGTGCACGGGTGGAGAGCGAAAGGGGGCCACTGCCCCTCTGGCTTTTGAGAAAAAAATCGCTGATTTTTAAAAACTGATCTTATTAACTTTATACTAAAACAGTGAATAATTTTAATTTTCGAATTTTTTTAAACGGGTTCGGGGCTACTCCACTCAATGCCATCGCAAGGGTAGTTTTTCCTTTACTGTATTTTTCTGTAACGTCGCTCTAAAGTTGCCAGCTTCCTGGAAAAAAAATCTAGGGAGGTCCTTGGCTAAATTGTCTCCTCTCGCTGAAAAATGTAGCGCGTGCAAACTGGCTCCCCCCCCCCCTTCACCGTTCCGCGGTTCAGATAATCTAGCATCGATCAGATAACAGCCTCTTTTTATCCTTAACGACGAGTTATTAGGCAATTACGTGGACGTCTGTGGACAGCCAGAGCGTGAATAGGTAATTACGCGAGCGCGGGCATGATTCACTAAATTGGATCCGCCATCTCCGAACGACCGCGAGCACGTAGCGTCCCCGCTGCTAATTCACGGTATTCCGCGACTTTTCCCCCGGCATCTGCTGCCAAGTCACACATCCTGGCGCAGGCTGGAATAAAAATGGCGATGTAGTCGGCGGAGGGACTATTTGGCCATTTTTTTCGAGAAATATTGGCGGCACGCTCCGGTTTCCTGCGGCGGAAGTGTCTGCGACTTCTCGATGGGCACATTTGGCTGGGCTTCTGGGCAAGGCGATTTGCGAGGGTAGCATGGGGAGGTTTAACTCTCAGATATAACCGTGACCCGAGCCGAATTTATTCTCGGATAGTACCTTCTTAAAGATGAACTTCGGTTACATACAAAATGAGCGAAAATCTTTGAAAATCGGAGGAATGAATCTGCATGCAATAGTAAAAGTAGACTCAAAATTTTAGAAAAATTCATTCGGTAGGTTTTAAATTATTTAACTTTCAATTTAACGCGTATTCTTATGGGAAACGCATTGAGAAATATAACTGCGAAATTAGGAGTGAAATAATAGGCCAAAGTTTTTGAAATCTTGTGTGCGGAAAGATCAAACACTCAACAAAATTGTCACCAAAATTCCGGGCAATTGATTCGATGTTTTTTTATATGAAAGAAAATGACACGGAAACTGTTTTTTACTCGATGAAAAAATATTTGGGACAAAATTTTAGGGGTGTCATGGGGGCTTGCGGTGTAATAATTAAGTAGCTTTTTGTTATTCTGTTTTTTATCGAGATATGATGGTCACTTTGTGCTTTTTAGATGAAAGATTATAGAACGCTGAGTGGAAAATTATTTTTGTTAAAATGGTACATAGTATAAATGAAGTAAATTCAATTGTTAAATAAAATAAATAATAGTGGGATAGATTAATGTTACTAGTAAGATACCTAGATTAATATTTTTCAATGCTTTTCTCACTAAATTAAATCAACAATTGAATGGGAATATTGAGATTTTAATTATTATTCTGATTATAATGGATATATTTATATTTACGGTTAAGAAAATTATTCCTAAAAATAGAGTTGTTCTAGTAAATGAAATACATAAAATAAATAATTCTAGCATTATAGATTTTAAATGTAATAATTATTCTGGTACATGATATAGTTGAGATTTCTAAAGTTATTCATCTTAATATTATAATTAATTTCTGAGATATTCTTCAGTGAATGATCCGTATGTAGGGGAGACCGGGGCTAAAAGTTCCGGGGGTAAGTTGTTCCGACGGCTCTATCTTCAAAATAAAAAGAGCGTTGTACTTTAAATTATTTTTTCCGTGTGAGTTGATCACGCCACTCTGTCCCCCACTTTAATAGCGTCCGCGACAGCGAATTGTGTGGTTGTAAGCAAGGCCCTATTAAGCCGCGTATTCACCTGCGCATTCGCCCCGAATGTGCATTCGGCGCGCACCGATTTTTTGCTCGTCCGGTGTTCGGCGCTTGTTCGGGGCGCGGCGCGCATTCGGGCCGATCCGCTTGTTGGCGGTCCATCAAAGCGCGCATTCGGGTCCGAACAATACCATGAAAAGGACGCCGCAAATTTCACTCAACCCCGAACGCGCGCCGAATGCGCGCCGAATGCGCGCCGAATGCGCGCTGAGCTCCGAACGGGCAAAAAATCGGTGCGCGCCGAATGCACATTCGGGGCGAATGCGCAGGTGAATACGCGGCTTTAGTCGCGTACCAGATAAGTAAAAATTTTTCTATCATTACTTTTTGGTCTATTTCAATTATTTAACGTAGATATTATAGATTGAATCGTCCTTATGGATCAAATGACATTTAAGAACATGGTGTAATAGTGTTTATCGTTTGAATACATGTATAAGCAGAATAATCTTTGAAATTGCTACATGTGTCGGTAGGGGCTAGTTGTTACCGTGACTTGGGGCACGTTGGTACCGTAAAAACTTGCCCCGCCGCAAATAGGTCTGTGAAGATAGCACCCCCAAATTCGATTTTTTAAAAAAACTCAACGGCATTCGTTTGTTCATCGTATGCCCATGTTTGCCCATAAAAAAATTTCGTTTGCCCACCCTTCAAAAAAAAATTATGGCAAAATAAAAAAATTTGTCTTCATCACCCACGATGAATGCATTTCAATTTTTTAAAAGAAGGATACGAATATACCCGACCTGGCCACGTTTGCCCACTCTCAGATTTCATTTGCCCACCCTCCAGAATTTAAATAAAAAATAAAAACCTCGAAAAGAAGGGTACAGGTGAAGCGATCGCGTTAAAGTTCGATTTTTCTAGAAAATATTATCAAAATCGTTCTTTCAACGATGCAGTCCGTTAGTTTAGATGTAGAAGAGATTTGCCCATGCATTAATTTCGTATGCCCACCCTCCAGAATCGAATTATTAATAAAGATAGCCAAGAAGTGCGGTGCCCGTTGAAGCGATCGCGTTAAAGTTCGATTTTTCTGGAAAATAATATCAAAATCGTTCTTTCAACGATGCAGTCCGTTAGTTTAGATATAGAAGAGATTTGCCCATGCATTAATTTCGTATGCCCACCCTCCAGAATCGAATTATTAACAAAGATAGCCAAGAAGTGCGTCGTTGGAAAGAATTCGAGAGTATCGCAGACATCTGTTTACGTTTCGGCAGTGGCACTCGGCGCTGCGCCCCTTTAGTTAGGGTAGCAGCGCTGCGTGTCGTCATCGAACGTGCCGAAACGTAAACAGATGTCTGCGACACTCTCGAATTGTTTCCAACGACGCACGAAAGTCAGTCGGTCTACAGAGTTCGGGCGCAACTCTTGCGAGATCGTGCGTTCATTTACGGTTTGTGAAGTAACTGTGACATTATATTATTTTCCGTTGTGCGATATCATTGCGGTAATTAGTGAAAAATGACTAGAAAACCACTCTGGTATTATTCTGCACATGCTGCAGATGTGTGAAAAGTGTGAAGTATTCGATGAGCGATACAAATTGAAGTAGATAACATGTCACCAAACACCTTTAACCTTTAAGGTAAGAACAATTGATTTTGATAATTCATTCGGAAAAAAACGAACAGAAAGGTATTCGGTTCAACGGGCACCGCACTTCTTGGCTATCTTTATTAATAATTCGATTCTGGAGGGTGGGCATATGAAATTAATGCATAGGCAAATCTCTTCTACATCTAAACTAACGGACTGCATCGTTGAAAGAACGATTTCGATAATATTTTCCAGAAAAATCGGACTTTATCGCGATCGCTTCAACGGGTACCGCACTTCTTGGCTATCTTTATTAATAATTCGATTCTGGAGGGTGGGCATACGAAATTAATGCATGGGCAAATCTCTTCTACATCTAAACTAACGGACTGCATCGTTGAAAGAACGATTTTGATAATATTTTCCAGAAAAATCGAACTTTAACGCGATCGCTTCAACGGGTACCGCACTTCTTGGCTATCTTCATTAATAATTCGATTCTGAAGGGTGGGCATACGAAATTAATGGATGGGCAAATCTCTTCTACATCTAAACTAACGAACTGGACCGTTGAAAGAACGATTTTGATAATATTTTCGAGAATAATCGAACTTTAACGCGATCGCTTCATCTATACCCATTTTTTCGCGGTTTTTATTTTTTATTTAAATTCTGGAGGGTAGGCAAATGAAATCTGAGAGTGGGCAAACGTGGTCAGGTCGGGTACATTCGTATCCTTCTATTAAAAAATTGAAATGCATTCATGATGGGTGATGAAGACAATTTTTTTATTTCGTTCATAACTCTTTTTTGGAGGGTGGTCAAACGAAAATTTTTGATGGGCAAACGTGGGCAAACGATGGACAAACGAATGCCGTTGAGTTTTTCCAAAAATTCGAATTTGGGGGTGCTATCTTCACAGACCTGCCGCAAATGTATAAATTGTTTCCGCTGTGCTTTAAAATGCGAACATATGAATGAAAGGCGGAAAGGGACACGACTTCGATCGAAGATATGCGTAAAGATAAATAAAAACTGTCGCTTTTGGTTTTCTTTTAAAGATAATACATTTTTGTTGGTCCGAACCTTCATAAATTACCATTATTAATAAAATTCTGCTTTATTTCATTAGAAAATGAAATATTTCATTAAAAGGCAACTCTTATATCATAGTAACAACTTACCCCAATGCGATAACAACTTGCCCGATATAGGGGTAAGAAGTTCCGCTTCGATCAGCCACAAATAAATTACTTTCTATGGGAAACCTATTACAATATATTAAACACAAGCTTAAAATCAGAAGATATAATAAATTTAACAAGAAATTAGTCAATAGTGAAGAGAATAACTACATTATTTTCCAGTCATTTTTTATGTTTTATCGAAATCGGAACTTTTAGCCCCGGCCTCCCCTACGCTTGTCCGCTTGATTCCCGTTAGAACTATATATATTTATATTTCGCGCGCCCTCTAGATACCATGCAACTTTTGTTCCGAACATTTTCTGCCAATAACAAACAGTTTACAAGTAATTTAAGGCGACTCGCTCCGTATACCTCCATTTGAATTTGAAATTCGAATCCCAGAGTGATGCTCATCTCCGAGCCCGCGTTCCACGGTTCCTACGGAGTCCCTGGAATGATTAGATCTCCGTGCCCGTCCCAATACCGCCGGTCTGAGGCGTTTCCACGACGACAATAATTCCGTGATAGAGCGGCGCACGAGGAAGCTGCGCCGTGTAATCTCGAAACGTTTAATTCCATCGGCCCTCATTAAAACGATCCGGCTCTCGCGGCTGAAAATAACGAGAGCTTTAATTGTCGCGTCTAACGAGAGGCTACAATTGCTAGGCTGCCGCCTCGCGCTAAACGCCGCATCCTATACATCGCGGCCTTCTTCCCCGCGAATCCTATCTTCCTCCATCGTCGAAACGAGGCAACCGTCGTCTAGTTCCATTTCCACCATCTCCAGCTCCGCCTAATTCGAAATAGACCGACCCGCGAAGCTTCCATCCAAGTCCCAAACGCTCCTTCTTGCGTCGTTAACCCTTAACGCGGGGCGTATCGCACCCCAGGCAATATTTCAAGCTCAAATATCCCACCTTTACGAATTTTAAGAACTCAATATTAAAGCTTAATAATTTGGTGAATTTTAACTCGCGCGAATTTCACAAATTTTATCTCGTCGTATAAAAATTTACATTTCCAGAGAAAGGCACTTAAAAGTCAAAGGATTCAGAAGCACGAAAATGGAAGCTCAAAAATTACACACGTGACAAATTTCCGATTATAAAAAGATGCGACCCCGGAGGGTTAAAACTCCCCATTGCTGATCCATTGAACCCACTTGGAAGATCGATTAGGCACGATCGCCTTTGCCCGTGGTACTTTTTTCCCCGCCATTCCCGGTTTAAAGGAAGCCAGCCCGCGTTGTCCACCCCGTTACGAGGATTAGATTTCCCAGCGGCGATTACACTTTTCCCCTGGCTCGCAGACAATCGGGCCTCCGGCGATCGGTGAGCCGTAAAATAAATTTTCCTAGCGGGGGTGTCGCCCGCGATAGATAGGTAGCTGTCGAGGGGTTGTGTGGCGATGCACGTTGCAGTTGCGGCCTGCCGGGCCTGGGTGGTGTATCTGGAGGAAAGTCGTTTCCTCTCCGTTTCGTCGCCTCTCCCATTCCGTGGATATCATCGAGATATCACCTAGCAACGAAAGCTGATAGCTGCCGGCGAATCGATAGATGCCCTGTAATGCAATATACCGGATGGTACTCATCGGCCTTCGGCCTATGCCACCTCTATCATTTAGAGCCTCTCCCCTTTCTCTTCGAGCCCCGGCCGTCGAGCGGCCTATCAGCCTCTCCGTGTATGTACCTAGGGGGCCCATGTACCTCTGCTCCTTGAGTAAATACATTTATCCGCGCGCAGATTGTCGCGGGGCGCGAAAGTCGAGAATCGGGAGGGTGGGTGGTCTTTTGCGTAACAGGCAACGTCTCTCGATCCTCTGGATTGCTTTCTGCCGTTGATTGGGACTCTCTGGAGAATTGTTTGACGCTCAGGTGATTTATTCATTCCACTGGGAAATTATTCTAGTTTTATTCTGATGCGCGATCTCTATTTTTAGGCTTGCTGAATTAATTCTGCTCGATTTTATTTGATCCTTATTGTTGGTGAAAAAATTTCCACTGGTGATGGGACTCGAACCCGAGAATCTCGGGAGTCCTCTGCATTACTGGTCAGGCGCGTTACCAATTCCCCCAAAGTCGACTCCCCAATGTTACTCTCTTCGGAACTGTACAAATAGTGATACCAGGGTTGAAAACCCATTAAAAAAATTCCATTAAGAATTTAGATTAAAAAAATTGACATTTATCGTAAATATTTTGGAACGTACTACGCACACCCGATGCCTAACAGATAGGATACATTACTGTTATAAAACCGATATAATATCGGTTCTGCAGAACCGTAACCGAAATCGATATACCCAGAAATTTCGGTTCCTTATAACAGTTATTCAGAATATCGGTTCTTCGTAACTGTTTCAGTCAGAACCGATATATAGCAGTTTGAAACAGTTATTCTGGGAACTGTTTCAACCCCTGAATGAAACTAACGGGGCGCCACCTAGGTACGTGCCAACCTAAAATTTCCTTCTCCACTTGTGTTCAGCTTTACTAAAAAATTACTCCGAACACCTACACCAATATACACCCTCGCCATCCCCCTAAAATTCTCGAGGGCCACGAAATTTCCCTCGCTAAATTAAGGCCCCCACTACGAATTTTTAAGAAATTCCAATTACAGTTAGAGATGTCACTGTCACCACCTGCCACTCGTATAATAATTCACTCACCCATCGGCAATAAATTCGGAAGATGTGACTGATTTAAAAAATCGCAGTTTCGACGCGCGAGCGTTAATTACTTCGGGCGCAGAATTGACAAATACGCCTGACGTCGAACGCATTTTCCCGCGGGCCCATTCGCGCGGCGGGGATTTATGGGCGCGTTAGGCGGAGGCGAACGAATGGGCGCAATCTGGAAAATAAACAGCTACCGCGGTCAGCGCGCGGTGTCGGGGGCTCTCCGCCGCGCGGATTTATTCGCGGAGGCGCAAGAACGCGTTCTGGAGTCGTGGGTTCTTTATCCGACCCTCCGTTCTCCCTGACGCGGCGGTCGCGCCGCGATTAGACGCCGAACCCGGCGATCATTTTCGAAACAGACACGCTGGCCTGCCCGTTTCCCCTGCGAAACGAGCTGCAGCAAAGTTATGGACCCGTATAAATCCTCCGTTTGCCTGAGAAAAATAACTGTTATCTTTCAAATGCATTACCGAACTGCGCAACCGGCGGGGGAGTCCGAGTTCCCAGTTTCAAGCTTATCAGGCTTCGAATAAAAATCATAATTCTTCGAGTGACATTAAATGGCCCTCGTTTGAACGAAAACGCTTCGTGGGTGCTAGTGCCGATGGTGAGGGACACCTTTTGCTATCATCCCAGGTCGCTTCCTCCTCATTTCCCCACAAACTTAACGCAGCAAGTTCGTATTTTAAAAATAAAAACTCCTCCCAAGTGCCGTCTCTCTACGCTTCCAATCCGCCCTCGTATTTCCTGCGAGAAAGCGGTACGTTTATTCTGGAAATATGTCTGACGGGTTAATCGCGAGCGGGGGGACGAGCTGGAAGCCCGTGCGATTAAATACGTCTCTGGCCGTCTTGTTTATCGTTGTTATCAGCCGCGGGGCCCCGTTAAAGCGACAGTCCGTATTTTAATTCGGACGCGGCTTGATAAGGGGTTATTTCGGAATCGCGTGGGAAATTACGCGTTTTATTGGGGCCGCTTCCAGGACGTTTAAGACCAACAGGAATTCCTTACGTCGTTGAATATTTATCATTCGCCCCCGGGGGTGGTTGGTGGGAGAATTTAATTAAAGTCTCTGGCCGGGCTTCCTTCGACGGGGGCAGAGACGCTTGTGTTCCTCGGTTTCAACTTCCCCGCGACGAATTTTCCCGTGCCTCTGGGCTTCCCCGCTTGTTGCGCAAGATTCCACGCGATTCTTCTCCCCGCTCGGCTATGGAATCTGTGTTACCAGCCGCGCCGCAGAAGAGGATCGCCTCCTCTACCCGCCCCAATTCCCGTACGCGACGTGGAGAACTTCAAACTCGATTATCTCGAAAATGAAGCGCGATATGAAAAAATTTTACTCCTTTTTCTTGACTGATTTGCCTGTTGTGAATCGAAAAGGAAGAGTGACTTTTTTTCATATCGCGGCTTATTTTCGAGAAAATCGAGTCCGCAGGAAAAGACCTACCTTTAGAATCCCGCTCCACCGGAGACTAATATCTCTGCGAGACGAGCGAGACTAGGCGCGGCGCGACGAGCCTGGTTTTTGCAGGGAAAGGAGGGAAAGGAGATCTCTCCGCGAATGTCCGGCGGCTTCTTTTCCCGCGAGCCTCTCTCGGCGCGGATCGGATCGCCTAATAAGCGGCGCACGGTCGGGGAAGAACGTCGCGAAAGAAGCGCGGAACGCCCGGCGAGAGCCATATACGGGGCGGCGCGCGGGTCGTTGGCTTCGTGAAACCGTCCAGAACGCGCTTAAACGCCTGTACGCGCGGCGGAAAGCGATCGTCGCGGGAGGAATTCGCGTCGTTAGGGAACGATCGGGTACGCAGCCTTCGCTCTCCGGACGCGGCGAAAGGAGAACGGCTCGGCTCGTTCGGCCGCCGAGCAAAGGGGATGCGAGCGCGTCGTCTCTGTTGCCGGAGCTGCGCTCTCCGGCCGCAAGGTGCTGCGGGATATGGGCAGCGTGCGAGTAGGAACAATATTGGCTGGATCCTGGTGGAATCGAGTGTATCGCCTTCAGCTGGGGTTCGGGCCACTCGCTGTTTACTCAGGTGTACCGAAATCTGCGTGGGTGTAGCTTGATAGGTGTATGCTCGGTGCTACAGTGTTGTGTTTGGGTTTTCGGGGTACTTGACTCGGTTGCAGCCTGCTTAAGAGGTTCACCGCGATTCTAATTGAAGACTAAAGGAGGCAGGAGGAATTTGCTGAAATTCAGCGTAGTCATTCAGTGTGAAAGAATGAGGATGATTAGGCAGACGAATTTTCAGACTGTTTCACATGTTTTCTGATAGTTTCAGGGGAGAATTTGGTTTAAAATGCTGACAAAAGGGGATTTCCGCGAATTTTTTTAACGAAGAAAAATACATTTGAATCTTTCACAGTGGGATGCCCCTTAATGTAATTATGTCCTCGAGATAAGTGGATTTTTATACAATTTGGCGCAGAAGGAGGCAGCTCGAAATTTCGAAAATTCAACTTGTCATGGAGAAAATAAATTTTTGCTTAGAAATGTTGCTGAATGATATGTTACTATTTAAATTTCAAGTGGGTAAAGTACTTCGAAAATATGTCTAATTATAAGAATATATATAATTAAGACTATTCCCATGACTTTTTAAAAAATTAATACACTTACAAGGGAACATGCCGAACCCGGAAATTCGAAAAATTCTGAAACTGTGAATATGTAGGGAATTTCCTCCTCGTTACAACGCAATTTTTGCTTGTTGCCCAAATTCACTCTAAGGGGGTGTAATTGACCGCTGAAAATCCGGTTACCTTCCGATTTTGTGTTATAACTCGTGAACTGTAAAATAATTTTTTTCACCAAACGATAGATCTAATTAAAAGAAGTAACTTTTGTCTTGAAACTTTTTTCCCATCCCTTACAGATTGCGAGTTACAAAGTAAAATCGGAAAATAGCCGAATTTTCAGGGGTTAATTCCACCACCCGCTTAGAGTGAATTTTTGCAGCAAACAAAAATTGCGCTGTAATCAGGAGGAAATCCCCTGTATATTCACACAGTTTCAGAATTTTTTGAATCTTCTGGTTCGGGATCTTCCCTTATTAGTGCTGCAAAGTGTTTAATTGTTCAGGTCACCAAATTCTTCGCAATTCTGCTAGATTAATAATAATAACAACGACTTAGTTGCATCACAAGTTCTTCCAAGCATTAAAGTATTCCTGCGCTTCGAAACCTACCCCTGAACACGACAGGGTAGATTTAAAGCTAATTCTACTCGACCCCCTAAACTCACCCCATTCCACGCATTTATACCCAATTCTATTCACCTTCCATCGCGTCACGTTGCTTTGCATCACCCCGGCGAGTGTGCCACCCCATAGAATACTTGGAAGCTCGAAGCAATGATGTATCCCGTGCCAAGGAATGCATCAATCCCCGTCAGCTCTCGATAAACGATGATTTCCTGTTTACTCGGTGAATCGAGATAGCCCCAACTTGTCTTGTTCCCAGCGTTCCTTCGCGATCGGTGGTCGCGAGAATATCTTCATCCCCGAGCCGGGCCGCACCCCTCGCGCAAAAACCATGGTCGATAAATCTCCCCGCGGTGGAAGAACTCCGAGCCCCGTTTGGTAAACAAGATAGATACCCGCGAATATATGACGGCTATTTAGAATCGGGAAACTGCTCGCGCGCGGAACAGCGCGAAGGGGTTGATACCGTTCGAGCGGCAGATCCTAGCAGCCGCCCGTCGATAACCGATAAAATTAACCCCTTTCGCCTCGTTTCATGCGAGAACGCGCCGGAACAATGGGCCGGGCGTATTCCCTTGGAAAAAGGCGAATCCTTTCTGCCCTCGATCCACCGAATTACACCCTCTCCTCCCTTTGTTTCGCCATTTCGTTGCATCGCGATTTCGCGTTATCAAATGAGCTGCAGGGTTAACTAGAACCGCTCGCCCGCGCTTCCAGCGTAATTAATATAATAAACAGCTCGCTTCAACGGTAAAATAACGCGCACCCTCGAGAACAATGGCGACGTACACGGGCGAAACAAAAACCCCTGGCCAGACTTCAGCTCGTGATTGCTTTTGCAAAGGGTTCGCAGCTTCTCTTCTATTCGGCGACTTTGAAGCAGGGAATGGCCTGACACTTTTTTAAAATTTCAAATTTGTATATCAAATAATACTAAATTTTTATACTAAATAATAATTTTTCTTTCAATGTTGTCGAGGGATTTGTGGAGAAGAGATTATAGATTCCCTCTGTGATGCTCGTTGCTTTATTTTAAATAGCAGTAGGAGATTCCCAACGAAACTATGGCAACCCTCCCCCGGAATCACCCTGCGTGTTTGGGGGTGCGAGGGGTATTTAATAAGTAGGAATAACGACAGGAGGGAAACGAGTTCACTTGGAGCACTGGAATCGATTCCACCCCCTTCGAATTTAATTCCACCCTCTCCCGATTTAATTCCACCCTCTTCGAATTTAATTCCACCGGCGGAGGAAGCGTCGGCGGCCGTCGCGCGGACAAATAAAGTTCGTTCCGCTGATAGCGCGGGCCCGTTAATAGCTAAACAAACAGATGCATGGCGTCGGTCGCGCGACGCAACAAATCTGTCGGCTGTGGATGTCGGAGGCAGGGTTCGAGGAGGATTACAGCCGTAGAAGCTGCAATCAGCGTGGCTCCGGCGAATCGACGCAAGGACTGAATTGCCATCCACGTTATCATTACACCGCAACCAGCTCTACGCATAAATATGCATACGAGGAAATTAGTCCCGACGGGAAATTACACCCGCGCCAACGGCTTGTCGCGTCGATGCCGGCACTCTGTTTACACTTTTAATCGATCCGCCGAGCTGCTCGGGGGCACCCTGACTTTTTCATTTCCGCGCCCCGATCTCTCCGAAACGCTCCGTCGAATTTAATTTCAATGCAACTCGAACCTGGCCCGATTTTCACGGGAAATTCAAGCCAAGACGTGCCCGGCTTAATGTAAATTCAATTTCGGAGCGAACTCAGCGTAACTTGGGATTAATGGGGATTACAGGTGGGTTCCTTGAAAGTTCGAAGGGGTGACCAACTACCGAGCACGCTTTTCGGCAAGTATCTCGAAAACTAAAGCCGAGCGGCGGTAACATGTGTAGGAAAAAGTTGTTCGGAATGACGGTCTGTGCAACATATTTCAAGGGCGTCGAAATCGGCGAGATCTGCGCTTTTGTTAATAATTACCATTATTGTTTTTTCACGTTAAGCTTGAACAGCGGACAGGTACCAAAATATTTTTATGAATATCTCGAAGATTAACAATTTCTCAACGACATGTTTGAAGGTCATCAAAATTAGCGATCCTCCAGGGAGTGATTGGTGTAACCGCAGCCATTTGTGGCAAAATTGGAAATAATATCTGTGGCAACTTTCTCTGTCTACTTTCGTTTTTGCCACAAATAGTGGCAACCAATCAGCGACGATTACAGGTTGTTCCTCCCTAGAGAATTACTAATCCAAATCGGTGGGGTGTGCCCTCTTTTATTATATATAATTGCCAAATAGAAAAAGTAGGGAACAGTTTCCCTGATCCTCCTGCAAAAAGGGCTCGCGTAGGGGACATTCCATGCGAACTCGGACAGATTTTACAGTAAGTTTTCATAGATTGCTGAAATTTGAGTATGCTGTAGTGTTTAGTGATATTTAAACGCACCTCAAAGGATTTTTCAAAATTTTCAAAAATTACGATTTTACAGCGGTTTGAAGTTAAGTGCTAACTTTGTTTTCAATACATTATAGCTATGGAAGTAGTAAACGGGTGGAAATGAGCTGTACTGTGCTTATAGAGAAGATATTGAAGTTTTAAGAAAAAATTATTTCAGTTTAAAAAAAAATTGAACCATTTTTGTGCAATTATTTTAAACAAATGCAGGATCTTAACATCGGGCGCGATTTTAAAAATCCAAAAAAAGGGAGAATATAGTTCTATCCTTTCCCTTGATGGACAAATTTTCAAGAATATGGACATTTCAAAATTGGCCCTGTAAAAATTGTCGAAAGTTGAAAAAAAAAGTTAGCACTTAACTTCAAACAGCTGTAAAATCGTGATTTTTGAAAATTTTGAAAAATCCTTTGAGGTACGTTTAAATATCACTAAAGACTACAGCATATTCAAATTTCAGCAATCTACGAAAACTTACTCCGAAATCTGTCCGAGTTCGCATGGAATGTCCCGTAGGAAAGACGCCGTCCGCGACTGGATCAGCATCTCCGGGAAAGAATCCTCTGGAGGAGGCTCCGGTGCCAGGGAAATCCGGCGGTGGTTGGCGGAAAGTGCGACGGCTTCGAGTGTCCAGGCCGGCGAAGGAAGAATAGCAGGAAGCGCCTGCAGAGATAAGGGAGCTTTGCGGGGGTGGCGCGGGGAGGGGCGGGTCGAGGGGGATGGCGAAGGTTCGCATTAAAATTCAAATATCACAGCGGAGGAAGAGCCCTCGCTTTGAGGTCCGTGGAGCACGCCGGGCCAATATGAATACATTACAACGTGTTTGCATCCAGCCCCGGGCCGGTAATGCCTTCTATTAGAATCATGCTGGCGCATTTTAATACGGGCCAGCAGGGGGACGCGTCTGCTCGGGGGTGGCCGCCTCTGCCGTTGCAAATTGCCAGCCTGCTCTCTGCCAAATATCGACGGCCTAGGCAGCACCGTCTGAAAGCAGAGATTCCTGATTTTGGGCAAGATACTTGGAGAGCCAGGGTGGATGGGGGTGCATTCAGGGGGGTCATTGCTTTTAGGGTGGGCTGAGTATTTGCGTGAAATGTGATAAATGAGCCGTTTATTTTGAAAGTGGCTTAAGTCCATTTGTCAATTGTTTTTTGTTGACTGTAGTAACGTGTACAACTTGAACTTAGCATTAAAAATTTGTATATACAAAATTTTTAAATATAAATGGACTTAGAATCTTAGATCATTTTCAAGATAAACGGCTCAAATACTTCACTGGTTTCAATAATTTAAAACACCAAATGAAGTAAAATTTCTTATAAGGGACATAAAGATTTGCAGAGTAATAAACTTTTACTTTATCAGTTCTCACGGGAACCTTTAATGTGAGAACATTTTTAAAAAAAGTTCCACGGTCCATGTTTCAAATAGAACCTATTGAGAAGTTCCAGAACTCTTTCGAACTCTGGAAATTAGTCCTGAAAGTTGGGAAACATATTTTCCTCAATATCTCTGCAGAGTTGCAGATTGGCCATTTATCCGACTAAATAGTTCAACCCCTAACTTTGAAATATTATCCTTCCCGCCTAAACATGACAGCCCATTGTCAAAAAAAAATATATATATAAGGTACTCTATGCCAAGTTTCACCAAAATCGTAACAATTGTTCGAGCGAAGCCTGAATCCCCTTTAGCGTAGATGTCATCAACGGTTCAACTAATCTTCCCTCCCAGCCTTGAGAAATATCAAGAGCACGCCTCCCTCGGGATAGCAGTCGAACAATGCTGACCCCTATCCCGGTCCAGCAAAAAAAGAACCGTCCAAGCCAGCAGTCTCCTGACCGAGTCCTGTCGCCGTGCCTTCGACAATCGTTTGCCGGGTCCCGTCGAGAGGATTCCTCTGGGAGGAATCAAGGGGTCGCTCTCGAGGAGTCCTCGGTTATCTTTATTTCCCTGGCAGCCGACGACTTTCGATTCCCCGGGACGACTCTGTCGGGGCTGTCCTCGGGCCATCGAGTCTCCGGGAGGATGACGTTCGCCCGATTCTGTCGGATTATCCTGCTGACTCCGCGGAGGCGATTTCGAGCGTCGCCCGGGGGACACGGCGGTCCAGGGACGAGTGTCGTTCCGCTGGCGGACGGTAATTAAACGTTCGAACGTTCGCGTTCCCTTTTAATCGCATTAGGAAGTTGCCGTTCCTGGGCCAGGGCGGGGGCAACGGAGGCGGAGAAAGGTGGAACTTTGCAGGCGCGCTCGCCGGCTCTCTGTTTGAAATAAGATTATCTTGTCTGTTGGCCTGGGTCGCCTGGAAAAAGAGGTTCAGGCGTCATTGCTTGAAAACTGTCGCGGAGATCCAGCAAGAAAACAGCGGGGCAAGGTAATAGCGGGCGTCTCTCTCCTCGTCGACGGAAACGGCGCGATCTCCTCGCCTTCCTGCCTCGTTATCTCGGAGCTCCACGGTGTGCTCGTTAATCCAGCTTTTTCTTAATCCCTCTCCTCCACGGCTGCGTCTTCTAGAGAACCTGGAGGGCTGGGTGCCGCGAATTGTTCGGTCGATGGTGGAGAGGGCGTCGTCCTTGCTCGAGAGGCTCTTCGGCTACTTCTGGGATCCGTTGGATGTGCCTAATCAGCTCGAATGTACTTTCACATTCTACTCGATAGTATTTGTAGTATATTTTCTACACCATTCCATTCCACTGTGCTCAGTTCCACTCTGGCTTGACCCTGTGTGTAGTTTGACTCAATTCTGCTATATTTGTTTTACATTCTACTCAATTATTCCACCAGATATTTTTTTTGCTGCGTTATAATCATCAGTTCTAATTAATCATACGTGTAAACTTATCCAAATCTACTAATATTTACTTACTCAAATATAGAAGAAAAATAAATAATTTTCCTAGTCGACCGGGATTCGAACCCGGGTCCTCTCGCTTTCTAGGCGACTGCACTTGCCACTGCGCTACGCAGCCCGCTCGGCGACTCCTCTTCTCCTAATTCATATATACCTAAAGATCGCTGCCGCGCTCCACTGCGCACACTAGGAAGATATCAATTCTTGCCAGGCCGTGATTAACACCGGTTTCCCGTTTGCGCGCCGAAACACGCCAGCTCTCGGTTCCACGCCCGTCCCGCTTCGTACGGGCGACAGCTAAATAGGGCGAATGAATTATGCATCGGGCGAATTGGCCCAGAAAAATTCGTTCCGCGACTGCAATTCACGGTTCAATTAAGTCTCGCGGCCGCTTCAAAGCGTGCAATTTAATCACGATATCCAAGGAACGCGCTCGGCTGGGTCCCGTGGCCCGCTAACAATGCCGGAGCTGTATCGTTCGTATGGTCGCCGGTCGCAATTATGATCCCGACAATGCTTTTCCCCGGACGGCTCCTCTCGGCCGGCTCAAGTCTCCTTTGTGCCCCCCCCCGCGTTGCTTTTCCGTTGTGTCGCGTCTCGTTAATTAAGGAAGAAACATTTTTAGTTTCGAGCTCTCCGCCCCCTGCCCCCTCTCCCAGCCGCGCAAATGAGTTACCTGGTAATTGCGGCCACCACCAACGGGGAAATTGCGGGGAACTCGGCGCGCGTGGGCGTTTTGTCGCTGTTAGCTCGTTTTCCTGCTACCTCGCCACTCGAACCGGGCTTTTTTCGGCGCTATCGGTGCCTCGGTTTTGAACTTGATCTCGTTACTAATTGCAGGTTGGATTTGGGGCTCGGTTCGCGGTTTTTTTTTATTTGCAACGGAGTAGATTCAGTTTTAATCCTGGGATAGTAATGAGGACAACAGTGACGAACTCTGTTTTTCTTTTTCTATTTTCACTTTACAAATATTGAGTTGGTGTTCCTTTGTTTAGAGAAATTCATCAAAATAAAATAAATAGGGCAGTTCAAAGCAAAAGAGATTTTCATTCAAACTTCCCTAAGCGAAGCGGCACCTAATATCATTAGATTCAATAAGTATACAAATATTATTTTCATTGGGGGTACAGTGTGCCCAATTTCAGCATTAACCCTTCGTTGACACACCTCTTTCTTCGATCAACTTTGATATACCTGGGTGGCTGAAACCGAGAGCAATTTTCGAACCACTGTCATTTTCATCTAAAGAATCACATCGTTATGAAAAAAATCATGGGTCATTTTCAAGGTCTCTAGAATGCATTCCAATAGTTTTTTTTTATTTAAATTTTATCACAGTTTTTGTGGAAAAATTCTAGATTACCATATGTCGATAAAAAACGAAGAAAATTTTAAAAAATTGTAATTTTTACAGATCTCAATATTAGAAGCTAAAAATCTACAGAGTTGTTGTTCGAATATAATATTTTGAGAAAAAAAATAGTTTATAAGTCGGTTTTGGAGGAAAGGTATTTATTTGCATATAGAAGCTTATGGGTGGCTCACAAAAAATTAGCATTGGTATTCATTCCAGCGTTAAGGAAGCACGTAGCGAAATGATAGGGGGCTGGAAAGTTACACAAGGGGGTGAATTGCAAGATAGAGAGTCAGGGGCAGTTTCAAGTTGACTGACGCGTATTTCCTTATCTTTGGACACCAGATCCCTTCCCCGCGAGCTTCGGGATCTCTATATTATCGTAGAGTCATGCATTTAGGCTGCTCCAATTACATCCCTCGTAACACCCCCTCGAAGCGCAGGGAGCAGCGTGCCCATCTCAGAAAATCCAAGGTTGGCGTGAAATCAGCGGGCCTCCTAGCTAGCGAGCGCTTTTAATCATCCCCATCTGGATCCCCCGGCGCTCGGAGCACCGTGCCCGGCCCGTCCGCGAGCGTGCACGGCACCAAGACACGATTTCCACGGTTCCGTGACCTGGTTCGGCCCGACCTGGCGGAGCGAGGCTGGCTCGTTGTACCAGCGCACGACGAGCGCGCGGCCCGGGCGATTAATTTACTTGAAAACTTTCGTAATCAGACCGCGAGCGACGAGTCGCTCCTCTCGCGATAGGGCGTCATGCTTTTAATATAATTTATGCGGCTGCGGAGCGACAGCGCGGCGAAACACCCGTTGATGCGTTGACTGCTCGAAAGAAATTGCTGCAAGCCTCCCTCCTTCAATTAAAACACCCCCCGGGGAGGACTTCTCTCGCTCATTTTTCGGGGATAATTATTCTCGGGTGGATCCATTGTACGCGGGGCGTCAAGTGGCGAGAGCGCACGCAGGTACCTGCGACATTGCGGGATACTTTGGTTACGAGGATCGAGTTACAGTTTCGAGGGACTTTTCATGGTATCCAGTGCGAAATCCGAGGATATCGTGGCGCGCCACTGGCGATTCCCACTCGAGCGGGGCGTATCGTTCGTATGCGGCGAGCGTTCGCGCAATCATGCTTACTGAAACATCGTGGGAAAAGGCCCGGTCCAGGCCCGTCGGCGAGTGAGAGGGGACGAAAATACCCGCCGATCGCGCATTCACATTCTTCGCGCGGAATCGGGCCGTGAAACGCGCGCAAGGTTGACGGCGACGCGAGGTCGCTGACTCTGGGCGTGTCTGGCATCGCGCGCAATGTCAAATGCGATTTTTTTTTACCAAATTTCTATCGACGCACCATCCTACTTGCTATTACAGCGCGATGAGCGAGTACCCACGGCTCTGTCGCCGCGTTAAAATCGCCTGTCTCTCGCGGGGTGATCGTTAAATGCTCGCGGAAACCACGGAATCTGATCCAGCGACTAAAAACACGGAAAAAATGTTATATGAACATGGGTGGTGCGGGCTTTAGTTAGCCAGTTAAGGATGAGTTAAAGTGGATGCTGGGCGCGCGGGTTCCCAACGGCTAACATGGCGGCGGGCCGCGCTGCCCTTGGCTGCGCCGCACAATTAATTTGCCGTTGCTCGGAAACTAAAGCCTGCAGCCCCAAGTTCGTATAACATTTTTCTCGTGTTTTTCGTCGCTGAATCGGATGCCGCGGGTCTCGCGCGCAGTTAACGGTCTGGGTTGGGAAAAGCGAGAAGCAATCGCGTTGGAAAAGCTCGTGCGTAGCTACTTAACAGCGCAGTTCTGTTCTTGGAGGAGAAGGTGATCTCTAAAAAGCAGAAAATATAGATCTGGAACGATCAGCTGATTGTGAAGTTCAGTCAAGTTAGGGGTGCACCCTGCAACAGGCTCGACACAACGCGGCCACTCATTAAGGAGCGGTTTTAGTGTCCATCCTTAGTCGCCCGCTCGCCCGTAATCCTCCTGGAAAATAGAATCCGCCCGGCGAGAGCGGAGTTCAGGGAAATTAATTCGCAAATTGCGGACAGGAGCGAGGGAGACGAAGGGACAGAGCGACAGAGAGAAGATGTACCGTACTAACGGTTTACTAACGACCGTGACCAATTGCTCGTTTCCGACCGCACGATCGCCGCTCGTATTTTCATTATTCTGTCGCCGCCAGGTAAACGACCACCGCCGCGCGCCCGTACGTCCTCTTTGAATCCACCTGTCCACGTCCTCCCTTTGTCCGTTCCCCGGGCCCGTCCAGGCTTTTCCCCGTCGCTTCTTTACGGCCGAAAGGTGCGCTCCCCCTGGGACCAGAAGCCGCGGGAATTATTTCTGATCGAGACGGAGGAACGCGGCAGGAGCTACTTTTAGCCCTCGGCTCGCTTGCTCCGCGTAATTAGCTCGGCGCGAAATCTGTCGCTGGGATTAATCGAACATCTGCCTCCCTGAATAAACCGAACAGCCGTAAAGGAAACCCAATATTCGACCTCAATCCTGTTTGTCAAATAGGAGACTTCTGAGGTAGGGACATTCCATGCGAACTCGGACAGATTTCGGAGTAAGTTTTCGTAGATTGCTGAGACTTGAATACGTTGTAGCCTTTAGTGATACTTAAACGTACGCAGCGTCAACATTCGGCAATTTTTACGAGGCGAATTTTAAAATGTCCATATTTTTGAAAATTTGTCCATCAAGGGGAAGGATAGAACTATATTCTCCTTTTTTTCTGATTTTTAAAATCGCGCCCGATGTTAAGAACCTGCATTTGTTTAAAATAATTACACAAAAATTAGTTAATTTTTTTTTTAAACTGAAATAATTTTTTCTTAAAACTTCAATGTCTTCTCTATAAGCACAGTACAGCTCATTTCCACCCGTTTACTACTTCCATAGCTATAATGTATTGAAAACAAAGTTAGCACTTAACTTCAAACCGCTGTAAAATCGTAATTTTTGAAAATTTTGAAAAATCCTTTGAGGTGCGTTTAAATATCACTAAAGACTTCAACATATTCAAATTTCAAGTAGTCTCCTATTTCCAAGCACCACTGAGATCTGTATTGCTCGAAACACCCTGAAGTATTTATGAATTTTGGGAAAGAGTCGAGGTTACCTACTTGAAATTTTGTCTGGATTGGACGCAGAGGTTTCGCGTTTGGAGCGGGGGTCGCGATTAAGAGGCTCGCCAAGCGAGTGGATTATTTACGGGAGTCGCTGGACGATATCGAGAGACAGGATATATCGTGGTTACCTGCGATATCGAAATTGAAATCGAATTAAGGAGTTGGCGGCGGTGGCCTGGCCGCCGCGCTTCGTTACGGCAAGTTCTGATACGGTAATCAGCGTGGGCCCTGGCGAAGTTATCACCTCCGAGATAATTGCCATTCGCACTGCAGCTCTGCCTCTTGTCGAGACCGAGGCACGAAGTGGAGGGTTGCGAAAGTGGAAGTTGTTGGTTTTTGGAACGGGGGAGAGGGAAATGTGGGTGAATTTTGGGTGTCAGAGACTTGCATCTCGAGTGTCGATCTTCGGCACTTTGAGTCCTCAGTTTTTGGATCTTCAGCCTCAGATGGTAGGCCTTTCACTTTGCAACTTCCAACTCCCAGCGATGAAACTTTCAACCATTTAACTCTTAGCGATTCAGCTCTCAGCGATTCAAGTCTCATCACTGAACTCTCAGCGATCCAACTCCCAGCGATCTAACTCTCAACAATCCAAGTCGCAGCGATTCAGCTCTCAGCGATCCAACTCTTAGCGATTCAACTCTCATCACTCAACTCTCAGCGATCCAACTCCCAGCGATCCAACTCTTAGCGATTCAACTCTCATCACTCAACTCTCAGCGATCTAACTCTCAACGATCCAACTCTCAGCCATTCAACTCTCAGTGATTCAGCTCTCAGCGATCCAACTCTTAGCGATTCAACTCTTAGCGATTCAACTCTCAGCGATTCAGCTCTTAGCGATTCAACTCTCATCACTCAACTCTCAGCGATCCAACTCCCAGCGATCTAACTCTCAACAATCCAACTCTCAGCGATTCAGCTCTCAGCGATCCAACTCTTAGCGATTCAACTCTCATCACTCAACTCTCAGCGATCTAACTCTCAACGATCCAACTCTCAGCGGTTCAAGTCTTAGCGATCCAACTCTCAGCAATCCAGCTCTTAGCGATTTTACTCTGAGCGATGCAACTCCCAGAAATCCAACGCTCAGCACTTGATTCCCCACTTTTCAGCTCTCAGCCTCACCTCGGGATTCACACCTCCGATAATTCCCAAGCTGTGATTTTCGCAGCGGCTGCAGCCTCGTAATGTTGTCCCTCGAAATTGAATATTCGCTTGAATCCGATTACCAGCTCCCCGGGGATAAAACCTGTCGAAAATTACGAGTCGACCGCGCCGGGCACGCGATTATCGGGGGGCACAGCGGAGCGCTGCCCACCGATTGTTCCAGCGAACTAAGGTCGCAGGATTGGAAACCGATCCGTTTCAATCGCGGCGAGATTGCCGGAGTTCGAGGGGCAGAAAACAAACGGTAATTAACGATCCGACGATCCGATTGTGCACGGGCACGCGCAGCAATAATTTTCAATTCGTTCCGCGTGCTTCCGGCAATAATCTCCCCACCCGCCGCCATCGGGCGAATTAACAGAAATTTCCGCCACTCAAAAACTGAAGAACGATACCCACAGCGCGCAGAGCTTCCACTCGCCGAAAGCAAAATCCCATAACGAGGTTAAAGCGGCGCGCTCGATGCCCACGGTTGCTTCCGAAGTAATAACAATTTCAGAGAAGATTCCGCGCTCGAGACCGACCCCTCATCCCTGATAATAGTTTAATTGTTAAACCAAGTTTCCTGCGGACGAGGCGCAACTTCAGCTTGCGTTTTTCCCTCCCGGGTAGAAGTCGCTTCGAGGTGATTTTTAATTCAGACCTTTTAGCTGCGGAGTTTCGAAACTGATCGCCTCCAGCCGTAGATTTTATGCGCCAAGCAGCAATATCCACCCTCCCGGAGTACTTTTTCCGTTACCTCGGAAGATTCATTCTACCACCCACCATCAAACTCCATCAAACGTCAGCGACCCTTAATTCGGTCAGTACCAAAAAAAAACAACCCCCTCCTGTTCCCTGATCACTCCACCTAAACGACTCGCAGGGGTAGCCGTGGGGTAGATGGGAAGGCTAGGAGCGTTTGGTGTTGACAAGGGGAAGTCTGTTCCGTGGTCGGGTCGCAGGTTGTCCGTATCGAATACCGTTGACGTGGCCCGGTGGCAGGGGTTGTTAGGATGTCTGTTACGTCGCGAGAGGGTGTGGATGCTGATTTACAGCCAGCAGTCACGACATCCAGCCGCCGTTTCGGCCGCTTGCACGGCGAAACAGCGGGGCAGCTCGCGGATAATGGAGTGGCGTGCTCGTCTTCCCTCGCCTGAACCGCCTGTCCCCGTAAATAAACCGCTATCCGCGACAATTTTTCTTCCATTCTCGCGCCCTGCCGCGGTAAATCACGCGGCCCTGGGCTTCGGGGGCCTTTCAACTTCGGCCCACTACCCCAAAGACGAGTCAATTGAACGCAGTATTGCCCCAGGGTGAAGCCTGATAAGTGGGGAGATAAGTTCAAGGTGGTGTCTCGTGGAAGAAGGTTCCTGAGACCTGGGGTTCAGCTTCGGGGAGCAGAGTTTGAGGAAACAATAAGCATTTGCGCTCCTTCGAGTCTAGGAATGGTCGGACCTGAAGAAATCTAGAATACTTCAGAGTATTTTCAACTATCTGATACTGAAGAAGACGCCTCCCTTGATGTAGAAGTTGTTCTGCAATTTCGCAAGGTCGATGAGAAGTTCGCTTCGCTTTTGTTCCATTTTTAATGGCACAAGTAGCCCTAGTAGCGCTAGAACCTACCGCGGAAGTTCACGGTTTTCTGCCTCGCGCCCTTTCGCTGTCCTTTGCGTGGTCAGACCTATCTAAATATTTACCGTGAACCGGACATGCCCCGCTCGATGACCTCACCCTGGAACATTCCTCCTTCGAATCTGAACTCCGGGACATTCCATGCGAACTCGGACAGATTTCGCAGTGAGTTTTCGTAGATCGCTGAAATTTGAATATGTTGTAGTCTTTAGTGATATTTAAACGTACCTCAAAGGATTTTTCAAAATTTTCAAAAATGACGATTTCACAGCTGTTTGAAGTTAAGTGCTAACTTTTTCTCAATACATTATAGCTATGGAAGTATTAAACGGTTGGAGATGAACTTTACGGTGTTTATAGAGAAGACATTGAAGTTTTAAGAAAAAATTATTTCAGTTCAAAAAAAAAATTTGAACCATTTTTGTGCAGTTATTTTAAACAAATGCAGGTTTTTAACGTCGGGCGCGATTTTAAAAATCGGAAAAAAGGAGAATATACATTCAAATTTCAAAAATCTACGAAAATTTACTCCGAAATCTGTCCGAGTTCGCACGGAATGTCCCCTCCGCTTTCATGCGACTCGGTGGCCGAAAAGGTGGCCATTTTGTAGGAAGCTTACAGTGAAAGCGCTGCCGACCTCCGAAAGATGGATTTTTGGTCGCCCCGGGCCCCAAGGGTGGTACACAAGCTAAACGAGTCGACCCGCAGTCGGAGGGAAACTTGCGCGGCAGTCAGCTCCCCGAAGACCAACATCCAGAAATCTAATTTCCACATGTCAATGGGATTAGCCTGGCTAACTAACGCCGTTAACAGACTCGCCGGGCTCCTGTTCATTAGCCAGACGACGCGTCGAAGGAGACTGCCCCTCAGTCCGGGGTCCCCGGCCGCGGACCGTGGAGTTTCCGGGTGGCGTTCAGCTTGCAAAAGGACTGCAGCGGACCCGTCATTAAGCTCGTAAGCCAGTTTCCAACTCCGCCACGGAGCAGCCCTCGAAAAGCGCCACGATAGGCAGAGGATGATCCCTCTGACGCCAGTTCTCTTCCCATAAACATATCGCGAGTTGGGAACAACCTTTACGACTCAAAACCCGATCCATCGCAGTGGCAGGTGGTCTAGTCCTAGCTTCTGAGCCGAGACGCGGAATATTTGACCTTGCGGAGGACCTGGGTGGCTCTACCGAGGTATCAGCTGAGGAGTACAGTGCTGTAGCACTGCACGAGGATGACCCGGATGACTCCGCAATGGTGTTTTCGTTCGGGCCACCCAAAGAGGTGCATTAGGGATGTAACGAGGGTACGGATAGTACCTACTGCCGCGGAGCGAGGTAGTCGACGAGTGCAGGGAAATCCTGGGGAATTGGCGCGAACCTGCACACGCGTAATATCGTACGTGTGGGGAAAACGGGACGAGGCTGCGTCCCAAGGCGAGGAAGGAGCCGTCTCCGTCACCGACGACGTGGGGGATCCAGTTTCCATGGATATTGGTTATCGATCCGCGGTACCCCCGTCCTTTATCGCCCTCCGCCCCACCTCGTATCGCAGCAGCCACCGTTCCAGCCGCCACGTACCCCCTATGAAGTCATAAAGTTGCGCGCGATGGTAGGGGGAGAAAGAAACTTTATGCATGATATTATAATACGCTCGCGTCTTCGTACAGGCTGCTCGAGCTTGAGGGACGGTTTATTGCGTCCGTTTCGAATCGCTGCGCGTGCCCCCGCAGCGAAACCCTCGCGCTGCTGGTTTATTGTTCTTGTACCTGGGATACTACTCTCCGGGGGAGGGACAGGAATATTATGGGTGCTGAAGCAGGTCGCGATCGGGAGGAGATGGGGCTCGAATTGTGGGGATTGGGTAGACCGGGGTTAGGCACAGGGAAAGGTTAGAGAGGCCCAAAGAGCTTTGAGGCTTTGGGAGAAGAGGTAGGAAGATTATCTCACTCGGAGATGTCAAATCTCAAAGCTTTTACGAACTCTAGGTGCTATTAGTCACTAGGCACAGGTCAGAGATGAATGTACACTAGGACGTGGTTCAGTTTAGACCAATAGCCAAAGAATGACCCAAAAAATAGCCTCTTTTTGAGCCCACGATTTTGGAACTGAATTTTATGCGAAACGACACCTTACGGTGAGACATCAATCACGCGAAATTTTCAAGATGAGGTGACGATTAGTTTCTGAGATATGGGAGGTCGAAGAAGTGAAAATTCGTTAACGCGTCAGCCTATACGCTTCGATGTAGGTACGGACTTTTATGTCAGTCCGATAATTTAAATAATTATTTCCAGGGGTTTTGCTGACTGCTAACAACGAATTTGAACTTAGATTTTCAATATTCACAATGGCCGATTCAATATGGTGGACGATATATATAAAAAAACATCCACTACACAGACATTTATATTTCTTGATTTTGATTTTTTTTACCTTCCATATCTCAGAAACTAATTGTCACCTCAACTCTAAAATTTGTTGCGATTTATGTCACATCGTAAGGTATCATTTGACACAAAATTCAGTTGCAAAATCCTGGGCCCAAAAAGAGGCTAAAAAAGGCTTCGTTTCTGGGTCACTCTTTATGTCTAAACAAGTTAAGGTTAATCTTCTTACAATTCGTGATCGGCTCGCTCTTGCGAATTGAGTCTAGGCACAGACGAGGTATAGAATAGACCTATCAAGCAATGTATTTTTGTGTCGCCGGTTTAGGGGGTCCTAGGACCCCCTTGCCATTTTAGTGTCGCATGCAACGTTACCGGTGAAGTCTCAAAACAGATTGTAACGCTACGCGTGGTAGGAACTAGAATTAAGCACGAGTGAAACTAGTTTATGTTTTTAGAGTCAATGCCCGCGATTTACAAATGTTTCTGTTAGAGTAACAATTTAAAAATCGTCTTATGAACATATTTCGTTCAACGGAAGAGAACGGAGGAAGAAAATAAAACGATATCACATTCCGGTTTATTTAACGCAAAACAAATTTATTTAACATACAAATTTATATAAACAACAACATTATTTGTGGAAGACATGCTTTCATGATGTAACGTGGAATACCTCGCAAAGGAATTGTAACTTTGTATATTTCAATAAGATGCTGAAGCAGAGAGGACTTTAAAAATTGTGAAAAACTCAACAGTTCCAGTATCTCGCTGAAATATTCCAACTTGCACTTATTCTTCCATCTTAACACTATATTCGTGTTCTGGGGTTCGGTAGGAACAATCGAACAACATTTTAAGTTACATAGTATTGCAAGTTAAAGAAATTCTTATATACGACTAGAATATTTGACAATCGCAGCCATCGGCTCGGTTCTCACCGATTACCAGGTCTCACCGCGAGGAGGTTGCTGCGCTTGGAGACCCGTAGAGAGATAGATGGAATCAAAGTTCCATCGATCTCCCTGTACATGAAGCCTACTAAACCAAAGAGATGGATGGAAACAAAGTTCCATCGATCCCTTCGGTTTAGATATAGAATCTAGGGAACTGCCAAGCAATCACTCGATTAAAAGAAATTCAGGAAAGAAGGAAAGGCGAAGGGTAAGCATGAAACGAGTATTGGACGGCGCAGTTCCTACCACCCTGCTGTCCAAGTCGAAAGGGAAAAGCGCTCGGCGCCTCCCAGACGATTCCTGTTGCTCCGATGCAACTCGTCAGGAGCAAACACTTGACCTGACTTAAGCCGTCTAACACGGAGATTGGGTAATCGAACCGGGTGACTTACGCAGGCAGTGTACCAAAAGGTGCACCCCCTACGCCCGAAACTTTTCCCTTTGGACAAGAACACCAAGGGATGAAACCGATCCACCCATACCGATTCCATGCTCAGTCACTTGCTTCCGCAAACGGAAGCAGCGGTAACCTCCTCATCCCAGATGAGGAGCCAATAAACGAACAACAAAGTTAACGATTTAGTGACTGCTTGGCAATTTTACATGGGACCTTAAATACTTCATACTATAATAAATTAGCCTAGGCTTCCTTAGATGTCTTCTTTCACTGTCACTTTGCACGATCCCTTTTCACTATCACTCCATTCCCCGAGTAACGGTGAACCTGAAAAGCTGAAACAATCAACTACTATATATTAGTAACGGTGTGGTCGGCCTGGAAAGAAATTAAGGAAAAGCTTATTGAGTTGGAGACGATCGAGATAATTTCGACCAACAGCAGAGCACGCACGAGCATGCAAAACCACCGCAGAGATAAGTACTTGAAGGAAAGAGCAGAGAATGTAGACCCATCGATGAGATGCATGACCGAGTGACAGAAGTCACACAAAACCATCGGAGAAGTCGACGAGATGAAATAAATCATGGAAAACCACCGAAGAAATCCACGAAACAGAATAAATCATTTAAACCCATCGAAGAAATGCATTAAATAAAAGAAACGCATCGAAGTAATACATCGAATAAAGTAAATCATATAAATCCATCGGAAAAATGCATGAAATAGGAAAGATCATGCAAACCCACCGAAGAAATACACGAAATAGAAAGACTCGTGCAAGAATCCTCAAAGGAATGCATGAAATAGGACAGATAATGAAAAACAATCGAAGAAATCAGTTAGAAATGGAGAGAAAGCTGTTTTGGCCTTGACAGAACAATACAATTTTAAATGACTCAACGTACCTCAAAATTTCATCGGCACCAACCGAGTATGCTTACCCGGGCCAGAGGGACGAGGGGTCAGAGGAAGAACCAGGGTTGAAACACTGACCAGGTCCCCAGGAAGTCCAAGAAGTCCAAGAAGTCCAGTAGGTCCAGGTGGCTCGGCAGCTCCGGGGGGAGGGGGAGGAAGAACCAGGTCCCCAGGAAGTCCAGTGGATCCAGGTGGCTCGGCAGCTCCAGGGCGGAGGGGGAGGGGGAGGAAGAACCAGGGTTGAACCCCTGACCAGGTCCCCAGCAAGTTCAGCAGCTCCGGGGGGAGGGGGAGGAAGAACCAGGTCCCCAGGAAGTCCAGTGCATCGAGGTGGCTCGGCAGCTCCAGGGGGGAGGGGGAGGAAGAACCAGGTCCCCAGGAAGTCCAGTGGATCCAGGTGGCTCGGCAGCTCCAGGGTTCGCGGAGGTCCTTTAAGTCCGGAGGACCGACGACGACTGAGTACACGAAGATCTGTGAGCTCCTTATGTAGACTTCGAGGAATGATGTCTCCCGATCAAAACAAGGTCGACGGTTAGTTACAATTGCGAAATCCAGCGAATTCTTCGGCAAAAATGGATTTTCGGCTAAAATATCCATTCCAGTGGCTATTGCTGTGACAAATAATGTTAACAACATTTACACTAACCGCCCAGTATAAATTATTATTAACTATAATCGATAGAACTCGAGATATCGAGCAATTTGTAACATTTGGCCTTGGATTTGCAAATGATTTTCTGCGCCGACTGAAATCTCTTTTATTCTCAATGTTTAATCGTTCGATACATTAATGTTAATGCTTATACATATCACGTAGTATTATTTATAATGTATAAATACGTTTTAGTTGAACTTAGTGTAAGTGAATAGTTGCAGGAATATTTGGAGAAATATGAGTGAGATACTTGTGAATTGAGAAATCACGAGATAATATGCACTATGCCATGCACACACTTGACTGAACCGATGAATTTCTCAGGGCTAGACAAACTTTTAAGACACTCGTGCATCATGCAACTTTCTGCGAGACTTTTAAAATTAGATTTTACTGTAAATTTCAGTGTTGGCGGTAAACTAATATTAGGGGCAAACGGAATCCAATTATTATTACTTCACTGGAATGATTAAACAGTGCATTAGAACCTTGTGGGAATATCAGTAACAGCGTGAATTTTTAATACTTTTTTCGGCGCACGATACGTGAAAGGGTTCGCAAGGGTACGCAAAATGGATTTTCGGAGAGAAATCCGCGTGAGTCGTTGACCAACCGAGCCAAAGCATACCGTAACAAAAGCCTACCCTCTTATGTCAAACTCTCTCTCTAAACAAGTCACACGTATACAAGTACGCAACAGCTTTCAGCATTTCAACACATTTCAGAGTAGTTGTCTGTGGTCTAGGTTACCCTAGGTTACCTTTGGCTGAAGTAGCTCTATATGAAACTACTTAGCCTAATTACTTCTCAATAATGAGTTAATCTTCAAATATCAACAACTAATCTTGAATCTTCCACAGGTACCAAGGCCCAGAGTCAGCGCCAGGCCCACCACAGGAGACTCCAAGTTCCAGCATCGAAAACGTGAGTCCCCATTTCAGTGCCCTATTTCTCTAAAATTTCTTTGCGAAACATCTCCCCCCTGCAAGCTTCCACCCTCCCACAGCGTCTCTGCGCCGTTTCCCCAGCATTTACATCAACCCATTACCCGTTTCTCGTATTCAAATCTGAATAGTATCACCCGGGGCATATTTCAGTTAAATTGCGCGAATAAATTGCGGTCTGGCCGTCTTGCGCGTTGTTTATCTTCATCCCCACCGCGAGGGTGGAGCGAGCAACCCTTTGCTAGCCCCCTGCCACCGCGGAACCTTTTAACCGCAACATTATCGCTTCTGGATAACGTACATCCACTGTATCATCGTGTGCCTAACGGCCATCCTGGCAAAGTGCTCACACGTGCTGGGAATTTTCGCGGAAAGGACTCCCCCGCCCTCCCTGGATAACGTTTCCACCCCCACGTCAATTTCGCGACTGCTCGCGCGTACCTCGAGGCACTGCAAGTTCCAGGGAGCATCCTCGAGAAGAAGGCTTCCCTTTGGGCCCAAAGTGGATCAGGATCCAGTTCCTACCTTCGCAAAATCTTCGTTACCTTTTCTTAGAGGATACTGAGAAATTTTTAAAAATTGCGCGTGCGTTGAATACCCTTTGTAGAATATTCTGAGGTGATTCTGTAAAAGAAGGGCCATTGACCTTCAATTATAGAACAGCACCACAAAAGCGGCTGTGATCGTGGGGTTACTAATAACCGACTTTAGCAGAGCCTCGGAACAATTCGTTGCACTTAATCGATTACTCAAGGCTCGTGGGCGTTTCTCCTCGACGCAACGTTCCCACGATAAGCGCCGATAGACCTTTGACATCGTTCCGCCGCGGAATCATTTACCCACTATCGCCTTTCATTCGCGCGATCTCCTTGCACATTTGTCCGCGTTCCCGAAGGTCCCCTGAATGTGAAATTATAGCGGCTAGACTAATCAACTTCGCTCTGAAAACTACTGAAAACTTGTGCGAATTCTGCGTCTGTGATTAAGGACCCCAGTGGCCATGAATTCCCTGGAAAATGTGTTATCGCTGTCAAAAATGATAGAGACGTTGGAGGAAGCCTTCATTGACCTTCCGAATTCGTTTAGTTTGCGTTCCTTCCTGCACCTCGTGTTCCACGGTCGTTTCCCATTCGAAAGTGGAGGACACGATGATCACCGGGCCCCGGTCGAGAAGTTTCTCTGCAAATTTGTCAGCCCCCTCCCCGCTGCGCCCCTTCCCAGCGGGGAGTTAATCTAACTTCCTTCGAGGATCTCATGCCTGGCACGCGTAATTAAATTTCGAAGCAACGTAAGCGAGCAATTGCTGCGTCGTCGGCGTGTTTTCGACGTGGTCCGAGCTCTGGGTCATCGTGCAATTATCTGCTCGCTCGCGATACCGTTTGCCCGCTTCGATAGTTTTTAACTCGCAATTAAAACAGCCGCGGGTAAGTTGAGGGGAGCGAAGATACCTGGGATTGCACGATGGTTTCGTTTTATTTGGGGCCCGGGATTTTTCATTTTGGGCCTTATCGCGGGGGGACTATTGATGTCCTTCCTTCGAGTGGTTGGACGTTCGTTTTCATTTGGGCCTTGGGTTTTGGATTCTTGGGCCTCTCAGGGCCTTAAGAGCATGAGAAGTTGGCATCTGTAGGATCTCCGGGGTTGTGGGCATTAGGATCCCTGGATCTTCGGGGCCTAATCTTTAGAATTATTGTATTTTTGGGCCATAGTTTTTAGGTGTTTGCATCTTCAGGTTCGTTGATCTTTTACTCCTTGAATCTTCATTCGACTTCTCGCGCATTTAAATTCTTGGGCCTGTGGGCCTCCAGGACCCATTTCACTTCCCGCGGTCCCAGCTCTCATCCGTGACACTCCTGCAGTGATTCAGTCCCAGTTCACCATAAATTCCACTGGCCAGGCGTCTTCGAAGGGGCCGATAGGATCGAATTGCACGGAGTGCAGCGAACTTTTTCGCGATGCGAGCATTTCATGGTCACCGGAGCCTCGGCAAACGGCGAAACAACCGGTTGTCAACGACGCGTTATGTACGTGCCGGCCGTAACGACCGAAATAACGTGGAAGCTCGGCCGTTTACGTCTCCGCCGTGTAAATTAACGTCCCACGGCCGAACTGCGTGAATGACTGACCAGCTGCTCGACTTTACTCCGTGCGCGTAACGTGCAGGGGGTCCCGTAGCAGCCCGCATCATCTGCTAAGGGATTCTCTGTCGGAAACCTGCGGCGAGACTTTTTCGCGGAGATCTTCGTTTGCGAGGTAGTCGCATTTAAGAAATCGGGGACTTGTGGTTAAATTGGGACTCCCTCTGAATCCAACTTGGGCCTGTTCAGGGTTTTAGTTTGGGAGGACCTTTAGACTTCTTGGGGCACTAGAAGTGGGACTTCTTAGACCTCTAAAGTAGTTACTAAATTCTGGGACTTTTAAACTAGTATTGGGCCTTCAAAATTAATGAGATCACCAGTATTAGGAACTTTGGGACCTTTAAAGTAGTGTTGGGACCTTCGAAGTTACTGGGACCACCAGTATTAGGAATTCTGGGACTTTTAAACTAGTGTTGGGCCTTCATAATTAATGAGATCACCAGTATTAGGAATTCTGGGACCTTTAAGGTAGTGTTGGGACCTTCGAAGTTACTGGGACCACCAGTATTAGGAATTCTGGGACCTCTAAAGTTGTATCGGGGTCTTCGAAATTAATGGGACCATCAGTATTAGGACGAGGAAGATTAAAGAAGATTAAAGAAGAATCTTCAGACCTTGTAGAGCAACTGTAGGGATCCTTAGAACTCGAAAGTATCAAATGAACCTTGAAGCTTCGCGTACAACACTAGAACTAGGCTTCCATCGAAGTAGCAAGCTGGCGCTTCAGTAACGAGCAAAACAGCGAGCAGTCTGCCAAAAAGAGCGCCCAAGAGCCGTCATGAAAGGCTGATGACACGATGCACCGAGATGCTACGGGTTACGCAAGCGTTGCGTCGTCAGCGGGATCATCACCTGGCCAGTCAGTCATTCATGCACGCGACGGGGCGGGCCAGGCGTCGGCTATCCGCGTTATTTTCGGCGCGGGGAACACTATTTCCGTTGGAGTAGAACCTAAACGAGTCTACGAGCCGTGATATTCTCGCGCGGATCCAGGTCGTGCCCGTTCAACCCGAAGAGCAAGAGACATAGGATCATTTAAGGGGGGACAACAGGGTAATAGCTCGAAAATTAAAGGTGTCTTTGGAAATTTATTAAAAGCAAACTCCTTAACGAGTCTGTTTAAAACTTTCAGGACTTTTTAGTGGATATTTCAGTTACAGGAATTGTTTTTTGGAAAATTATTTAAAGTAGATTTACAAGCTGTACAGGGCCAGCAATTTTGCGCTGCAAAAAATTTGATCGACAGTTTTCTGAGGAAACGGTGCTTCTAAAATCAGCAAACCAAAATGTGTCAGAAACTATACGTTCTTTGATTTCGTACAGCTTACATATAAATCTGCTTAAAATAAATTTAAAAAAAATAATTCGTATAGCTTAAATATCCACTAAAATGTCCTGAAAGTTTCAAAAAGATTCATTAAGTAGTTTCCTTTTCGGGCCATTACCCTGTTGTCCCCCCTTAAACCTTCTAGGGTCCCCCAGAGTTAATGGGACCTTAACTACTAGGGCCCATCATAGTCAACAGCGTCACTACAATTAGAGTTCCTTAGACCCCTCAACTAATAAGGCCCTCCAGACTCAGCAAAACCCCCATAACTAAAATTCCTCAAACCCCCTGAACCTATCATCCCTCAAAGTCACCAAAGTCCCCAGAACCAGAATCCCTCAGACCCCAAAACCATTAAAACTGCCCGCACCTCAGCTACCTCGCCCGCAATCCCTCAACTCCCAGATCCTGAAACCACCGTAAGGTCCTCCGCGACCCCCCAGAAAACTTACAAACTACCTCGAGCCCGAGCGCGCGGCGCGGGCCAAAGCAACTCCGCCGGAGTCTACCCGCAGCATCCGAGCAGCCAAAAAGGAACGACCCCGGCTCGATGAAGAGTAGCCGGTCGGATCTCCGCGTGCGTCATCGCGGAGCCGGTGCCAGCCGGAGCGAGAAAGACGCGTTCACGCGCGAACTGAACGCAGTCTGGCCTGTGCACGTCGGTGTCGTTGGTCGGTGTTGGTTGGCCAGATTCGTAGGTAGGTTGTCTGGCCGATGGCCTTTCGACCCGAGCGCAGTTTCGCTCCGCTCGTCCGCTTCCGCGCGGTGTCAGCCTCGCAGCAACCCGTGAACACTTCGGACGCATGCTGGACTGATCGTGGGGCTGCACCTCGTCCAGGGCTGAGCTGCAGGTTGGTCCATTTCTATTCAGTGCTCCGAGCAAGCCTCGCCTAGGATCGCCGATGGTTCGCGGCTTCGTAGCGGACCACTGCTTAGACCTAGTCGGTCGCTTCAGCGTCTGATGGCTCAGCCGATGGCTGGCTGGCGTTTCTCGAGTGATTTAGTTGCGCCGAGCTCTGGCGCGAATTTTCGGCGAAGCCTAGGGGAAATAATTTCTCCCGCCCTCGATGGGGAGAGGCGGCTGCCCCGCGCCGCGTTCGTAACGGAGACAAAACGCACAGTTTTAGCGGCAATGGGCGATCAGGGACGCCATTTGTTCAGGCGCAAGGGTGGTTCGGGCAGCTGCTGAAAAACGACAGTAATCTCGCCAAAAAATATACATTCGTTCCGCGGCGCATTAGCCGTCCCTGCTTCCCCCGCTTTTTCCAACCCCCGCGTTCTGTTTCGCCGTGTCGCGCCGCGGCCGCTGATAAAAATGCGTTTTTGCCGGGGCGCGGTTATCGAATTTTTATCGAAGCCCGGAGTTGCGGCTCGCTGAAATCAAAAACTTGAATTTTCTTTTTGGAAGGAACGTTGAATTCCGAGAGAAGTCCGTTGGGCTGTTCGATCCGAAAAGGTTTGCGTCCCGGCGCAGAGCGAAACGCTGCACGGGAGGCGGAATAATAAAATAATGGAGAATGAATGTTCATCGCGGCGATGAACGCTAAACGAGGGCTCCCAGCGTCGTCGACAATCGAATCGTTAGCGGGCGAGAATTACCGGGGCGACAAAAGAGCGGGAGGCGTCGCGACGACAATCCGGAAACATCGATTAAAATTGCCCGCGCCCGCAACCATCGAGGCTCGCATTGTACTCTATAATATTAAAGTCTCGGTGCCTCCTCTCGCCGTGGCGCGCGCGCTTTTCCCTCTGATTTCGCAGTTTTTCCTGACGTCCATTAACGTTTCAATTGCCCACGTCGGGCGCACCTGTTTCCACTGCCCGCCGCGCCACTTACTCGCCATTCTACCTTTTCCGAAATGCGCGTACGCTGGCATTCCGTGCGTCGGGGGGATTTCGGCGTGCCCCCCGAGGAAAGTGGATGCGACTCAAAAATCAGTCGCCTCGTTTGGTTAAACGAGCGAGGGTTCAGACGCCAGCAGACAGAGGAACGTTAAGGGACAGGCCGCAATCACTGTATAACGAAGACAACAAGGACTTCCTGCATACTTAGAGTACTGCGGTCCCTCTGTCATTTCACGTACAGGGTGTCGAGCAGTTTCTCATTCCTCGTTCCGTGATACAGAAATGGAGAGTTGATCGTCTCCTAAACACCTCTAATTTCTGTAAAAAAATACCACTAAATCGAAGTAAAGAGTAAAGAGTTCCCAAGAGGACCATCAAGAGTTCAATTTATTCTTATTATTATTCGTCTTTATTAGTTGGGAAATATACAAAGCACGGTGATACATAGAGCGTAGCAAAGTGAAAGGCTGCGGTACAAGACTGTTAGAAGCCTAACCGTAACTAAATAATTAAAACTAAATCTAGGAAAGAGAAGGAAAAAATAGAGAAACAATTTATGACGCATAGGCAAAGTAAAAGCATAAACGTAAATGGGTGGACATGGACAAGGCAGGGAAAAGAAAGAATATAGGGGTGGGTTAGGGATAGTGTATAGATTTATATCGTCGAGCTTTACATTTAAAATCAGAAAGGAATTTAGCCCTCGAATATCAGGAGGAAGGGAATTATAATAGTGAGCAGAAATATAGACGAAGGAGGATTCGAATTTAGGTGTCGAGTGTGCAGGTCTGGGAAGAAGATTCTGATGCCGAGTAGAAAGAGAATTAGAGCCATGATAAGAAAGATCGTTGCGAAGAATATTGCAGAGATAAGGCGGGACGTGAGATGAAAGTGTTTCGTAAAGAAAACAACACAAAATAAAAATCCAGCGTGGGGATGGAGAGAATGCGACCAAATTCTGGCGAGCAATTAATCCCCAGCCCGCACAGGTTAAACCCCAATGCACAGGCATCAGTCTCACGTGTCCCACGCGTTCGTCCGTTGAGAATCCCCCGGAGCAGTGATTAGTAGAAGATCGAGGGCCAACTTGCCTGTTTTCCTCGTTAACATACTTGCCAGCTCTCGCCGGGTTCGCGCAAAGATCTTCGGAGGATCCAGCAACTAGGTCCTGTCCCCGTCTCTAAAATCCCCCCTGCCTCGTAAAGCACCGTTTCCACGGGACGACTGTTCCAAACTACTCTCTGTCGCGGGCCCACATCTGGCAAACTCTGCCGGCAAGTTTGATGGCCGCCTTCCCAGCACACCCTATCGGCATTATCCGTGCGATCGCTGCTCCGGGGGTGTCTTTGACCGCCGACTCACTGACGTCGACGGTAGTTCCGAGGAATTGGGCGTGACGTTGGCGGTAACGCGCTTGCTCGATTTGAAAGTCTCCACGGGGGCGGCGAATGATTCTTGCGCGTAACCTGCGGCTAATTTAAACACCCCGTGGATGAAAGTATCTCCGCGCCGACCGGCGTGAAAGCGAGTCAGAGGAAGGTGGGAGAAAGCTGGCCAATTTTTCGCGCCAACAAAGAGGAAAGTTGGGGCGATAGGGTGGAGGGATTTCCACGTCGGACACCGGATATTAGCCCCGCCGACGACGTCCCCGTGAATGCCTGAATTCAGCTGGACCTAGGGGCAGGCGTGGAAAAAATTGTTCCATCGCAAACACGGCCCGAACTTCAAACGATCCAGCCCTCCACGGTCGCGCGACTGAAAAGCAAATCAGCCTCGGCCCCTTCGACGTTCGGCCTGCACACCGGGTGACTCGGAAGTCCGGCACAGCCTTCCCAATATTCTGGTCGCGATGTTAACCGCGTTTCAATGCCCATTCAACCCTTGCCATTAAGCTCCTTCTTAGCCACCGATTGTGTGATTATTCACAAAACAGGGTGGCAAATAAAAGACAGCTGGGTAACCTTGGTATCACCGGCAGAGATCGTTTCGGAGATCATAAAGTACTTTGGAAGATAAGAAATACTTTCCTGCGCTTGGTTGCGGAGATGTCGGATCTCGTTAGAGGTTATAAATTGGACACCCTGTATATAGGTAAAGTCTAAGGACGTTTCAAGTGACTGAGTGGATCGATGATGCGTAAAAGTGATAGAAGCGTGCAGATGAGTGACCCGACAGGTTCTTGGCGACGGAAGAAATGGGACACCCGGTGCGTGACGACGAGGGCTATCGACAGACGTCTCAAAGAGACCGTCAGCAACAGCCTCCTACGTCGACTAATAAATTTATTCTGAATTTCGTACATCGGCGTATTCGTTGCAGGGCGCTTTTAGAACCCTCCCCCCCCCCACCCTTGAATCGAGTTAGCCAGTCGATTCTAATTACGAGTTTACGAACTTTCCCTTGCACGGGCGAATATAAAACCTGGCCAGCTTTTCCGCGAAAGGGGTACGCCGACGTTATGAGCCGGCCTTTTTATTAGATTCCTCGTTTCATTTGCAAATGAAGGGTGGATAACGATATTTGTGTCTCTCTCCCTCGCCAAGTAGACTTGGCTTTGAATTGAAGGCGGAATATCGCTCCGGCTCTGCGAGCAAGGCGTGGAAATTCAGCCGAATGTGTCTGTTTTAATCAAATTTCGACGCGGGAGGTCGTTTTTAAAAGTAACAAGAGATAAGGGAATAAATAAGGGTTCTCTGTATAAAAATCTAGACTTTTCAAGCGAAGAGTCTTTTCTACAAATTTGAAACTAAGTTTACTTAAGAGGTCATTCTACTTTGATGGGCTGAAAAATGAAGCTAGGTATTCATAAAGATTTTTCTCTCAATAAATACGACATATAATGAAACAAATCTTTCTGGAATTTAATTTGTTTCATACGGTTTTTTTATAGCGTCAATTTTACACCTACAAAAAAGAGATATGTTCGTGGCGTAGGTGATTTCCCGGCTCAGGTTTATCCGAACTGAAAAATTCGAAAAGATTTTCAGCCCGTATGAGTGTCGCTACTGCCCGTAGCTTAATTAACAATTTTCGTCGAAAAATAACCGAGATTTTTCTCGGGAGAAAATACTCTTTTGGGGAACGTTTTCTTTTAAACCGGCGCGATTTTGTTATTGCTCAACAAAAATTGTAAACCCCTTAAGGGACATCTCTACTTAGTTCGACGCTCTGAAAATAAGGCAATTTTGGGGAATTATTGAAAAGAAAAGTATTGGGTATTGCAATTCCAAACTTTGTGCGTTTATTAATTGACGTTCGAAGAATGTACTCAAATTTTTGTATGCAATAATAATAATTATATTCAAAGTTGCAGTGGTAGTAGTAAGAGATTCGAGAAAAATACCCCACAATTCACAGCCCTTTTGCAGCACCCGGATTGGCTAGCAATTATTGTCCCCCGAAGCGAGAGGAGGTCTCTGACTGGAGAAAATTGTCGAGTAAACTTCGCCCCGCGTTTTCCATCGAGGCGAAAGTATCCCCGAGCTGCAGGTCTCCGCAAAAGCTCGGGCTGTCGCGTTAATAGACACTAGGAGAGAAACGGTATCCTCCCCTGGGGAAGAGGGGCGGTATCGATACCCATGGGGGAGCGTATCCCCGACGGGAGAGCCGCGCGAGTCGGACCTTTTAACTCTACGTGACTACTCGGCGATTCAGCGTGCGTGCGCCTCGAATTAAGTAAAATCGCGGCTTGTTTCGGAGCTTTATCGCACCCCCGCGCCTCGCAATCGAGCTGGAAGCTCGTCGCACCTCTGTTAGATAGTTTAAATTGCGATTTAGACGCTTCGGAAGATTTTCTAGCTTCATGGACACTCGCGGAGGGGAGATTCCATGGGAACTCGGATAGATTTCGAAGTAAATTTTCGTAGATTGCTAAAATTTCAATATCTTGTAGTCTTTAGTGACATTCAAACGTACCTCAAAGGATTTTTCAAAATTTTGAAAAATCACGATTTTACAGCTGTTTGAAGTTAAGTGCTACCTTTTTTCAGCAATCCACGAAAACTTACTCCGAAGTCTGTCCGAGTTCGCATGGAATGTCCCGGAGGTGGGTGGTAATTTGAATTCAGCTGGGGAACCGCTTCAGCTGATGATTCCTGGAATTCGATGATCGCGAATGGCGCGGTTAGGGGTGGGTCTGATTTCACCGTGGATGGATGTTGGAAAAGGCGCGATGTCGAGCTGTAGATTCGCGAGCGCGGAGCGTAATCTAAGGGCATTGTCGTCGTTGCTACCAATTGGAGCTCGATCGAACGGCAATTAAGCTGATTGAAAGGCGGACACGAGCGTGAGAACTCGATTCGAACGTTATCGCGAAGTTCGTCTGGACCGCTCTGTTCCTGTTTCTCCGTGATAGATCCGAAGGTGGGATCGATCAGCCGCGAGAATGCCGGCGAATTCTAGTGAAACCGAACGAGAGTCGGTGTTACGAGTGGCTCGTTGATCCCGATCCGCGTCGGTGGAATTCCCTGGTTCTCGCAGAAACTACTTTTAGCCCACCCATTGTGTGGCACTCGATAAAATCCGTGGCGCAGAAGCGAGTAGCGCTTGGAATCTCTCGCGGAGCGTAATTATTCGGCGCTGCTCTGCGGTGTCTACCAAGGAGCAGGGGATTGGAATAAGTTTCTGGCCTAACGGTGGATAGGAGTGATTCCTCTGAGCAGATTGGTTGGCGGTGTTGAGGCATGCAAGATCGTGCTCCATTAGAACGCGGAGTAGTGGCGATTTTGCGGGCTATCGTGCCGGTGACAGTCCCGCGGTGGCTGCCGAAACCAATATCGACGCAAATTAAGTAATAACGTAATTCCCCGCGTAAACAGCCGCCATCCAATTACTTGGCGATGCAATTTCCCGTGCCACCGGGCCAACTGCGTCCTCTCTCCCCCCAGCAAACTGGCTCCAGCCAGATTTCAGGGGTCGCTGACAGCAAATATGCGAAGTATTTATCATTTCCCATGGCATATTCCATCTCGCAACAAAGATTCTCCGAGAAGCTTCGCAGGATCCCAAGCAATTGCTACGTAGGAAGCAAAAGTGAGGTCCCGAGTGGGCGTGGCTACCGAGGCTCCGCCCACTTTGGCCTCCACTCGCGCCTGCGCACTGCGCATTCCCCGCGCAGCGCTTCGAATCCATACATATGGAATTACAATCTCTTTCCGCTGCACTCTGCCCAAACAATCCCTCGTGCAATCACCCCGGAGTCGCACCAAGCACCCTCTGCCTCCCCCATCCCCCCCTGCGTCCATTCCAGAGGATAGGTTGTGGAAGGAAAGCAGGGTGGACTGGACGGACGAGGCTCACCCTCGCGCCAGTCAAAACACCCTCGAGCCACCGTGCCTCCCCTACTCTCCACCCCCTCGCGTCCTGTTCCGCCACCCCGGCGTCGTTTCCACGTGTGCGTCGCGCGTACGGACGAGCAGGAGCGCGGATTATATCGGCACATGCGCGCCACCGTGTCTCTCCGCGTCGGAAAAGCGGATATAGCCGGCGGCGTGTCGAAACTATTCCGCTCGGCGGCCGACGGTTTAGTGCGGCGTGGTTCTCGCTCGCGACCACTTGCCTCTTGGCTACGCTCGCCTCTTCCTTCCCGCTCTTTCGCGCTCTTTCGCCCCGAAGAGCCGTGGCCCTCGCCTCGGAGGACGTGATTTCCGCGGGCGCGTTTCCAGTCAGTTTCGAAGGCAAAGTGTCGCTACCTGCCCCGCTCTCTCCCTCTGGACCTGGCAGCCGGATTTGCGCGGAGAAACAAGGTACGAGATTCCTGGTGTTTCGCGGCTTCCCGTGGACTCCTGGGGACGGCCTCGGTGGTTGACGGTTTTACCGGGGCTTCTCCTCTTCCCTTCTCGGGCCACGAAGCTCGCGGTTGCTTTCTTAAGAATTCCGAAGGAGCCTCGAGACTCGCTGCTGTGTTTACAGCGAGTTTAGACATATTTGTCGAGGAGATTTCACTTCTCCCACCGACCTCTATCCGCTGGAGAGTCTACCGAAAGCGTTCTTTGACGTAATCGGTGCAACTGATAACGCTGTATCAGCTGTTCATCGACGTGACCCTAAGAATCGGCGGATCTACTGTCAGAGACTAGACCGCGAGTAGAAGGAAAATTCGGAGCTTATTAATTGTTAGAATATAATGTTTATTTATTTAAGAAAATAAAAGTTACACAGTCGATCGTCGGTATAATAATAATAAGAACTGTGTAAAACTTAAACTAAAAGTAATAGAAAGAATAGTCTTTAGCGCGATGCAGGTTAACTGTTTGCTGGGTTTTCTCGGACTGAGAAGCGCAGGGGACGAGAAGACCGTTTTCCCCTCTTTTGGGTCTCCTGTAGCGAAAGAAAGGAAAACTTTCAACAAGTCACCGGGTCCCCAAAGTCCCTGACACTCCAACTCCAGGAACAGTCCATCGTTGTACACAGTCCAACATTAATTAATCGTGGATCTTTTAGAAATTCCTAATTTCTCTGTGTCCCTCGCTGACGAGTCCCCGGGTAGAGGCGGTCGCGACGAATTTATTATCGCAGGCAATTCGACAGGGCAGGCCGCGGGCGAATCGACGATGAAAATAGTTCTCCCCGGCGGTTTATCAAAACCATTCCGCTCGTCCTGGCAATTTAGTCGGCGCGATGCTCGGTCCTGGCCGGGCGCGACCGCGATCATCGCTTTTCCAACGAGGGACACGCTCGTTTTCCTCCGCTGCTTTCCGCGAATCTTGCATAATTCGCCGTCAGCGTCTGAGCGATTCTACTTGGAAAAGGTACGAGGATAACCTTTGCTGAGGGTTCTCAGCTTCGCGGAAACCAGCTTTAAAAGCAAAAAGATTCCTCTGTATTTACACTGGAATTTATAAAAAAAAGTGGTTCTCGAGGACTTTTCAAAATCAAAGTATAATTCTCAGTAGGAGATCGTTGGGAGCGTAAATTGTCATAAAAACAATTATACTGTTGGAAAAATCAGTCTTACTTGCGCAAGAGGGTCGATTTGAATCTCGATTATAATATTAGCACTCTCGCAAGCATTGCACGGGCGAATAATTTCGTTAAAATGATTGTTTAAGGGAACGAGAATCGGATTTTAAAATTCAAATTGTTGTTTACTGATTCGTCGGGAGGGGGTGGGGCGGAGTGATATCGATATTCGAGGTTTATTAACATACGAGTAATTGGTATTGTTCGATAAAACCGCGGGTCACGATAAATCGAACGGCAATACGGATATTTTCCCTCCCATCGCCCCCCCCCTGCGGGTTTGTGATTGTTGGTGTTGCGAGCGAAACGTTGCTGTCTGCGCGTGATTTTCTTTGGCCGCGATAAGCCGATCCACTCGACGTTTATTAGCATACGATAATTGGCGTCCCGCCCGCTTTTCCGCGGCTTTTTCCTAGCACTGCGGCGGTTTTCCAATTTCCCGCGAAAAAGATACGCGCGCCTGGCGCTGCCGATGCGTCGTAACTGGAAGCTCTTTTATTTATACAGCTTACCCGCGAGATCGCAGCAATTTACTTAATTGATTCCCCAGCCGCCATAGAAGAAGATCGTTTCCCAGTCAGCATTCGCATACGTTCGTTTAAACGGGACACCGGTAAAAGGGATTCAAATACTCGCGCTCCTGTGAAGAGGACGAATTAGCGCGGGCGTAAGACGCGCGCGTGCCTCGCTCGAAATCGTTTCCCCGTTTAATTTCAATGGACGCGCTGGCGATTCGACGCACGTCCCCGAGCGTGGAATAAAAAATGGGCCGATTTGAAAGGCGCGCGCCGGAGACAACGGGCCGGTTGAATGATATTCGCGATTGAAAGGACTTCCGGTCCGCGCGACGGCGGGGAACGTTGGGAACGGCGAAAAGGATCGCGACCGGGGCGAGGAATAAGCGCGGACGGAAAGGGAGAGCGAGGAGGAACGAGAAATCCACTCGAATCCCGCGCCACGGGCTGAAAGAGTGCCGCGAGGCTGTCCTACACCTACTCGAGACCCTTGAAAGCTTCGAACTAACGGGCTCTGTCTGAAACTCTCTCGTTCCGCTGTTTCCCGCGTCCGTCCTCCCTTTGGTTCGCGTTCCACCGTTCCCCGCTCCAGCAGACAGTGCGATTCTCATCGTCTCGAATTTTTCAAGCGCTTTCTGCCGCGTCTGCTTCCATTCCTGATACTCGTTAGCTAATTGGCAACTTAAAGACTCTGCCTCTGTTATTTAATTATATATCGGCAGTCCTCGCGTTCGTTACTCTCAGAAGCTAGGCGAAAAGCAAGGAGACACGATTGAGCAAAAACGTAGCACGCGGAGGGGACGCGGTCACGTGACTGGCAGTGCGCATGCGCGGTCGCTTTCGCCAGTCTCTGCACGCTCGCTTTCACGTGAACGTCGCGTCGCGGTTTTTACTCGCTTCTGTCGCGGAAAAAGTGTGTTACTCTTCGTAAATCTGTGCAATCTCCGCTCGTCTAGCTTCGGTGCATCGGGTTCTCGCGTTCTTGTAAACGTTTCGCCATTCTTTTACGATGGAGGAAGCTTGGAAGCCAGGGGACGCCGATAGGTTAAGTCAATCAGGTGACCGTATTTATTGGAAAAATCTAGAGAGCCACGCGTCCATCGACACGCTGGCCAAGGCTTAGCTCGGTTTTTTTAGCGCGCTAAGGAGCTCGGTGCTTTTTTTATCGCAAACGGAACCGATCGACAGTTAGTCGTGCTTTGAACACGGTGTACCGACAACCGTCGCGATATTTTCTGAAACGTTCTTTTATATTCCACGTAATTATATTAAAGATATGTTCAGTTCAATTAAGTGTATGTCATTTAAACGCTCAGGACAAGGACTGGAAAATAGACTTCCAACGGTACTTTGAAATTTGTCAGTCGTAGTTTTAAGCTATATAGGTATACATTCCAAGTGCCGTCCTTCCGACAGGTTTCGACAGGATCGAAAGCCTACTTTTCAGTCGAGTGTATACTCCCACCATCGAGAACGCAACATTCCAGCGTCACTGGAGTCTAGGGTTGCCAACTTTTTCCGGGAAAATATAGTACTTTACGGTGAAATGTGATAAATATATAGTACATTGTGAAAAATATAGTACTTTTCAGAAGAAAGTGGTAGACAATCCAAAATCCAACTCGTTTTACATTACAACGACATTTTATTTCTTAAATGTATATTTATTACGCATTTTGCGTTATTAATTAATTCATTGTCTTCGACAAATATGTCAAAAGTTTGATTGCACTGAAACTCTAAATTAACATATATAAGTGGTTCATTTCTCATGAGTGATCGACTGGCTTTGCGTCTCTCCTCCCACCACTTCATATTCATTATAGAAAAAATCCTCTGTGTGAAAGTCTAAGTTAGCAAATTGTGGAATTTTGTCGATGTATCGAAAATATAATATTTCTACGGACTATATATTTTTTTAACAGTATAAGTACACTAGGCAAAAATATAGTACAATACTGTATATTATAGTACGGTTGGCAACCCTACTGGAATCGTCTAGACGATTCGAAATACAATTTTTTATTTTATAAAATACATGCCACTTTCAACGGTTCAAAAAAATACTAGAATAATGTAGACTGCTGATAATTTCGAGAATCACCGCACTACGTAAATTCCTCGTTTAGGGGAATCTAGGTAACTGTCTAGTGAGAAAGGAAAGAAAGAGACTTCCGAGTCCGCAGCTGAATGCTTCCTCTTACCCAGCCGCATGTAAACCTAGGGAATTTTCTGCTCCCGGCGAAGTAAAAAAATGGCGCCTGCATCGCTTTAATTCTGCATTAAATTTCTCGGCAAAGAATGTAGGACATTTTCCGCTCTTCGCGTCCACCCCGAGTAAAACGCCAAAAAGCTTCCCCCAAGCCAGAAGCTAACCCCCTAAAAGCTTCCCTTAAAATTATTCCGCAAGGAATCTAGGAAATTCGTGCAACACTCGAAGCTTCCAGGCTCCCGTTTCTCCCAGCCCCCCGCAGCGAACTTTCTCGCTCGCCTAAGCACGCGTCGACGGAGAGAACAGAAACGCGTTTTACTGGATCGCGACAGAATATGCGGGGACGTAATAGGCGGTCTCGCGGCGATAGGCACGATCGATTATCGCGTGCGAGGGTTGACCTTACATCGGGACAGAAGGTTTCTGGGAAAGCGTGTCTCTGGTTCACCGGGTCGCATTTATCGCTCCCGTCGGAGTCGCGTCGCGGCGAGTCCCGTTTTTTTCTAACCGGTTCCGAGATTCGGCGGCGAGTGTCGATCCGCTGGGGACCGTGGTGTGAGCGGTGAGTCATCGCGTGCGTTCAGCGGACTCGACCGTTACGTAGCGGCTCAGTAGCCGCTCACTGATTTTTTGCTGAACGCCACCGCTAGAGTGCTCTGTTCTCGCATGTTCAGCGATCGGTCGCCATTTTTTTAAGCGGAGATAAAGTCCGCTACTTTTACGGAATGTATCGAGTTGCTACAAATATCCCTATCCTTCCAAGTGTCGTTCAGCGGAAAGGTGACTGATCACCGTTGAGTTCTCAACGGTTGAATCCGCTCAACGCACCCCTGTCCCTTTCTTCCGTCACGATCGCGAAACTTGTTTGCGGGTCAGATGAATCCAAGTGGGTCTGCTTTCTAGATTGATGTGGAAGCGGGCCGCCTTGACCTGGTATTGCTCGTGGCCAAGGTGGGCCGATCGAAATTCTATCTCCTAAGTTCCGAGGACAGTAGCGACCGAATTAGCGCAATTTCAATCTTTCAGCGATCAAATTAAGCCACCTCCAACTTCCTCCAAGGCCAGTGGATAGCTAACCCAGTCTTTAGAATTCTAGATCACGCCAAAGGCTTCGGTTGCCCTCCTCTGAGATCGCAGCGCCCTAAGTTAAGGCAATCTACATTCTGCTTTCTAACTTCATTTCCAAATCATGATCCCCTCTATTCTCGAAAATCAGAGCACAGTAGTTTCCAAAGGGTAACTCGATCTTTGCCACTGCAGCCCCTAAGTCCAGTCTAACTGGTCCCCAATCATCAGCGATGAAATTAGCCCAGGTTCCAACTTCCTCCAAGGTCACCCAACACCACCTAGCCTAGGTCCCAATCCTCCAAATCCTACCAAAGGTTTCGGTTGCGCTTCTACTCCCCAAAATCACAGTGCAGTTAAACTCTTCTAGCGCATAACCGAGCTCTCGAATTTCCAGATCGTACCAGCGCCCGCGTGTCCCATGAAGTCGACAGACGACGGCGCCAGAGTCGGGGAGCGATCGTCGACAGTGATCATCGACTCGAGATCCAGCGACCTGAACCGTCGCTCCAGGTGAATCCCGACCAAAAGACACGCCCCGGGAATCGAGCATCGCTTTTGGAACATGTACAAGATCCTTCGGCGCGGCTCCAGCCGCGTGTTCGTCGGCTGCGCTATACTTCTGACGCTGCTGCTCTGCCTCTACTACGTGAGCCAGGCGCAGGGCCCGGCCGCGGGGCCCTCGGCGGCCATCTTGAACGAGGAGCTGCGCTACGAGCGGGGACCGACCTCGATCACCCCTGATTACGTGGAGTCCCCCGACTCCAAGGTCTCCCTGGACACGTGCCCCATCATCGTGCCCAGGAACGTGGACATCGACACGCAGCAGGAGTTCGAGAAGTTCGACTTCCAAGTGAGTCTTTCATTTTGTCGCTATCGCTTGAAGAATACAGCGTTTATTCGTTAAGAGCTCGGGACCGACGGTGCGCCGAGCTCTTAACGAATAAACACTGTAGTTCTGGAATCTCCTCAAAGACACTGCATGCGTCTGAAGGAAATATTGAGAATCCTTCTTTCCGAGGAAGATATATAGAATGATTGTTCTGGGTAGGGCTTTTAATAAAATTGTGGGCCCAAATTGACCGCGCACCTGTCGTGGAGGATCCCTTTGCAAAGTGGTATTTAGAAATAAGTTTTGAATACTTCGGGAGCTCTGGGTGGGCTTCTCCGAGATGCCCACTTACCGGGGATCCCGTTCTGATCAATTTAGAGTCTTAATACTTGAACTATAAGGCAAAAGAAGTCAGTTTTCTGATCTGTGAGCCAGTAAAGCCCGTAAAGGCGAAAGCAGCCCCCTAACTCATGAATATAAATTAATATCAAGCGCATGCCCCTTTGTGGCTTTTTCTTGGCTTCTCAAAGTAACCAGAACATTGTTCCAACTGTGAAAAAAGTGAACCCAACGATAACCCAGACCTTCTAAAAGCCACGAATTGGACAAGCTCCCTCCGTGGCTCCTGGAACCACTTGTGAGCACTACAAACTTGTACTCGACTCGAAAAGGAACGCATTCCAAGTCGACCGCGTTAAAGATTCAGGTGGAAGTCTAGCGCGGAGCAATTATCCGGGGGGGAAGCCAGATTGTCGATTCTCGTGCATAATCGACGCGATTATTTATGCTCGGGAGAGGCTAGGGCACGCGAGTTCTTCAGGAACGACTGGGAGGCGGTCGTTTTGAAAGTACCGCGCCATTAGCCGGCGAACTTTCCTTTCTTCGTTCCCCAGGAGAGCCCGTGGACGTTGAATTTAATGGGGGCCCCCTAATGGGCGATTTTTTCTTTCGATCCAGCGGAATATAATTTACCAGCGCGTGGAAGTTGGGAAGTCTGGTCCCCGATCCGTGTGGGAATAAAAGAAAGTCCTTTCTGATCGTTCTCACTGTCATCGAAGCCCCAGATTTTCATGCGCATTCTTTGGAAGCATTCGGGCGGGCGGTATTTCACGCTGGCTGGTGGAAACTCATCTTTTTCCCCTCAGAGATTTCGGGAGTTGCGCGACCAAGGGGCTCCTGTGTAAGGCGCACGACCTCGCGATTTAGCACTCCCCCCCAGCTCCAACGATAGAGACTGCGTTTCGCAATTTGCTTAGGCAAACCTTTCTGGAAATTCATATCCGCCCTTCCGTCTTCTTTAGCCCACCCTTGAAACGCTTCTTGTGTTCTTACACCCTCGAACTTTGTTTCAGTCCTGAGTTGGGGCTTAAGGGTTTTGTCGAGCTCGTTTGACGGTGGTTCGGCTTCCTGTATTTTTGGATGCTTGTAATAGGGGTTTTTATACCCGGTTTACATTTTCCGTAGGAAGAAGTGTCGGAGTTCTTGTATCTTTAAGTTTGAAATCCTTTCCTCCCGCGTTCCTCCATTTTCCTGCAACTTCTCTTCGACCCCATTCTGCGGGATTTCTTCCCCCGTTTCGAATCTCAATTTATAATCAGGACTCGGGAGTCGAGGGCAAGCTCCGCGCTACTTTTGGTCCGAGTTTTATACAGGGTCTCTGGAAACTGTGGACACACATATCTCAGGCAAATCGCACACGAAACTTTCGCTTATAGAACAAAAATACTCGCGAGTTGTTCGAACCCATCGCTACCTCCGCCAAATAATCCCCAAGCTTTCCAATAGTCCTCGAGCCAAGAAAATAAGCGAGGAAAGTCGATTCCTCGAGCCCGGAGCGACTGGAAGGACTCCCAAAAAGCGATGAATGGAAAGGGGGAAAATCTTGTCGCGCATTTTCTGTAAATGGAGACACTCCCACCAGTATATAGAAGTTTTTCCTCGAAACGGGCTAGATTCCGTCGACTGCAGCAGAGGCACGCGAACGTGGATTCGATTTTCTCGCGATTCGATTCTCTATCGAATTTCTAATCCGATCCCAGTCGCTCTCCTCTCGCCGGAAATACGTTTGTTTCCCCGAGGTCTCCGACACGAGCTCGAGTTTCCTGCCTGAGGAATTTCCAATAGGAGGAACGCCCGCTCCTCTATCCCGCTCCTTATGGTGATGAAATTGAAGTGGTGGGCGGCTCCCTTGAAATATAAATAATACTCGATCGCGTATCGAATTTCCGGGGTCGATCGAGCTTTTCTCGCAAAGGAGCCTCGCGCTCTTTCTCGCCGGGTTCGCTCGCAGTTCTTACTTTTCGACAGAAAATTATTATTATTACTATTAAACGGGTGAAATAAATGATATCTGCGTTTTTCGATGCACAGAGTGATCCGCGCGAATGTTGATCCAGGACTTAACCCAGATTCGCGCACCGAGGAAAATAGAAGGGAATCCCCTGGATATTTCCATCAGTTGCCATGATCCAGTGGATAATGGGAATTATCTTCGACACGAGAGCATCTTGTCGCTCTCCCTCCGTTGAGCCTCCAAGGGCTTCGATGATCGGCGATAGATCATATTTTCGCGGGGGTTGGGAGTCCGGGGCGATTACATCGCCGGGGAAATCCGATAACGAAGTTTTTCTCCCTCCGTGGGGGATTACGAGGAATCGCCTGACCGTCTTTTGTGTAGCCAAGGAAGAGGAGATAGCCGGCGCTGGGTTTACTTATTCTTTACGCTCGATGAAATTGTTCCACCGCGGCGATCGCGTTTTCATCGGGCCACCCCCCGTTCGTTCCGTCTAAAAAGATTGCAACGAATTTATTCCCCCGGCGATTCTAATCCGAAAACGTCGAAGAAGAGTCCTAACCGTAGGTTTAGTCATCGATTTCACCCTCCACCCTCTCCGCGTATTTTATACACGCTCGCGTAAAGGGCACCGTGCTCGAACTGCACGAGAACAGAGGACGTTCCTCAAAGGACTTCCCTCCTGCTCACCCTCCTCGAGGAATCAAGACGCTGCGGAAGGGTGGCCCGAGAGGGACAGAGGGCGAAGTGGATGCTCGAGCTGACAGTTATAAGAGGCGCGCTCTCGCTCTGATTTGCAAAGGCATTTCCGGGATTACTCCACTCCAGGAGTAGCGTGTTTCTTCCCTCCCTTTCTTCCGCACCCCTAATCGGGCGATTTTTAAATAATCCTCTAGCCCCCGTAAACCGTGCAAGCCCGCGGAACAGTTGCTGCGGGGGATGTTCGAGTTCATTTATTTATGGAAGCGGAGGATACCGGGAACGACCTCGTTTCCAAGATGGGGCGAGGATTAGCTCGCCCTTTCGCGAGCTCCGTCGCCAGGAAGCTCTTTCATCGAAAGGACCGGCACGTTCCTCGGGATTTCCTGGGACACGTATACCCCCTCCGTTCCCCGCGCGGGCGTGCAAGCGTGTATTTCGAAATTTTTGAACGGCCGGAGGATGGACGTGGCTCGAAAGGAGCGCACGTGCCTCGTCTGGGAACGAGGGCCAGCTTTTTCGCGGCTGAATAAAGAGATCAAGGGACCCAGGAACTCGTGTAATCCCGTTAGAACGTGAGCCGCTTTAATCCCGACGCGAGTTACGGGGCGGAGTCTCCTTGCTTATAATTTAATCGCGACCGCCGGCGGATGATGTAATTAACGTCTCGTTTGTGTTTCTCGGGCCAGCTGCCCCGTCATAAACACAGTTCCTCTGCTTTCCTTCGCTTGTAACAAACTTGTAGCAAACTTTGTAATCTGGACTAGCCGTTCGAGGAGCACTTATCGGTTAACGCACCCGCTGAGCCGTAGCGGGGCCTCCAGTGCGCATGCGCGGGACCAGTGGGCGGAGCTTCCTATCGCTCCGCTCGCAGCGCCAGTCCGCGGCCGGTAGCGGTACTACTTTCGAGGTTCAGCGCGCGATCTAGTATCGGGGCGTAGACTTGGCGCGCCTACGCTAGAGGCGAGGATGCGACGGAGCTGACGTAAACGGATGCAACGAGGTATTAACGGAGCTACGGCACCGGGAAGATTAATGCACAAATGTAGCCTCGCGAGGGTGCGGCGTATTCCACTCGGCGTACCATGCGCGCTTCTTATTGTTGCCACACACTCGAAAGTTTTCGGGAACAATGAGACGTCTGGGGAACAATGGCAGCGGGGAGGCAGGGATCAAAGAAGCCTGCCGTGCATTTACCTCATTGTCACGGTGTCACGCGAGTACGCGGGAATAAAGGAGGCCCCAGACCGCGACGGACGAGAGAGCTACCTCGCTGACGAACGATTTACCATAGCCTCCATCGATATTAGCAACCAGCGACGCCTGCAAGCTGATAGTCCCCCGCGGAAACTCGAATTTCATGGAAGCTCGTTACGCGTAATTAATTGAACTATCAATTTGAGCGGCCTGCAACGCTGCGGCGCGGTGATCTTTGCTGCAGGCTGGGAGTAGAGGTAACTCAAACTTGATGCAGGGATGGTATTTTCTGAAAGCACCGTTGTCCTCTGCATCACGGTCTACCAAATTTCTAGCGCCAAGGAGTCGAATTATTTCACACCAACCTGGAGGCTTGACCCAAATCATCGGAACCCTGAAATTCCGCTTTAATCCTCTCCCACCGAGCATCCTCTTCGAAGCCACAGTTAGCTACTGGCTCTCCCAGAGGCGCCAGCGATTCCCCTCGCTTCCGCATCCGTCTGCTCTCCGGGAAAGTGGAGAATGGGTCAGCCGAGGAGAGCGGCTTCTGCGCGCAGGATTCCTTGGGGACACTAATATCCAGCGGACCAGCGAAACATTCCGGCAGTCGAGGCTGCTCACAGATTTCTCATTACCTCGATTAGCGTTCGGCGGGGTGGCTTGACCAGAGGCATGCAGCCTGTCGCCCACGGTTGCTCGTCCACGGTTATCCGCGTATTGTAATCCTCTCGGGCGCAGTGGCTCCGTAGGTGCATTCCTGCGGAGTTCAATTAGAGGGTTTCGGCTCGTTACACGCGGACAGAGGTGAAAACCAATACTCCTGGCCCCGTGGACGGCTCGAATTAGGACGTCGTCGTCTAATTACAACGTGCCACAGCGTCGACTAAACGACGCGTCGAACCCTGTCGAGGCGCGCTTCCAATCAACCCCTCTCTCCCACTTGGACCCTCGAATTTCCTTCCATTCTTTCGTGCAAGTAGGTAGCTTCAGGACTTCACAGAACGTTTGAAAGACTTCAGACGACTCGTGCACGACTTTTACTACTTAATTCCAATGCCTATGCCTCTGTCTGACTAATGGCTTGGCTATACTACTGGATATTCATTTTCTTCTGATCAGTTACGGACCATTACTACTGGAGGAGATAAGGGTGGAACGCGTGGTGGTCTGCGCTACTTCTTTACGCATGTCTGATTACAGCAAGACTGTTTCCCCTCGATTTTTTCTCCGCGCCACTATGTCTGACCGCACACTGTCTGTTTCTACTTAATTCCTTCATCTGTGTGTTCGAGGGATGTTCCAATTACACAGAGAAATTAGAGAACACCAATACCTGCTCTTCCGAGTTAAAGACACTCGATTTCCCTCGCAGGGTGATCGATACGCGGAATATTCACACGCGAGGCCGGGGTGAAATGCAGGGGGGGGTGAGATTTATTAGAGCGTTCGACGAAGATTCCACGGCGAAAGTGAAACGCGATACGATCCGCCGACAGGCCTGGCCTCCAAATAAATTAGCGGATATCCTCGGAACCGGAGAACTACCCCCTCGATTATTTACGACGCTCTTTGCATGACCGTCGCCCACCCCCTTGAGGGATCGATTCCGTGCGTCTGCATTCCCTGGTTCAAAGGGAGAGACGTCCTGGTGACGTCACTGCGAATACCCTTAGCCCCCAAGAGGCAGGGTAGCGATGGCGTCACCCCCTTGGATCGCGAGTGCACCCTTTGTTCCTAGTCTGGACGTGATTGCCAGCGATTTCCTTAGAGTAGTCCTCGTGCGGCGTGGTGCATGAAATAGAAAACGCTTATGAATTTTGTAGCGTCTATTAGGGGGTGTTTTTTTAATTTCAAGGAACTGATACACGAGGTTCTCGCACCCTAAAATATCAACGCAGGAAGCAGGTCGATTCATCCTTTAGGTATCAATTTTCCCGCCCCCATCGGTGGAAAGGCAGAAGGGTGTCGCGGTTAGTCACGGATTTCGCGGGCTGTTGGGCGTTTTTCACGCGACAGATTCTTGAGGGAAAGAAGCCTTGGGAAGGGGTGAGAAGAGGGAGGAACGAAGGGGGCGAACGTCGAGCAGACGTGGCACAGACGGGTCCAAGGGGGAAAAAAGTGTCCGCAGAAGTGGTGCTCGATGAATCAAAGCCCACCCCTCCCCTTCATCGTTCTTTTCACCGGTGGATGCACTTATCGCGCGTTTCATACGGGGCACGCCTGAAAAACCGTTGTCGGAGCACGTTCCGGGCTTCTTTCCCCCTCGAAATCACTATCGTAACCTTTCACCCTACCCAGTACCGTATTATACTCCTACAAACTTTCCTTTTATGCAATCGCTCATTGCGTAATACAGTATTCCTTCTCCATGTTCTCACGTCTCAGCCATGGGATCCCAACTGTTAGTTCTCGTCAGCGCCGCCAGAGGTCTAATCTCTCAACTCCTTTCTCGCAAGTCCTACGCTCCAGGCTTTTTCGTATATATACAAGTTCCGAGTTTATTCCTCTCAGGCCCCGTGGCGTGCCTACGACGGTAGTTCTATAGCTCCTCAGCTTCTTTATCAGCCAATTAATTCAATACCATTCCACGACGAGGGGGAGAGTAACTGAATTTTCATCGCGACAACGGTATCTGGCTGCTGCAGATACGCGAAACGGTTCGGTGTGTCCAACTTGGAAATTAAGCTGTCCAGCTACGTGACACCTGGCCGGCCAACCGAGCCAGCGGTCGTTCAATTATTACTAGACACGCCGAAGGGAATGCTCCATCGGGCGTGACACGAGCCGTGTCCCGTGATACAAAGTGAAACACGCGCAAATTGAAATCCAAGGGGGCGAGCTCCGCGCACGGCTCCGTCTGGACCTGTTGTGGCGGGCAGGCGCGCGCGTCCACGTTCGACGCGCCCAATGTAAATAGCGAATGAAGATTAAACGAAATTTATATCCAGGAATAAACAGGCTGCGGACTGTCGGCGGGGGGGCGCTGTCTCTCCAAGCTCTTAACCCCTCCGCCCGGGGGGTGGTCTGAAAAGCGAGATCGCCCAAGATATATATCTCTCTGGCCCGGGGAAAAATTCTAGCTCCGTTCGTTTTCTACGGCGACAATTCAATTTCCTCTGGAAATCTACCGGCGCTGAGGAGTTTTGAATACGTAATTCCGAGGGGTAGACTTAAAGTAGACCGCCATTCCGAACGGAGTGTGGAGAGATAGCTAATTGGGATGAGGGAAAAAGGTTTGGGTCTCTGTTGAAGTTTCGTTGGCGGTGAACGGGGGTTGGGGAGAAATTCATAAAGAAATCCTCGGTGCCCGTATCACGCGCGGGCAGCTGTGTACGTGTACACCATGAATTTTCCAATAAAAGCCATGTCGAAGACGGCAGCGGCCATTTTCTCCTCTCCTGCCGCGACTCCGGCATATTTCTAGTCCTCATTTCTATCCCCGGCCCCTCTCGCCCGCCACCCTCCTGGAATTTCCCTTGCCGCATAGTTCCTCGCCACTTCTCACCGTCAGCTGCGATCGCCCGTTCGTGGAATTCCCTGCTGCTCGATATCGACTTTCTTCTCCTTCTCTCTCCACTATTTTCTTTCACTAGAAATTTCCAGACACCTTGGGGTATTTTTAGTAAATAATCTCGAGTATTCGATCGTTTCTCTCATAGCTACTAAAGCTGATTAAAATTCAGTGTCTCACTCTTCGAAGTCTCCGCACTGTATTCGGCACGCGTGCTGGAAACGCCCATGGGCGTTCAGCGACTATGGTTGGGATACGCGATTAGAGGTCTTCCGCACGCGGCGCGCGCTCAACTTTCAAATTGTCAGCCAAAGTGTTAAATACTCGCCTCTACGTTACCAGCACTCTTTCCTCGTTTATGATACGTGTCCACGACGAAGTGGCGTCGCCTGCAAGTAAATAAGAGCGCCCCTATTCAAGCCTCGACGTCCATTAAAATATGCAAGACGTCTCGTGGATCGCGAGGAACTGCTTTCCCCGGCACAGGCCGCTTTGAAAGATCCGCAAAAAGGTCGGATTGTTTGCCAAGTTGGCCGTGTTCTCGGGATTTTTCGAAACGCGTCGCGCTGGATCAAAGAAACGCTCCGAGGATCCTCTCACCGGCGCCGCGCCGTCCTTTGTAACTCTATAATGACGATCGTTTCGTCAAAGACCCGTCGCTAACGAGTACGACAAAGCGGCGAAAGTGTTCGGCACTCTCGGAAGACAGGTCTCGCGCCTGCCGCGAAACCACCCCTCCCTTTTTCGTTTCGATAACGATTCCGCGATATTCCCGAGGATCAAAGCGACGATAATGGCGGGTCTACGCGTGACGGTTCAGTGCCAATGGCCCGTTCGTTTCACCGCGAGTAACTGAACTGCTGCATTCAAAACAGGGGAACTAGACTTTTCAATACTCACGCCACTGAACCGTCACGAATTTGGCGATTGTAGAGCCAATTTCTGATATTTGTTTAGTCGAAATAAAACTCGATTATTATATTTCAAATTAATATTATTTATTAAATAAAAACTCAATATGAAACCGTGTACAAACTGTAATTACACTTTTTCGTATAATATTAATTTTACTTGTAACATTATAATAATATTAAAAATATTGATAATAATAATATTATTATTATAAAATAATATTAAAAATAATATTTAATAATATTAAAAATAATATTTGATATTATTATAAAATAATATTAAAAATAATATTTGATATTATTATAAAATAATATTAAAAATAATATTTGATATTATTATAAAATAATATTAAAAATAATATTTGATATTATTATAAAATAATATTAAAAATAATATTTGATATTATTATAAAATAATATTAAAAATATTGATAATATTATAATAATATTAAAAATATTGATAAAATTATAATAATATTAAAAATATTGATAGTATTATAATATTAATTTATAAAAAGAGTGACGTTGCCTGACAACAATATAATCTAGAGGAAAAACTCTAGGAAATATTAGAACGTGCCGCACACGGAAGTGGCACGTACGAACCCGCCTTAAGCCCAGCCCGATCGTTACCAGCGTTTCCACGCGAGTTCGTCGCGATGGACCGTGACGCGACTGGCCGATAAGGGCCCGCCTTTAATCATCCCCCTCCGCTAATGGAATCACGCGGCGCGCGCGATAATCCGTAATGAATTTCGGTAAATTGCGGCGACAATGGAATCAAAAAGCGCACTGGTTCGTTCGTACCCGTTTCCGCGAGGCGAGAGCTCGATTCCCATTCGAACACGGATTATTAGCAGGGTAGGAGCAAGTTGGCGCGAAGCAATTCCTCTCCATCTCCTCGAGGACTTTCCGAAGCAAAAAGCTACTCCATCGACTCCGAAGATTGCCGGAGCCTGTTACGCAGCCGGCTTCATAACGCCGCTGGGGAACTGGGACGCTGGAGGATGAAACGGTGCACCGAAACTGACCTAAGCCTGAAAAACTGCAGTGTTTCGTTCGAGTTCCCCTTTTTGCCCGCTCTTGCCCCCCTCGAAGCTTTACGAGCGGCATCGGTCTCGCTGAACTCTAATTTCTGCACCGAGTCTCCCTCCGCCGTTGGACTCTCGACGATCGTCGACTTCCGGTGGCAGCGCCGGCGAAGCGGCTCCCTGTGTTTTACGGTCGCCCGTTTGAAAAACGCCGGTGGAATTTCGTGCGATAGAGGACAGATAAGAATGGTTTCGTCCCCTGTTCCCCTTTCTCGTCAAGCCGCAATCGATGCTCGAAAATTTGCCGTCTGGACGGAGTGGATCCTCCGTGTCCCTGGAATTCGTTTTATCGACTTCCCCGAAGCCTGCACGAGGGATAGAGAGAGAGAGTAGGAACGATGGAAAAGTCAATTACTATCTGCTCTCGCGGAAACAAATCTCTCGGGGATGACAGTGGGTCGGAATTTATCCGCGTTTTATGATTCCCCCGAACCCTCGGTGTATCGGTATCGTTGGGGTCTCGGTGGATGGCGAGCCGAGCGGGAGGCCAAGCCACTTTGTCCCTCGTCTCGCGGTCTTTCGATTTTCGAGGTGAAAAAACCTCGAATTCGGATGCAAACGCACGGATAGCTGGGTGAAATTACACGTAAACTGCGGACCGGAGCCGCGCAGCGCTGTTTAATCGAGGCTGTGATAAAAGCTCCGTACCCTGGCTGCGAAAGCGTGAAAAGTAGGGATGGGTTCGAGTCGCTCGCGAGAAACGAACAAGAAACCGAAGTTTCAGAAATTGTACAAATCTAATCTACCTCGACGCTACCAAGCTGCCAGTACTCCGCGTGGTCCAAAATTCGAAAAATCACCGAGCCAACAAAGAACACCCTTCAGGATAACTGGCACCCCTGGCCTCTGTAAAAAGATCGCGGGACCTTTCGACCCTCGCTATCGCCCCGGGGACGTTCCTCGAGGTGAACAGAGGTCCAGTCTCCCCGCGGTAATGGATTTCGCCTGGGTCGGCCTTTGTGCTCCCCCGATTCATCCGCAACGACGCTTCTTCCCGTTCGTCCGGTTCCGCTTTGTCGCCGCTGATTCCTCTTCGAATGCGACAAAGCCAGACCCCCGCGTCCTCGCGATATTCGCTTTTAATTAATTTCGTCCCCAGCCGCCACTTCTACCATCCCGGGCAGCGCCTTCGGATTTTCGTGGACCTGCTCTCGTGTGCCGGGACACAATACCTATCGCGGAGTGGGTATGGGTAAGAATCCCGCCCGTTCCCTAGGGGGTTTGCCTGACGCCTGCGATCGCGGCGATTGGGCGTGCAGGTGACGCGCGATCGCCTTCGATCCGCGCCCAACTACCCTTTGTGCTCGCGATCAATTCGCAGCTGAACGACGAGACGGTACGCCCCGGCCAGAGCTTTGTTCGCGGCCGAGTCCGATGACACGAATTACAGGGGCCGCGATTAACCTGACGACCCGCTCCTGTTGCGCGATCAAGGGGCAGCTGGAATCGAGTTTCGGATTTCGACCCACCCTGAATATTCAATCGTATCAAGAGTCCAGGGGAGGAACGATCGTGATCAGGAAAAGTAACATTGTTAGCAGTTGAAAAAGAAAACTTTGCGAACCCCCCCTACTGTACGTATATGTAGGATCCAAAATTTAATATTCTTCTTCTTTATTTATTTACTAGCGTCCCCCATCTCGGCTTCGCCCGAGATATTAGCGTGACTGATTCATGTTTATTAGAATTAATATCTTTTAAGGAAATTAAGTATTTTGGGAAAAGCTTAATTTTCGCTTCTATTTGAACTTCTCCTAAATTAACATACTTAGTTAATTCCTGGATCATAATTCAATGCGAACCTTCCGGTAACATTCACTCTTATAAGTCCAGGGTTTACCAATTTATCTTAATATATAAAGCAGAAAGTGTTAGTGCGTTTATCTGTCGCCTAAAAACATTCGAACGGTAAACTCAGGGGTCACGTAATTTCTCCCAGCTCATTAAACCTACCTAATCCAGACGAACGTGGCTATTTTCACAAAAAAGATAAATACATAAAAAAACAATTTTTCTTTTATAAAATCAGAATCTAAATTTCCGGCGAAGCTGAGTAGCAAAGCTAGTATTGCATACGTCGATTTTGAGTGGATGATCTTAACAAATTTGATCTGCAAGAGCAATTTGTAACCATACGATCATTCAAACATATTGGGAAATACTGTGAGAGCGCCATCTACTAAAGTAAGCTCTGTAATCGGGTGAATCGCGTTACAGGACTGGTGTCACACAAGTATTGAAACGGTACAATAATATTTTCGTCATTAAATAGTCCGTTAAATTTGACAAAATTTAATCTCTCGCTGAGATTTTTGTTTCAAAATCTCATGTAAAATCATATCTTGGATTGGCACCTTAAGAGGCGTCCAGAATATAGAGACTTCGGAGAATCGACTTTGGCTGAGTCGGTTAGGCGGCTGCCAGTGGATCCCGAAGATCGTGGGTTCGAATCCCGTCGTCACCCCCGAGATATTTTTCTGTTTTTCTTCGGCTCTTGCAATATACTTTGGACCTCCGAAGCCCATTCCTATAAAGTTATATACATCGGAGCAGAAAACTGCCCACTTGTCTCCGCTAAAATTACTACATAGCCCTCAGAATCCACTAGACCAGCAGTCGCTAGCACAGGAACCCAGCCCTCGAGACGAAAGCTTCCAAGACACGCTCGGCCGAGCACGTGCACGCACCCCTTTCTTCTTTCTCCCCTTTGCTCTCCATCCCTTCGCCATTCGAAGAACCGATCCCTCTTCAGCGCCACGATTCACGCGTCGCCACCATTTCCGACGCCCACTCGAGAATCCCTGAATCGGCCGGCGTCGAAAGCGCCCTGTTCCGTCCGCCGCCTAATTATCCAAGCAGCCACCAGCGGTTATGCTCGACGCGCGCGCCTGTCTGTTTTAAAAGCGACGACCAGTGGCCCGACATGGGGACAGGATCGATAGTCGAAACGAACGGTGCCGCGCGCGTAGTCTGACGGGCAGACAAGCAACGGGCGGCGGACAAAAAGCGAAGCGGAACAGCTCGCGGCGGTGTTTGCTAACGAACCGTGATTACATAATTAACGAGGCCCGGCACGGCTCGCGGATCGGCTGATGGGAAGAGGGGTGTCCCGCAGAATTTCCTCGCTCTCGAATCTTCGGCGAACTCTCGGCTCGCTCGATATTCAGGACGCGACGCGGTGTAATCGACGTCGAAGGGAATCACTTTCCCGCGGCGCGATCACGTGAACGGCGGCTAATGGAATACGCGAGACGGGGCCCGTTCGTGACGGCGCGCGGCCCGGCGAAATTAACCTTAATAAGCCTCTAACCTCGTCATCGTTTCGCCGCGGATAAACCGATTATCAGCGGCACGAGCGGCTCCCGTGACGCGTACGCTTCGAACCTGATCCTGTGCGCGCATCCCTCGCGCGAACGGACGGAACACGAGCGACGAATCGATCGCGCAGTTTCGTCAGATGAAATTGAGACTGAACTCAGAGGGTTGCCGTGTCAGCGGGATACTATTTATCCAGATTTCTTGCAAGATCTGAACCCCAGACGTTCATTGGGGTGCTGAGAAGCTTTCGCGAAGGCTCAGTGGTCGGCCGTGTAATTCCCGCGTACCTTTCGGGCACATCTTCGGTTCGATCCTCTTGAACGTTCATCCCGCGACTCGACGAAGGGATTAAGCGCGAATTCCCGCTGTTTATTCTGCAGGAACGACACGCGTATCCCACCGGTTATTCAGAGGCAAATGAATTCCTGTAATCCGGCCCTTTCACGGCCACCGCCGGATATTACGGCTCACAATGCCCATCCCGGTTCTAATCTGCTATTCTTCGTCGAGTGGACGTCCGCTTCCTTCTTATTGCGGGCCCCGAAAGCCCCCGCGTGCCACTGAACACGACGATACGAGAGAGAACCTCTGCTAATAAATAGATCAGCGATTGCATCCTTAGGATAGGTGAAATAAACAAGTCCGTGGGCTGGAAAGTATCTGGGACATTAATTTGAAAAGGGAAACGCGCGCCCTTATCGCATCGACAGCCCCGTCGCAGTCTATCACCCCCATAAAACCCTACGGTGCCGTATAATCCGAGGCAGGACACTTAAAACCCGTAGCGATCGTCCAATCAGCGGCTGGAGGCTGCTATCGATACATGGACGGCGTTTAATGGTCGCCGCGAAAGGAAAAAGCCGACGATTTTGCGTCGTTAGGGCGGCAGCTGCCGCCTCCACTGTGCTCGTTTGTGCCAGCCTGAAAAATGGCAGGCTTAATTTCAATTTGCCCCGTCGCAGGGCGCGTTGAAAGCTCGCGTGCTACTGGCACGATCGCCGACACCGATAAACCGGTGCTGTTTATCGCGATCCTCGGCTCTATCGATCTGAACGATACAGTTGGGACCCTCCGCGAGGGCCTTTGAACCCATTCACGTCGAAATCCATAGCAAAAGGGATGAATGCAGGCTCCGCTGGTCTTCGCAGCCACCCAACTTCCATTTATTACCAATTCTCCTAATTAAAATCAATCGATCCTCGACTATCCCGCGACCTCTTACGATTCTAACAAGCGCAGGCGATTCCTCGCCCAAAAATTAGTCGAAAACGTCCCCTACAGTTTTCCCGCGCGACGCTCCAGTCCAGAGAAAATCGAGCTTAAAAACGGCATCCCGGGCGCTCTCGCCGCGACTTTGAAGCCGTATATCTCGAAAGCGAGGCGTCGCAGGGAGAAACTTCGTAGCACATTTTCGACGTATTTTACGGCGCCGAATCAGCCGGCTTGGTTCGATCCCACACAATCGGCAACTGTGGACCGTAATTGGCGAGAAAGCGTCGGTCGAATTCAATCCTAACCTTCCGTTCGCTTGCCTCTAACAATAGACGCACCTCGAATCGCTCTCTTTATCCATTAAATCGAACGAGCCGGAGGAATTAATTCGAATAGTTTCCCCATTCAAAGTTTCCGCCGTGGATTATGCTCCCGAAGAATTGCCAACGCCTCGCAGTCACGTGAATCGTTACCACGATCCGGGTGCCCGCACCAACCCCTACGAATCGAAAATCCAAGTGCCATTTTCCTTCCGTGAATTTCGGCTAATTAGACCCGCGGAGGAACGACGCGGAGGCGATAATAAACGCCTCGCGACACGCGCCGCTGGATTCCGCGGCGATATATACGGGCGTGCTCGGTCGAACGGTTCCGAGCCGCGGTGAATCGTGGTTAATCGCGCGAGAGCGCGGCCGAAAAACCGCGCGCCGGCAAATTTAGCGATATGTCGAATGCCACCGGCGAAACTGGGGGTGGAGGATCGAGGTGCGCGAAAGTTATTCGCGTCCGGCGATTTAGCCGACAGGCAGAATTTTTGCCGGGCCATTTTTCGGGAGGCGTAAATTACCGCCGCCGCTGGACTCGATTAACGTCGAGCAAGGCCGAGTATGAAGTTCACCAGCGAACAATGGAAGGCCTTACTTCCGCCCCCCGTTCCCCTCGACACGGAGCTTCCCGCCGATCGGGGATTGGATTAATCCCAGGAGCAAAAGGAGAACGGTCGGGTCCTCGCGGTCGGCCATTTTCTATTCGCGTGCCATCCCCCGTGGAAAATCCAGGGGTGAACGGCAGAGGGCGGATCTCTGCTCTTTTCGTCGGAAAGGAACGGAGCGTTCGACCGTGAATCGGGAAATCGAGTTGCCGTTGGGTTGCGTCGAAAAAGTCATTATCGGCTTTTAATCAACCCCCCCGTGTCTTTTCTGGAGCCGTTGCCGTCGCTCTTTCGCCGTTCTCGCGTTCAAATCCTGCTGGTTCAACGGAGGTGTAGGGTTTCGTTTGAATCCCGCCACTGCGACGATTCCCAGCTCGAAATCAACCGAAAGCGTCGAATACATTTTTCCATTACGAGGCTCCGTTCTCGAGGAAATGGACACCGAACGCGGAGCCCGCCCCGAGCGGCGAGTTCCAGGTCGCGTATCTCCGAAACAAAGCGGCGGACGAAAAAATTGTACACCACCTTTTAGATTCATTTTTTGACGAGGAATCAACCCGCTTTCGTTCCACTCGGAAATATACACCGTGTGCGTTTTTATAAGCGAAAGAGTGAAGCGTTCCGTCCTGTTCGTGGAGTTCCTTTCAATCTCGCATTCCTCGTAGCTTCCGGCGATGATCAACGAGGCAATTCTACGGTTATTTAACGAATACCTACCTCGTGCGTTGCCGGTAAAATGCCGCTGGTTGGCGGAGAATCGATGGGGAAGACAACACCGCGGATGTCTCTTAAACTATAATCGTGGCAGACGCGTTTACATTCCGCTGCGCTCTATGCACTGCGCGGAGGAAGGGAGGGCGAGGGGGGAAGTTAAAAGCCTCTGTATCCACCCTTTCCCTTCGCCCTTTTCCAGCGCCGGAAGGCGCGCGCTTTCGAGGGCGACGCTGCTCGCGGGAAACGACAAAAATGTCTCTCTTTGACTGCCATCCACCTTGTCTCGATCCTCCCTCGTAAAGTGCAATTCCCCGTGTTAAACGTGCCGAAGTGTCGGGCTGGCTGGGCGACCAGACAGCCTCTTCGACCGGGGCTTTCTGTGGATTTCGTCGCGCGGGCCGCCGGTCGAGTCGGATAAAAAGAAGAGCGCCTTCGAACACCGTGGAAATGGATTTTTACTCCCCGGAGAGTCTTCGCTATTGACCAGACGGTCCGAGGAATTCGAGGACACCATTCACCGCGATGTACTTCCTTCCGCGCTCCGAGCAACGTCAGCCTCGCTCTCCCCACTCTCGCTTATCCGGGCCAGCTAGCGGAGCGGTGGGAGCAGCGCGCCTCGGCGGCCCTGAGCAGCCAGTAGACGCTGTCGCGACTGTAACGCGGAGGGCTCGTCTCGTCCAGAGGTTCGCAGAATTACATTGCAACCCCACTAGTCCGCTGCAGATTCTGAAAATTGAATTAACAGAGGGCGCTCCTCGGGGGAGACGGTAAAACTGCTTCCTCGAGTACCTAATATTTACCCCCAGATTCGTGGCAAGCCGCAGACCGCTCTGTCTCTAAAATCGTAATTCTCCTCTCCCCGGTGGAACGCGAGCGAAACGGACGTTCCGCCGAGAAGCGGGAGATTACTCCCTCCTGATTTTTATTATTACGTCCCAGCCGAGGACGGATGCTGTCCTTTTTATTGGCCGCCGCCTTTCTGCCTTCTCAACCACCCCTCGGCGCCCCTCGCCGGGGCGAAACAAAAGGATCGAACGACCCCGAAGACGCGAAACATCGTCACGGGGAGCTGCTCGCCTCGTGGCCATAATACGATCGGGGCCAGAAACTTTTTCTATTACCCCGCTTGGAAACTTCTCTCGAAGCTATCGAGGGTATCGACGCCCTGCTCTCTCCAGGGGAATCTTTTTTTTTTCTTCTTCCGTCTCTTTTTCTTTCTAATGGAGCACGGCGGAGGAATCGTCGATGAAAGGGTGCTCGAGGATCGCGCGAAAGCTTGAAATTTATTTATACCTGGCGCGTCTCTCTTCTCCTGCATCCCTTTATGGGGATGATTAAGGTGTCCGCGGGAAATTGAGATTAAAATCGGATTCTTCGAGCCCGTTGAACGTGGAAGATAAATCCACCGTCCGGTGACACTGTTTTCGGATGCACCCGAGGCTCGGGAAGCCCTGGGAAATCGGAGCCAGCTAATTAATCACCGTGCCGCATAATAAGCGAGGACCCGATAACGATACCATCGGCGATTCTAAATTCGCCACGCGCCGCTGGCGTTCACCGGGGGGGCTGGGCGCTCGATAAACACCGCCGAGGTGGAGCGGCCATCCTCCTCCGTCCTACTGGTATTAAATTATTGTTAAGGAAACAGAGGGAGCGGCTGCAGAGTGACTGGCGCAAACTTTCTCTCTGTTTACTCTGTGTTTCGCGCACGACACAATGCTGCCCTAGAAACCGGAAGCCACCTCGCCCTTAGGGTAATTGCACGGGCTTGTTACGCGGACTGTGCAAACGAAAGGTTACGCGAGACGCTGCGCATCGATTTTTTTTCTGTTAAAAATACTCGAAAATTCGGGAGTACAGCTTTCAAACGGGGATTTCTTTTCGAGTGAATCGAACGCAGTTCTGTTCCCTTCAGTCGGCATAATTTTCGTGATAATATCTGCTCTGGAAGTGGTCTTCTCTTTTTGTGTTTGACTTTAACTATGTATTGATGAAATATGGTAGTTTGGCTGGGTCTTGATTGCGGTGGCTTCAGCGATCTGCTATCGATATTTTAGTCAAGCGACCCGCGTGGCGGTCACTTCTCACAAGGGATGATCCCGAACCCGAAAATTCAAAAAATTCTGAAACTTTGTGGATATGTAGGGAATTTCTTCCTGATTACAACGCAATTTTTTTTGCTGCCCAAAATCACAGTAAGGGTGTGAAATTAACCCCTGAAGATTCGGCTATTTTTCGATTTTATTTTCTAACTCGCAATCTAGAAGATTAATTAACATATTAAAAGTTATGGATGTTTTTCTAAATTTTTTTTTGTATAGTCTCTTTTAAGGCAGCGTACTAAAGATAGGTAATACAATTTTTGTATGAAAACTATAAATTATTCCTGAAAAAAAAAAAATTTTAAAATGGCTTACTTTTCCGGCCAACGTAGTGGTGTTCACCCTTAAGGTACGTTACAATGGGATCCAAAAGTTATTCGATGCAACAAAAGTTGAAATTGTATGGAAAAAAAATATGGATTATGCTGTTTCATAATTATTTAAACATCCAGTTCAGATTTCACGCGAAACCACGAATTTTAGAAAACATTATTAATATTTTTGTTTATAACTTTTTCCTAATTGCTTAAACAATTGATAAAACTTTTACCATTTGATAGATCTAATTAAAAGAAGTAACATTTGTCTTGAAATTTCTTTTCTATATCTTACAGAACGCGAGTTAGAAAATAAAATCGAAAAATAGCCGAATCTTCAGGGGTTAATTTCACACCCTTACTGTGATTTTGGGCAGCAAAAAAAATTGCGTTGCAATCAGGAGGAAATTCTCTACAAATCCACAAAGTTTCAGAATTTTTTGAATTTTCTGGTTCGGGATCTTCCCTTGCGAGATGGGTGGCCGCCGTTCCCTTCACATTTTTCTAGTTTCACATCGATATACTTTCTCTTAACTGTTCAAAGTTCAATTATATCAATATACAAGGGTCTTAGAAACCAGAGAATAGGTAGTAAGAGAAGGTGGTATTATTGAAATTCCTCCTCCAGTTTGTAGCGAAAGTATGGTTGTACATGAAAATTACGTTTTCCCTCCGGCAGCCCAAGCGGGGGCAGGTCAGACACGAAAGACACGGAGAAAAGGCACCGCACACAGGGGGAGCACAGGAGGGTACCCCCGCAAGTTAAACAGCTTTTCCGTTGCTCGCCGACGTGGTGAAACGTGTCCAGGCCCTAACTCTCCCTTTCTGTGCCACTTCAACTGTGTCGTAGCACCCTCGGTTCACTGGTCGAATGAATAATGCGGTCGACGTACAGTTTTACCTCTCTCAACCTATCCACGGCGAAAATTTCCTCAGAAACTGATATTGTCTTCATCGACAGCTTCAGCAGGGGAATAAAGATCGCAGAAATGCCTGGAAGTAACGGAGACAGACTTCCCTCGTCCAAAATTCCCGAAGAGCTTCTCGGTTGCTCCCCAAATAGCTCGACAAGACAAATACTCGTCAGACCGTCGATTAATCCATTCTTTCACGTCCGCTCGCTGCAACAACGCCCTCGCCCCTAGATATGCCGTAATATCGACGGGAGGATATAAATTACAGCGAGTTCATCATGGAGTCATGTCTGAACGGTGCTCGGAACAGCGGTATCCTTGAGGATAATACGATAGTACGGGAGGATTGCGCTGCCGTAAACGCGGGATAGTCGCGTGGAAGGCAACAATATCGCGATCATAAAACATTTATGGATCGGGGCTAGCCCGGGCCATAACCGTTTCATGCCTTTTTCACGGCGTCTCGCTGGAGGGAGGCGCGATTTGCTCCGCGAGCTTTGTTTCGGGGGCGCGGGCGTTTCGGAATGGATTATCATAAACACTGGACCCGAGACGATAACGCCGGAAAATCAGGGCAACGCGTCCGCCAGCTGGAGATCCCCAAGAGGCCGTACGGAACAAACGTTGAGCAGCCGGAGGAGTCGCGTTGTAAATCTCCGAAACCTCGGGGTAGTAAGGAAGGTGATCTCTTATCTGCTGAGGAAAATGGAGTCGACGGCTTTGAGGTAGCAGCCACGCTGGCTGGTGAACCGGAGACCGTGATTTTCGCCCGCGGAGCCGTATTTTCGATTTCCATTAAGGCGTATTCCCAAGCGCGGCCTCGCCGCCCGTACACACGTACGGTGTACACTGGCGCGTGTGACCCAATTGAAAAGTCGATACCTTAGAATTCAGCCCCCGTCCCACCCGGGGCGAGGGAAGGGCCCAGACTCCTTTTCCCATCTCGTTCGTCTTCTTTCGCGGCGACGTTGTCGTCGAACACGTTCCGCGTCCCCTGAAAAGGCGACACAGCTCCCTTGATCAGCGGATCAACTATCCGCGGGACGATCCCTATTCCCGCATCGAGGGATCGTCCCCTCCTCTCGTGACCTGGTGAAAAGAGACCTCCTTGGGGCTAATGTCGCTGTGCATTCCTCGGTATGTTGGATTCTAGGTAATGTAGGGATGTTAGGTGATCAGGGCAGGAGTAAACTGCACACTCGTGGAAAAGTAAAAAAAGGCTTATTTATTGTAAAGAATAGGTTGAGGCGATGATGCCTCTCGTTCGACGGACTCTGCAGGACTGACTTCATCCATTCTTATCTTGCGCTCCCCGAGATTCACACTTACAACACACACTCTTGACACGCACTCGGGTCACCCAAACTCTCCGCATGCATTCGACGAAACCATTCAAACCTTACACCCCTGACGCATTCGATACTCCACTATAAACATCCGCTCTCGATCCCAATCGCTCTGGCCCAAACATACTTTGTCAATCGAACAGTCTTCGCACTCCCACAGTACCTTGCTTCGCTACCGTAGCTTCTATTTCGGTTTGGGCCTCCTATCGATCGCCGAGGTATTCGGTTACCCAATTAGGCAACCGTATCGGTCCAAAGACCGTCCGGTTAATCGATAGGGAACTGTAAACGATGATCCTCGGTCAGAGGCGACGGCCAGCGGCGAGCGGTGCTCAGAGGGGTACTTGTACGTCCTCGTGTTAATTGGGGAGCAGGCCACCGCCTTGGCAGAGGGTTTCTCGCGTTCTTTTTGTTTTTCAGGTTTCTGGGTCGTGTGCGCAAGAGAGGGCTGGGAGTTTGTAGGGTTTCGTCGATTAAACGATCGATGCCACGGCCGTCTAGGTTAGGGCAACCAGGGGACCGGGTTCCGCTGGGTAATTCCACCGCGGAATGGGGAAAAGGGAACGCATCCAAGCCGCTTAGACCGCCTCCGAGTGGTGTCTTGACCCGCAAACCTTGACCGAATCTTAGTTGGAGACGAGTCGAAACTTCTCGCGGTGCTTCCGAACGTACCACAGCCATTTTCGAAGCGTTGCCAAGGTGCCTGCAAGTTTCTCCGGCGTCGGACTCGCTTTGGTTTAGCGGGCTATCGGACGTTTCCTCTCCATTGATCCAGCAGGAACGCTGCGTTTCCTCGTACGAGCGCTAATGGCTCACGCATCATCGCGCTTTCGGGATACTGGGGTGGTGTGGGTCGAGGAATCGTTTGGGATAGGGTAGCTGGAGTTCTTTTTTTGTTGGCTCGCAGACTTTGCGCGCTGGATTCTCGACGATGGACTTTGAAGTTTGAAATTTAGGCTTCTTGGACTTTGGGGGAGGGTGGGCTTTGGATTCTGAACTTGGAAGTCCTTGGATTTTGGACTCTGAACTTTGGGAGTGCTTCGATTTTGGTATTCTGAGCTTACGAGCTGTTGGAAATTACTCCGCAGAGGTTGAAAATAAATGTCACACTATAAACACAACTATGGTTTATTGTATAGATAGACAATACACAGTGTGTCCACGTATTAATGTTAGTTGGTTATATATAAAAGTATACAAGAAAAAAGAAACTTTAAGAGACGGAACGCGATCTGCACGGTTTGGTCACAATTTTCAGACTGGCTACGGTCGTCACCTTATGCCCCGGTCAAGACCCTTCGCCCCTCTTCTCCAGAAAAAGAGAAACGCAGCCCCTTAGTCCTAACACTGAGACTCGTTCAACTCCAACACGAGCCCTTAGAATTTTGGACTCTGAGCTGAGGAATCCCTGCATTGTGGTATTCCGAGCTTGTAAGTCCATGGATTTTATTATTCTGAACTTAGGAGCCCCTAAACTGTTTCCCCCAGCTCCACAAATCCAAGATCAAAAATCTTTAAACTCCAGACATAAAAATCTGGAAGATCTGAACCATTTACCCCACCACACTTTCCAATCCCTCAACCCTATACACACCCCAAAAACGCATCCAAAATCTATCGCGAACAACCCTCCACGTGCCATCGCCCTAAAAAAAAAACAAAGTCCATTCACCGATCCATCGAACGATTTAAAAAAAAAAAAAAAAAAAAGGAATCATCGAGAGTCCAATCGAGCGGATCTTTCCAGTAAATTTCCAAGCGCCACGGGACAAGCAATTACGTCGGCGACGGAGCGGCGGCGAGCACCGCCACAAACGCAATTTATTCCTCCCGTCGTCGCGCAAAACGCGTCTCTGTTTCCAGCCCCGCGAGCACCGACCTCCCCTCAGCCACCCCCGACGCGCCGGAATACGCATTATACGGCCGTCGTAAATTTCATTCTGCCCCGCGATGTATGGATCGCGGCCTCGCGATGACGCATCGCGCGATAATGCGTCCCCACAATTTCGCCCCCGTATTTTCGGATAAAGTAATTTACACCGGGCCCCGACGGCCCATTAGGACGCATTACGCCGGGCCATAATTGTTCTCTATACCCGATTACCTTCAAATCCAGCCGCTCCAGCGTCCCTCCATCTCGATCCACCGAATTTCGGATTATTTCATCCGCGCAGTACCAACCCCCCGCAAGCTGAATTCTCTAAGCATCTTTTCCCTTCGATATTACGGAACCTCAACTGGCGGCCTCATTTTTCCCCCTTTAACGGGGTACTTCGACGACCCCTTTCGACCCCCCAGTTGCTCTCCCACCCCCAAGAAGCACGATTTATCAGGCCTCCGCCCTGGCAGCGTTGATTGATAGCGACGAGGGTTTATTTTCCCTCCTCGCAGCCTGGTCGTCGACGTCTAATAGCGCGTCAAAGGAGACGCGTCGAGCGACGGGGGCACCGTCTACGACGCGCAGGCAAATGGGTGCATCCACCGTGCTAAGCGTCCCTTTGTTCCTGACGCGTGATTGACGCGCAATGGTTCACGGTTCCAGGCGCCGCCGCGCCAAGAATGCCTCTCGATCGCGGGACCGATCCGCGTTATTGGGCCAGCTGCATCGGGCGGCGAGTGTTCTCCACTTGTTCCAACGCGGGAGCTTCTCTGTCGAAGGGAGGAAGATGACCTCCGAAATCAAAGTCTTGGAGGTGTGCGGGAAAGGATTCGAGTGGTCCGAGCGTGTTTTCGGAATCGGGAAGCTCGATTGAGTTAGCCACTCGTCGGGCACGTCCGTCGCATCGACCCAATTATTTACGCCTCGCTCGAGCGAGAAAAAAAAAACGCACTCGAACAAACCAGGTCGCCCCTGCGCTATCCTCGTCCAGGCCAATAAATTCCATGGTCTTTTTTTTCGTGCGCGACGGGGAAGACGAGTCATCAGTCGATCGGCGGACGGGAGAAGTCGACGATTGATAACACTTTCCTCTTGACTTGGCCAACCGTGGCGCTTTTAACCCTTGTGCACCGTTCGTGGCATATTGGCCAGAAACGGAAATTCAACATTGAATAACTTCTCAGTCAATGATTCGATTTACGCGAAATTTATCGAGTTTTATTAAACGTTCTCGTAGAATTTATTCCTTCAGTAAAATATTATTCGATTGTCTTTTATGCGCTATATATGTATTTGTTACAGTGGTACCGTTCGGGGTGATGTGATCCAAAAATAAAATTAAGTAAAATAAATGTATTTATTTAATATTTCAGATTAACAATGAATAGACTATAATTATAAACATTCGTTACAAATATTTACAGAATGTTCTTTATAAATAAATACATTTATTTTACTTAGTTTTACTTTTGGGTCATATTGACTAGAACGATACGAGTGTAACACAAATTTGAACGGTGCAGAAGGGTTAATTAATCGAGCGGCGCGGGTATAAAACGTCGAATGGATTGGCTTGAAGCCGAGCCTATCCACATCTGCCACGCGATCCGAAAGCAGGCTAAAAAACGGGGTGCAAGTGTAATTTTCATTGGAGGCGGCGCGTGGAATTTAATACAACCCGAGAAAAGGGTGGGATTTTTTTCCCCCGCGGAGGGAAAATTTCCCGCGCTCGGCCGTAGGGCTTCTTGAAATTAATATTTTCGAGGAACGCGCGCAAATAATTATCGCGTGCCCCGTTGCACCGTGGAAATTGAATTTTCCTCCCCCCCCAGCCCGCCCTCTTTTCCCCTTTTTGTTTCGACGCCGGGCCGCGCGCCAAACGACCCACGGGAAGGCACATTTTCGCGGGAAATATTTGCGCGATTCCCCGAGCCGCGGGACAATTTAAAAAAATATATACACCCCGTCGGGATCCTTTAATTAAAGGCGGGGTTCTTGTCGCGAAAGATAAACGAGTAGCCTCGCTTTAATTGAAGGATCGGATGCAATAAGGAACTAGCGCTCGAAAATGGGAAAAATTATTGTCCAAACGCTAAGAAAGATTGGAGAATTAAATGTTGTTAAAATGAATTTTAAAAAATATAGTGTTGCAAAGCTCTTCGGGATACACATTTTTTCTATTTACAGTTTGTTTATCCAATCATTACTGTTCGAGCTAAAAATTATAAATAAAAAATTCTTCTTCGTCCGAAATCATTATTTCTTTAAACATAAATTGCGATAATTGGAGTACATATTAACGGATCGTTATGAAAATTAAAACATAACTTGAGAAAACTCTAGCGAAACCGTAAAATGTATTCACAAAACCCTTATGTTAACAAATGTAATAATATTTAATTAAAAAGTAATACTGGGCATATTTTTCCTTAATATAGAGGGAAGATTTTCACCAATTTTCACAGTGATTAATAATTGTAGAAGATATGACGATACATATAAATCCCGCGCCGCATCAACAGTCAATGCGAGTGCTAAGACTGCTAACTAGCGCATTATACGCGGCCGTTGACTGTTAGTGGCGCGCGGGATTTATATATATCGTCATACCTTCTACAATTATTTATTAATCACTGTGAAAATTGGTGAAAATCTTCCTTGTATATTAAGGAAAAACTTGGTCACTGCAAGTTATATGCACCTCAAAGTTGCCTCGATACTTTTTAACAGCGAACGTTGAAAAACATGGGTTATGTCCAGTAATACTTTTTAATTAAATATTATTACATTTATTAACATAAGGGTTTTGCGCATACATTTTACGGCTTCGCTAGAGTTTTCTCAAGTTATATTTTAAGTCTCATAACGATCCGTTAATATTTACTCGAGTAATCGCAATTTATGTTTAAAGAAATAATGATTTTGGACGATGAAAAATTTGTTTTTTATAATTTTTAGCTCGAATAGTAATGATTGGATAAACAAACTGCAAATAGACAAAACGTGTGTCGTGACGAGCTTTACGACACTATATTTTTTAAAATTCAGTTTAACAACTTTTAATTCTCCAATCTTTTGCATCCGACCCTTCAATTAAAAGAAACATTATCTTTCCCCCGCGTTAATTGCACTCCGAAGCGAACCATGGCAAAAGTAACTGGTGGATTCGATTCGTCGCCATAAGACACGTCTAAAATGTAAAACAATGTTTCCCCGCGCACCCCTTCGTTCCCGAGAAAACCGCCACCAAAGTCGCTGGAAGCTCGCGCGGCGCTGCGCAGTCGAAGTCGATTATCTCGTAAACGAAGCTTGGTACAGGAAAAATGTGTTGCGCATTTTCCACTCATTTTTGGACGCCGAATCGGAGGGCCATTGGTTTCCCCGCGAATTACCGCGCCGCCTCTCTAAACCGCCAGGTTTCCGCTGGTGGAAAAATTCAATTTAAACCGGGCCAATCTGGCGACAGACGTCCCCCAGCCAATCCGTCCGGGGACCGTTCGATTATCCGCTGATCAGTGGAGCTTTCTCGTAACAGAGTTAATCCCAGGGACGTTAATTAAACAGCGAAAAGCTCGGGTGGTCCCTGATCCGTGGCCCGTCTTTCACCGGGGATTATTTGCTGGGAGGCTCTTTCTTTCCGCCCCGATCGATCTTACGCCTTTACGCGCCTTTAACGAAATTAGACCCGGAGGAAAGAGAGGAGACCCACCCCCGGAACAGGCTGGCGTAAGTCCTCCTCTCTTATTTTCCACGGCTATCTATCTTCCCATTTATCCGTCTGGCTGGCAACCGTTTCGAACTTCACCGCCAGACGAATCGTTCCGTCGGCCATAGACGGGGGGGTCGAAGGAAGAAACCTCCCCTCCGGAACGGCGCGCAAGGGTGTCGAGGAAACGCAGAAGAAATCCAAGAATAATTCTTCCCGGCGCGCACTCAACAGAGACGTCGAAGATCGAGGATCCATCCCCCAGTAGGAATGCATTTCCATACATCCACCCCTCGCAGCTCCCATAAATCATTTCCTGTCGGGAATCGAACGCACTCTTGTATAATATTTTCCACGGTGCCTCGTCCCATTCTTCTCTCCTCGGGCGCAGACACCCCCTAATTGGTTTCGCTCGACTTTCACCCCGAAGCATCGAAGCCTCCCCCCCTAGCCTTCGAAAATATTGTTCTCGCCGGGGGAGCTTCTCTTTCGGCGGATTTGGGAGTCGATGGTGATTGGATTTGCGGACTCGGTTAGCTCGGCAGTAAGTAAATGGAGCTTCGCGCGGTTTATTTTCCAAGGGTTGAAGACAATGAGCGGCGCAGGGGAGCTGGGCTCCCCTGGAATTCCACGGGTCTCGCTGGAACAAAAGGTTTCCTCGAATTTCCCAATGGCTGTATCGCCCCCGCGAAGCCAAGGGTATCGGATTCCCCGCAAATTCCAATTTCCTTTCCGTCGAAGCCTCCGATCTCTCCCCGCGTTTTTCCACCAGGGAACGCGCGCTGCCCGTTAATGCCCCCTGGTAACAGCGACGTTCCATTAAAGGACGGCTTTATCGTCGTAATTGTTCCGACACGATATCCACGCCGATAAGGGAAACGCGACCACCGCGGGCGGGGGCTTCACGCGAGGGCTCCTTCGAATTTCTAAAGATCGTCTGCTCGATAGCGCGCTAAAATCGAGTGCCAAGAAGCTGCCATGCACGAGGACCCTTTGAAGCAGACACCCCTCTCGAAGGGTAGCGGCTCCCCGAAAGAGTAATTGACAGATCGTGGTGCGAGGCTAAATTATTATATAGTCGGACAAGTGGCGGTTGTGTTATTACCGACCCCGAGCGCTCGTTAATAACTGCGGCTCGCGCTTCCTTATCGTTCTGCTCGCCGTTTCGTCGAAGGGCTCCTGTGTCGTGCCCAGGGCTCATCGCGGAGCCTGGAAACGCGACGATACGCCAGCCGGGTGATTAATTATTAATTAAAAAGCGCGGCGTCCGCACGAAAGTCGCCTTTCCCGCGGGGGTGGCTCGCCCTCCCGCCGCTTCTTCCGCATCTTTCCCTCTGGCTCCTCGCCTTAGATACCTCCGCTGCTATCAACCGGCTTGTCCGAACGTGGATAATGAATGACGAAGCCAGGTGGACGCTGTGAAACGCGATAAAACCGCCGCAGGCTTTGGTTCCTTCGCCCCGTGATCCTTTCTTTTCAAACGTTTGATCGGGGGATGATAGATCCTGGGATCGGTGCTCCTAAGATTAGCTAAACACAGCGAGAGGCCTCGGATATGTTTTTAAGTGGAACTGAACGGTACACCGGTCTTTAACTCGTCGTTTGTCCATTTTTGTTGCAGCCGTCGTGGATGCGAAGCAGAGAGTACTGGGACGACAGCTTCGAGACCAGATACGCGGAACTGAGGAAGGATCCGACGAGGCCATCGTTGAAAGTAAGCACCTGCAATTTTTTTGCAATTTTTGTGTACCTGGGAGACTCGGAAAAAATTCCTCGAACCCGCGATCCTCCGCGTAAGATGAATCTCCACAAAATTACCTTTTTTTAAAGAAAGGGTACAAAAATGCTCGCGCGCGAAGACGAACAAAAAAAACACTGTCGTAAATTTATTATGTGCTATATTTAGCTTTACGAAACTAATGATATACAAAAATTGCGCCAATTATAACAATGGCTATTTATACAAAGAAAATATCTATTAAATAATATTAAGCAGATATATTTTTATACAAATAAATATTTCAATACGAATAAATATTTTATTAAAAATACTTGGCGCTGCGAAACCAAAAATGTTAATTGTCTTGGTTAATAAATAAACCAAGACAAGACACCACTGAGACGAAAAAGAAAGAAAAAGATTTTAATGCAATTTATACATATTTATTCAGTTTAGGAGCACCAATTCGGGACGCAGCGCCAAGTATTTTGAATAAAATATTTATTCGTATGGAAATATTAATTTGTATAAAAATATATCCGCTTAATATTATTTAACAGATTTTTTGTTTGCATAAATGGCCATTGTTATAATTGGCGCAATTTGACTTGTTTCTGGAACAAATATCGCACCACTTCTGTAGCTTCCGAAGCATATGTAGGTGTACCGAATAATAGCGAGGTGTTGAGCGCGCATGCGCGGACAGTGGGCGGGGCCGAGTGACCCAGTCCAAAGCGATGGAACGCTGGAAAGAGCGATCGTAGTTTCCATGTCGCTTGTCAGCTGTCCAGCGGCTAGGGGAAAGTCCCTAGGTGCGTTGGAGCGTATTTTAAGCGCTTCTAATTCCCGTGAGCCTCCGTTTTCCAGCGGACCTTTGTGCCCCGTCCGCTGGAGCTCCCTTAACCAGCGTCCTTTCGCCCTTAACGAGGCCACTAATGGGAATGTTTCGTCAAAGGGCGCTCGCTCCTCCCTCCGCTGGCGTTTTCAATATTTAGCTGCTCGTTTATTTATTCGACTGGACGGGGAGAACCTAGTCGTCGGTTTTTCGCCGTTTTAAGCGCTCGATAACGAGTAGAACGTTCTCCCCAACCCCATCGATTAATGGCCCCAGTTCCGCGATATTTCAAGCCAGATCGCGGCCCAGCTCCCCAGGCAATTGGGTCAAAGTGTCTCTGATTTCCCAGCCCCCTTACGCCCACGAAACTATGGAATTTGAATCTTCCCATAAACTTGCGCCTTCCACTCTTAACAAAGCATCAGATTCCAGTTTCACCTCGTAACTCCAGCCCCAGCGAAGCTTCGGACACTAATTCCCCAGGACTCGCACAGTCTCCGGTCTCTGATTTCACCTCCCACCGTCGACGCCGTCATTTTTCACCCCCCCCCCCCAACCGCGCCGTCTCTCCGAAACGGTGCTCCCAAGGAGTCAGATGCTCCGTCTGACGATCGCGTCACGACCCAATCCGCCTAATGACGCGCGAAGCCGCTGGAATCCGACGGAACAGATCGGCTCGGGGGTGTTCGAGGCAGTTTAGGGGTGGAACCGAGCGCGTACGTGCCTCGCGAAGCCTCAACGCGTCGAGGTGGGGGTGGAAACTTCGTTAACGAATCTCCGAAATGCCTCAGATGCGTCGGCTTAATTAGCTCCAGCGAACGTGAATGCGGGCTGCCACGGACGGAAGCGAAAGCGGGGCTTCCCGTTCGATGCAGGCGTAGCTGCAGCTAGCGCGCAAACCAGAAGCACCTCGCATTGCCCGCGCGTAATTATTCCCGCGAAAGTACACGAATGGGACATCGAGATTCTTTGGCTGGGAGAAACTTTGGAAGCTACGCCGGAGACTGATTAAGGGGGTATACCCGTTTGAACCCTCGGAAAATGTATACATTTTGTGGATTTTTTTACAAGTCAACGGTTTGATGCAGATTTCCCGTTTTTTAACTATGTTTACATAGTATTATGAACTACTTATAAAAAAAGTTTCAGTTAAAAAACTATTGTTTTTCGGAAGTTACGGATACATGTCCGAGAGTCTCTCGATTTTAGACGGCTAAACGGTGGCCCTAAAAACTCGCGCTACGTTCAACCAATTCACTTCCAATTTTGCATGCAGAATCATAATAAGATTCCACATCGTCCAACGAAGGCGATTTTGAAAATTTTGAAAAATAAAGAAATGGTGAGAGATCAAAGGTAAAGTTAAATTTTTCTAAGAGAAAAATCCACCTTTTTCCTTTATAAATAATAAACGGGGAATCGAAATAAAAAAAGCCTTCGTTGGACGATGCGGAATCTTATTATGATTCTGCATGCAAAATTGGAAGTGAATCGGTTGAACGTAGCGCGAGTTTTTAGGGCCACCGTTTAGCCGTCTAAAATCGAGAGACTCTCGGACATGTATCCGTAACTTCCGAAAAACAATAGTTTTTTAACCGAAACTTTTTTTATAAGTAGTTCATAATACTATGTAAACATAGTTAAAAAACGGGAAATCTGCATCAAACCGTTGACTTGTAAAAAAATCCACAAAATGTATACATTTTCCGAGGGTTCAAACGGGTATACCCCCTTAAGGGAGACGAGAGGAAGGGCGGATCGAAGGGTTCGGAAACTGAGGAGCGCAATGGCCGAAAAGCAGCCCTCGAGTAGATCTCGACGTCTGCTCAGGTTTTCCGCGCGACCGCGTAGCCGAGCCTCGTAAACACGCCAGTATTCTCCAATCTCCCCTAACAAGGTGATACTGCCACCCCCTGGCTGTGGATAACCTGCGGGGCGAGTTGGGAGGGTGGCATCGCGAGGAAAAGTTGAACGCACGCCGGTGATCCTCGCCCGGCGAACCCGCGACGCTCGGAATCACCGAGGAGTCGTAGATCTCTATGATTTCCTAGGTCGTTTCACAGAATTTCCTTGGAACTCTATTACGAGGACCTCCACTCGCCGAGAAGCAGCAAGGACGAAGCGATCCCGCTGCGGAGGGATCGATTCCCCTGGGCGGGACAAATATTTAGACGGAAGCTGGGAAACGTTTTCCGGGAGGGAAGCCGGTCTCATCGCGTCCCAGGAGGCTCCTGTAAGGACAAACGCGGACGCGGCCTCCCGCCGGCCCTTTCATCGTGCCCCCGGAGTTCGACAAGTTCGACAATACCGGCTCATCAGGGCATTGTGCCCGCGCTGCACAATGGGATCGCGGTGGCCTTTTCGAAATCACTGTGCGATCCATCCCTTGCGTTCACATTTTCCGCGCTTCTCTGGCCCGGGTCCCTCGGGTGGACCCCTGTGCACGCTTCGCTTCGTTCCTGCCTCAGATTTCTGGTGACCAGTGCGTCCAGAACGGTAAAATCGATCCTTGAGTCCGTGGAGTAGCGCACGGGGGGGAATGCTCACCGAGGGAGACGTATCCGTGCTCCCGAACTGCCGTTCGAGAGATGAGACGCGTCTTCGTGTTATAGGAGGCGTCGTAAAAACGAGGCTCCGTCCTGAACGTCGCCGCCGGTTGCCTACCGTCGGGCTAGATAAATGTAATGGAACGGTCACGAGTCGGTTGCCCAGGGTGCACTTTACCCCTCCGTCCCTCTGTCGCGCCCTGATCCTCGACCTTTTTATTCTCCACCGTTCCTGGCTACCCTCGCGAACCTACGGGAGACGGGTTGCTTATTAATGGTATTTATTTATTCAACGGGACTCCAGCTTTCTTGCCAGAGCCGCGGGGGATTATCCTGGCGGCTCGTGGCGTCTAGGGTAATAAAAAACCACGGACTGGGGATAAAGCAGCAGACTGGAGAAAAAAAGAACTAGGCGAGATTGAAGGGGGATCTCGAAGCTAGCTGATACCGTACGAGCGAACAGCTACCGTAGCTTCTTCCAAATTGTCCGGGTCCTCGATTGCCTCGCGAGAAAAATCCCCTAGGGAAGACGTCCGCTCCTCCGAGCTTCGCCAGTTCTCGCTTCGCCTGGCTCCAGTTAGGGGCGATAACTGTGATTTCAGCAAGTGGCTGGCAAAGTTCTCGGGGAACCGGTGGCGGAACGGATCCCACTGCTCGAGGTGGACAGAGGGTGGCTGAACAGCCAGGGGTGCGTTAAAGGGGCGCTGCGATCCGGCCCGCCGTCGTCTCGTGCATAGAAATAAGCCTTCGTTTCCTCGTCGCAGCTTTCGCCTCGATTATTAAACGCGCGGGATGACCGTTCTCGTAATTAACGTCGCGCGCTGGGGACGCGACAACTCGAACTCGTGACTTCGAGTAAGATCGCCGCGAAGAAGCGGATCCATGTATTTTCAGGGTGAATGCAGCTTGGGGATGGTAGACGCTCTCCTTTTCGTTCGCGCCTGTATCGAAGCTTCAGATTTGATTGGTAGAGGCGAGGAGTTTTAGTCCTCATTGTTAGTGAAAGTGGAGCCAACTTGGGCCAATCACTTTCTACTTCGCGGGTTCAAAGTTTGCCCATATTCTTCAGTAGTTCGCACCCAGTTCTACGATATGGACCAAGTTTCTGTCAACAAATGGTCATTTAGGTAACAATCTCACTGCGTGGACCACGAGCTTCCTAGTTACCCTTGATGACCTCCCTGGCAGTCTTATCTTCCACTTCGAGGGACCCGAAACAGAAATATCACGCTCAAGCTTCTAGATCTCACTCACAGGGGATGTCAGACAACTCGGAAATTCAGAAAATTATTATAAAAATTGGGTTAAATTATCCCCGCGTTGCATAACTTCTTCGATTTTGAAAAAAAAATACATTTTTGGACTCGTACAAGTGATGATAATGGGAAAATAATAAAAAAGTTGTGTGTTTCGGAATTTATTTAAAAACAAGATTATGTAATGTTGCAGAAAAGCAGCGTAAAATTTAAACCACTTTTGACTTTTGTATTTTAGAAATACAGAAGAAATGTTTTTTTAATACAAATTTTAAATAGCTATTGCAACGAAAGACGCGAAGACTGATTTTTCATTAATCACTGACGAATGATTTTTCTACTTTTTTCGCCATTGCGTTTAAGATTCCTTAAAAACCGCATGTAAATCTTTAGAAACTAGGATAAATATCCTTTACAATAAGGTAGTTACATAACACTACATGCTAGTTACAACACCAACAATTAAAAAGAAAAAATCTGTTGCACATTTGCAACAGAATGCAACGAAGGGTTATCGAATTAAGGATTGGGGGTAGCTTGAAAAGTATACCTTTCAAAAAAACATGCAACTTGTGTTGAAACTTCTTCCCAATCTCTCTCACTGTTCTCAAGATATTCCACGAAAAAGAAAATTCAGCATCTCTTTAAACGGGTGCACTACAGCGCGAACAAAAAAATAGGTTCGCATATTTTTCTGAATTTCCCGGTCGCTTAACTCCCCCCGTCAGCAACCCCTGCTACTCGCATTCTACACTCGTTAATTAACCCCCTCGATAAAGCCACAGAGATCCACGAGTCCTCCACTCGCTCGCTTTAAAATTCAGATGATCGATCAGCCAGAAGCGGCAGACCCGCAGCAGCGAAGCATCCACCGAAAGACACTTCACTCCTGCTCAGAGGCAAGGTGGAATCCTCGCGCCCCTCGCTTAAGAATCGATCCCCGGAAGTTTGGGGCGAGGGGCACGGACCAGCAATAAACGTGGATGCATAATAGAGATTCGTCGGCGAACTATGCGCGGCTTAGCGTGCCGCGGCTTTCGCCGCTGATTATGAGCGAATGGGTATCGGTTTATCGCGATCCTTTGTCGCAGCGGTGCTCAGCTGGCCCCGAGCCTCCTCTTTTTCCCGTCGCGGCCGAGTCAGCCTGAAAGATCAAACAGGGTCGCCGCGTTAAATATTCATAAAGGCACTCACGAGAAAAGCGAGGGAAAAAATTCAACCGCCATGAATTTCCATTGGCGACGAACTTCCAAGTTCGACGAATTTCTGATGCAGCCAGTGGCCTCGAAATCTCATCTGCCGGATCTGCATAACGTTGAAAGGGGGTGGCGCGAATCGATTATCCACTTGCTCGGTGAAAAACTATCGCTTAGAGGAGAGACAGTTGGACGGACTCCCCTGGTTTATCTCTCGAATGTTTTGATATCGATTCAGTTCTGGGCGGATGATCTCACGCCCCGGTACCCTCCGATTGTCCGCGATGAACAACAATCAAGCGGCAGCCACGTACACGCGAACGAACCGATGGTAAATTGTAATGAGCCCCGTAAATTGTTTTACGGGCAACGTTGGCCGACCTGCGGCTGCATTACCGCCTCGACACGGCCAGTGTATCAATTACGAAATAACGTCGTTACCGTGGGCGAGCCTGGTGCAGCCTAATTAACGAATTCCCCGGCTCGAGACTATTCCTCGAGTGTCCCTGCTCGAGAACCGCTGCCCGGGCACCGGCTCCCTTTGGACGGAGCCCACCGCGAATTCGTATAAGCCGATCAATTTCGAGCAATTCACGATTCTACCGATAATTAGGGCTTCTTCGAGGTGGAACGGCTAGCGGGGTGTTCGTTAAGCCGCTAGATTGGGCGGTGAATTCTCGTGGAGGATGTTAGAACCCAGATGTCCGACCATAGCTTGACTGGTTCTACTTGAAGTCTGGTCCCACCCACTTTCACTAACGAGGAGAGTCGCCCAGGTGTCCGCCTCAGATTGCTTTGGTTTTTGGGTATGTTTTAGAGGACCGAAAAATAAGATATGCGTGTTTTTTTTTATAGCGGCCCGTTTTTATATTTAGGGGGTGAAACCACCCTTCAAAGTTATAAGATTTGCAGTTGTTTGTTTCTGATTGCTTTGGTTTTTGAATATGTTTTAGAGGACCGAAAAATAAGATATACGTGTTTTTTTATAGCGGCCCGTTTTTATATTTCGAGGGTGAAACCACCCTTCAAAGTTATAAGATTTGCAGTTAATTGTTTCTGATTGCTTTGGTTTTTGAATATGTTTTAGAGAACCGAAAAATAAGATATGCGTGTTTTTTTATTTCGACTCGTTTGCATGTTTAGGGGGTGAAACCACCCCTCAAAGTTCATAAGGGGTACAAAATTGTGTTGAGTAAAACTTCGTATGAAAATACATGTCCAAAAAGCAAAGCAATCGGAGGCGGGACCCACCTGTTCTTATGAAATTTGAGGGGTGGTTTCACCCTCCAAACATGCAAATAGGCCAGAATAAAAAAGTTACCTGTTTCTTATTTTTCGGTGCTCTAAAACATACAAAAATCAAAGCAATCGAAGGCGGACACCTGGGAGACTTTCCTTGTAAGTCACGTGACATGGAACTGGCCTAAAGGAATGCTTCTATGGCCACTCGGCCTTCTGTCCCTCGATTGTTCGCTGAAATATTCAACGTCGTGGTTAAGTGTCCCTGCAAAATTCCAAGGCTCTCGTTTGCTGTATTTCTGTGCGTGTAGTTGGGAAAGTGGTGTAGTTGGGGAAGTGGTGCAGTGCATTATTTAGCTAAAGACACTTGCGATATTCGATTGCAGGTGATCCTGGTGCCACACAGCCACACGGACCCAGGATGGCTGAAGACGTTCGAGCAGTACTTCCACAGCTCCACCAGGAGCATCCTGAACAACATGGTCTCGAAGCTGCAGCAGTGGCCGAATATGACTTTCATCTGGAGCGAAGTGTCCTTTTTATCACTCTGGTGGGAGAGGTGAGTGTCTGGAACTTTACATTACTTCGCCTCCCATTCCCCCGCAACTGCGGAATTAATAATAAAGTCACCGGGACCCGGGCGAAACTTTACTACAACGGCTGTCTGCGCGAGCCACTCGAATCGCGGCATTAAAACTCTTCCCTCCTCCATATTATTTAATACCAAACACTAACTAGCTTAAACAAAACGCGCCAAGTAACATTACAACAATCACGCGATCCTCGAGCGCTAGAGGATCAGTGGACCAAAGGAAACAGCAGAATGTCACGTACCAGCATGGGATTGCGAGCGTTAGTGCGCGCCAGCGCCACCAGAGGTCTAACCTTTCAAACTCTTTCTCGCAAGTGGCAGGTGCCAGTCTCGTTCGTATATATACAAGTTCCAAGTTTATTCCTCTCGGTCCCAAGACGGAGCGCACCTCTTCTCCTCATAGATACTTGAAACGCCACTTCAACCGGCCTTCGGGATTACGGGACAGGAGGAGGAGGATTGGGAGAGAGAGATCCCTTTCTCGCCCAGGAAAAAAGGGCGGTTGCGGACCGTTACAAGACGACAATTTCCACCTACGGACACCCACTCTCATCGTCGCCACGCTGTGTGCGCAAACGGGTTGGCAAAATCGACGAGCACCTAGCAGAAGAGCCTTCGATTGTCTCGGGCAGCATCGGTTTTTACGCGCGTACGTGTACCGTGGAGGCCGATGGTCGTAAAAGGGCCCATTAAGAAGAGTATATAGATGATAGCTTCTGGATGGAAGGGAGCAGTTTAAGGCGAGCGTCTTGCGCGTGGGAGGGTATCCAGTAGGATCGTGAGGATCCTGAGGATCTGGTTCTTTAACGACAGAAAGAAAGAAGGCGGGGATAAAGATGAGGAAGTATCGGGGGCATAAAATGGGATCGAGAAAAGGGAGCGAGATAAGTCCCACCCTTCTTTGCAGAGGCTCCTGCCCGTCGAATCGAACAAGGGGATGGATGGATGGATGGGAGCTCTGACCAAGCCATTCCCTGGGACAAAGGGAATCGCCTCGGAATCGAATGTAAGAGGATAACGAGGAAATCGTGGGTAGGACCGGAATAGAAGATTTCCCTGAGCTACCCTGCGTTCGCGTGATGTACGCGCCGCCGTGGAACGAGGCTGTCATAAAACGGCCCATTAAGAGAAGGAATAGCAGCATGCTTTCGACCAGGGGCAATATCTGCAAGATCGAAAACCACTTCCTTCCCTTAACAGCCTGGAACGCCGCTGGTGAGAACGGAGAGTCCGCGTCGAGTGGAATTTCGAAATGAGCAGGAGGGTGGTGGGTTGCTCCCTCTTGTGGATTAGCGCGGAGGTCGTTTCGAGGGGAAAGGGAGGATAATTATAAATTGGTAGTTTCGAGCGGAGCGTCTGAAGAATTCTTGGACTCGGAAGAATACGCGTGGAGGCAAGATGGCCGAGTTTCTGACGCTCGAGGGGTAAATCCGAGCGGCCGAAAGGCGGAAGCAGAAGCGGACCGGAATTGGTCGGTGGTTTACGAGCGATGGGAGCGGAGAAAGCACGGTGGAAGGCCGAGGGAATCAGTGGGACGCGGGGCAGGCGATAAATATGATTTGTATCGCGGATTGTATCGCGCGAAATTACAAGTTGCAGCGTTACACGTTACTCGCGGCTATCTGCTATGTAACTCACAATTACGCCGGCGGTATATCACCCGGGTAAGATATTCGTATTTAACCCCCTTTAGGTGGTGAATTATGCTCGAAGGAAAGTCCCCCGGCTCCTGCCACCCCCGTTTCCCTTTCTGACCGATTCGAGGGCGCACGGAGGGCGATAGCTTCGCTCCACCTACCTGCACCTACGACTGTTTCCTTTAAATTGAGACCTATCACGGAACTTCTTGCTTCCTCGCGAAACTTCAACAGAACCAAACAGAAAATCCACTGGGCCATTTCTCGTTCTCCTCGAAATCATTTAAGGGGGCATACCCGTTTTAACCCTCGGAAAATGTGTACATTTTGTGGATTTTTTTACAAGTTAACGGCTTAATGAAGATTCCCTGTTTTTAGCCGTCTAAAATCGAGAGACTTTCGGATATGTATCCGTAACTTCCGAAAAACAATAGTTTTTTTACTGAAACTTTTTTTATAAGTAGTTCATAATACTATGTAAAGATAGTAAAAAAACGGGAGATCTTCATCAAGCCCATGACTTGTAAAAAAATCCACAAAAAGTACACATTTTCCGAGGGTTCAAACGGGTATACCCCCTTAACCCTGAGGAGTGAAAGTCTCGCGAAAGAAGCTCCGCTGGTAGCGTCTTCTAAAGGAAAGGAATCCTGCAGGGACAAGGAGTCGCGAGGATCACCACCGTAACCTTCGATCCTAACCACGTCGGGCTCCCAATGGTTTAGAGGCGAGGGTGAGATTCGTGGCGGCTTTACGGCGAGAGTAAACGACCCAACCAGGAAACTACCCCGGGGGTGGGGGTGTTATGGGTCGTGCTGCACGGGCAGTCGCACAAATCACGAAATTCTGTCAGGGTTACGCGCTGTAAATCCTCTCGTTGTCGCTGACGATCGTGTAACGTTCCATTTGCATTCTTCAGCGGTGGCTTTCGATCGCGCGGTACCTGTCGGAGTACCCCGACCGCCGGGGGCTGTTTCAGCGATAATGGCACCCCGGGGTATTTCGATCGGGTTAAACGCGGCGCTGTTAACGTTCGGGGTGCAGATCAAACATCTTGCTTTCCAGGAGAAACAGCTGAAGGGAAGCTGGAATTCGACTTTATGGGCTGGTGCAAGGGATGTAACTCGGGGAGTTATCGTTCAAGTTCTCTGGCAGCTGTATTATCCCAAATGGGAGTTACGTAACCGAAGATACCCCGCGGGATGCTTGCTCCCGCTCCTTCGAACCTTTGATCTTTAAAAAGCACTGCAACTCCGTTGGATAAAGGGGTGTTCGCGAAGCAACTAATCGATGGCGGCTTCTCTGTTCGCAGTGCCCACCCCACGAAGAAAATGGTCGTCAAGAGGCTGGTGAAAGATGGCAGGCTGGAGATGACCACTGGGGGCTGGGTGATGACCGACGAGGCGACTTCGCACATCTACGCTATGCTGGACCAGCTCATCGAGGGTGAGTCTTCCTCCCAGAATACTTTCACGTTCTGTCACCGGGGATAACATAGTAATGGCTTAGTGCAGAAATATTGCACCTCCACTTTTTGAGAAATTTCAGTTTTTACATCCAGCAAATAATTCTTCACTGTTTCTTCATGCTGTATAAAAATCACATTTATATCTACTTTATAAATTTGCAATGATGCAAGTTTAAATCTGCTTTTCTCGAAAGCACTAAAAGTGGACATTCCTTTAATCACGCCGCAAAATTCGGCAACATTCAGGCTTTTTTTCTCAGCGAATACTGTTAGAATATAATGTTTATTTATTTAAGAAAATAAAAGTTACACAGTCGAACGTCGGTATAATAATAATAAGAACTGTATAAAACTTAAACTAAAAGTAATAGAAAGAGTAGTCTTTAGCGCGATACAAGTTAACCGTTCAGAGGGTTTTCTCGGACTGAGAAGCGCAGGGGTCGAGAAGACCGTTTCCCCCTCTTTTGGGTCTCCTGTACCGAAGGAGAGGAAAACTCATAAATTACCGGGTCCTTAAAGTCCCTGACACTCTAACTCTAGGAACAGTCTATCGTACATATTCCAACGAATACAACGAGTAACGATGTCAAACTTTTTTTTATTTATTAAGCTACTTGTAATATACACGAAACAATTTTTTAAATACCCCGAAGAACCACGTAACGACGTTGAAACCCATTGTTACGCATTCCCCCGAAGAAGCCAAAGAGAAACCACCCCGCAATCGCACGAGCGCGCGAGGTAGGCGTTCATGGGTTCATATTTCACGGAGCTGACAGGGAAACGAGTCCCGGAAGTGGAGGATGCCTCGGACGTTTCGCAGACAGAGGGTAGGACGCAATAACCGTTCCCCCCTCGAAGAAGGAGGGGAAAGGCTCGAAGGGATTTCGGAGTCGATCCAGGGACGCGCACTCGAGACTCGACAGAGCAATAAGCAGGGCGACGGTTCCTCGGGGTGATTGCCCTTGCCTGCTCCTTCACGCCCTCCGATTACGCCCGTCCGCCGCGCGGTGAAAGGAAAAGGATCCAGGGGTTTAATGCCCGCGCGGTTCCCGACGCCAGAGAGATTTTATTGCGCCCGTGGAATCCCTCTGATTACCCCGCAGGTGCCACCGAAGGGGCAGCGTAGCTGGTCGCGATGATAATTACCATTCTGGGTGCCATCGGGCGCTCCTTCCACGGGAGGGCTCGAAACCAGGAGCAAACGCGGGTGAAAGTAAGCGAGCTCGATACCGAAATCCTGCCGTTTGGTCTGGTTAGAAGCCGTCGCGGGTTCGGGCCGGATAACGTGTTGCGTTTTCATCGTTACGTATTCACGCGCGGAATATTCGGGGAATATTTGCCGATATATCGGCCCTGTAATGCCCTCGGGCGCGTATTGACCGCGTCCGCCCTGGAAATTTAACGTACTAAGCGGCCATGCATATTCAGGAGCCTAATAATTGGAAGTTAATGCAGCTGGCCGGCATTATTTCAATGGGACGCCGGCTGATCCCGTAAATCATCGCATACCTCGCTCCAGCTCATCCCCCTGCCCATATGGTGTCTTCGATGTGGAATATAAAGCTATTAGAATCCTGCGAAGAAACCTGTATGTAGGCGCGTTTCCACGCCGAGGACCCCGCTTCGTTCACCAACAGCTACGCGGTGAACAAGACGAACTATCGTAATATATTTGACAGTTTAAATTATAAGCTTTCGAGCGTATATCACCACTTTTAAAATAAGCGAATAGTTTAAGAAAATTGTACAGTAGATGTTCCACAAAAAATCCCGAAAATCGCGTTCTGTTTCGCCAGCTGACCAGGCACAACCCCTTAAAAAAATTCATAAAAAGTCCCTTCGTTTCGCAATCCTAGGTATCCGTAACCTCTTAAATTACTTGTGGAATTAAATCGCAGGGTTCGATGATCCCCCAAGTCCGCATAGAAATTTTCATCAAAACCACTGTTGAAAAACAATTTACAAGTAATTAATGGTGGCAGAGTTAAGCGCCTCGCACCGTGTACATAGGAATCGGTGGTTGAGTGAGAACTCGCGATAGAGCGAGGTCGGTCGAAATGCCCTCTTGTGGCGAGTACGGCGGGACCGCTACAAAGCTGTCCTACATCCATTTCCAGCGACAGACGGTGTACGTTGCACGGCAAAGGATCCAGCGATCCCTCTGGTCCACAGAGTATCCGTTCGCGGGAGATACGATCCCGCAGATCCAGTGTAAACATCGCCAGATAGAAGCGTTTACGGTCGCGCCGTATCGCGGGGCGCCTTTAAATTCCCCTTTCCTCTGTCGCAGGACCCACGAGCGCAATCGAAGGAGAAGTCCTGACGGCGATATTACGCGGCCGGGATCTCTCCACGGGCGAATATCTTCGGCGAAAGCTCTCCCCTGTATAAAGGGTGTAATTTAAGACCGCCAGGATGTACGGGGGGATCCACCCTCTGATCCTCCTTGCCGCTACCCCTCGGCGGACGGATCCAGTTGCCGTCACCGAGCGGAGGCTTTTCGAGGAGCCGCGCGGAAGAATCGGAGATGCGAGGGGATGATCGAGGGGGGGTACAATAAGATTTCGCGACGCTTTATCTGCGATTGATCGATGGGGGGGAACTAAGAAGCCCCACCCCTTAGGATCCGAACCTGAGAATCTCCGGTTTCTCGGCTGATTACGCGCGATCGAAGCGGACCGACGCGCTCCTCGCGTGCTTTCTGGGGGAGAAGCTCGGTGGTGGATCGAATTGCTCGGTGAAGGAATAGAAGGATAGGTTCTGTTCCCGAATTGAAACACACAATAACGTTCAACGTGAGTCTTTTATTCAGTGACTTATATCTGCTGAAACGTTAAGACTTGTTGAGGTCAGGATGAAGACTGCCACGTCTGCCGGACGCACAATTTTCCGGCAAGACGCGCGCGGGTAGAAAACTCCTCCTAATTGGTTGACCCGATGCCGATGTCAACCGATCGGTATCGCTCGGACCCCTAAATCGCGCCACCTATTTCGCGCGTCTACGGCGCGCTTCCACCATAGCGGGGGTGAAATTTGGCGGGAGAAATACTTCTGGTAACGCAGCAGGATTTCCCCAGACCCCGAGGTGCGTGACGTGGCCGGTCGCCCTACAGAAACTCAAGGTTTACGATACCCGCAATAACTATTGAGGCCGTAAACGAAAGTCTCTAAGAAAACATGCTTTGTTCAAATCACGAAAAGAACGGAAAGCGGCTTACTCAAAAATAGTTTTGCTGGCGCGCGTGTCATAAACCGTGCCGACCATCTGTACGCCAAATGTTCATATTTTGCCGTACCGATGACCGCTACACTCGGCTTGTTTTGGAATCGGGGGCGAGGTAGATACGCTCGAAACTCGAAATGGGCCAGTTTTCGCGGAATTATGCGTTCGGCCGCGCGAGAGCGCTTCGACGTAATTTACGATCGCCGGGCGCGTCTAATTCGGATCGAGGCCGCTCGATCAATGGGACACGGCTGATTTATCGCGCTCCACGTAAGGACAATGGGCCGGGTCAACGACAATGGGCTGTCCTATTGTTTATTCATAGGGAAACGGGGAATTACGGCCGGCCGAGTAATTATCCTTCTTTCGAACTTCCTGAAATCGTCCACTAGAGCCCTATCACCTTCAGAATCACTGGACAGGAAGGGTATTATGTAAAACCACCGGTGTCGGGTGATTCGGCGTGAAAAACCGCGTCGATTATGTGGAACGAAGTTTCCTCCTACGAGCCGTCGTTATCCAGCAAATCGAGTTTGAAAATTGTACCGCGCGCGACGACATGTCCGCTACGCGATACTTCTAAAGGAATTTCTCGAGAACGGTGGCTAGTAGGGAAAAACTTTATACCACCTTTTCGATGTATTTTATAGCGGCGAATCATTCCACGTTAATGCCGAAACGATCCGACCTCGCGTTTCCCCGTGAATCCATCTGAAACCTTAAAAAAAGGAGGGTGAACGAGTGCCTCGTTGAAGCGATTGTTATCGGAGTAGTCTATAAACGAAAACAAGGGTAAAGCGACACTAATGCCCGCGATTAAAGCTACATCAGGGTCTCGGAGTCGGTGGATTAAGGGACCTTCGGAATCCCCGAGTCCTGGAACAGGCACCGTCGGGGGAAGGAGATAAGCGGGCCGATGGCTGCTGCTCCCTCGGTATCGACAATTGCAGAAATCGAGATAACCGCGATGCAACGGGGGGGCGTTCTGGCTCGCCTGGAACGAAGCGCAGGAAGCACGATAATAACCGGAAGTGCACCGGGACGGGTCCATTACCGGCCTGTCCTGGAGCAGCTCGGTCGTTTCGGTTCCTCCCTGGAAATTAGCGGTGGCTAACGAGCCCCGCGTTATCTCTGCGCCGAGCTCGATCGTGCAAGACTCTCGCGTCTTCGGCCAGCAAACGAGGATCGACCTACGTTCGTTTCGGCTAGAAACGATCTTTCTCGAGGATCCTTCCACCGGAACAATTAGTCGTCCCTGTTGCCCCACCGAATCCGCGTTTATTATCCAGGGAACGTTGGAGAGATCTCGGTGCTCGCAGGGATCGAAAGTGCCTTCGATAGCCGCGAAATAAAAGCAACAAGTGGCGCGCGGGGTATTTATTATCCTTCCGTTTGCCCGCTGCACTTCCGCCGGCCGACTAATGCGACGCCTCTCCACTAGACGAGTCTGTCAGTGGTAGAGGTCGACGCTCTATCGAACGGCGGAGAGCCGAAGTAGTCGCGGACCGTATAGCGCCAGGCCGTCGCTAGTGGCAGTGGACGTTTTAAGGTCAGACGTGCCGGAACGGCGGTGGAAATTTCATTGTCGCCTCGTTTCCCACCCCCGCCCCGAGGAAGCAACCCCGGGAGACTCTCCGAACGTATAAATAGTTGATCCGCAACCACTTTTCCGCGGAGGCTCGATGAGAAATTTAAGGGAAGATCGCTAATCTTCCCCGACGCACGAAAGTTACCGGTGGAATTACTTCTCGGGGGCACCGCCAAGCCGAGGGAAACTCCGCGACGTTCTCTTCGCGCGAAATGTGTTTCGCTGGGAATTTGTTTAGCGGGGAGGAGAAAAATTGCATTGCGAGAGGGGAAACGTGGGGACGTTCCGGAGCTTTTAGCGCTCGGCTCCGCTGAACGTTTCTTCCATTCCAGAGCTTTCGCTGCTACGTTCGCGCGCGCGCCAGCCTTTCACCCCTGATCGTGTGGCAGGGGCTGCTTCTGCTCGCGCGATAACTCGCTTAATGCACACATGTCGTGTCTAATGAGTTATAATCAGTCGAGCACCGGCTGAGTGTAGTTTAATGGTTTGTTCGCTCGTATTAGGCTGCGCCACACCCTTCCACCCTTTCGCCCTTCCAGCTTCTCTCCCTTCTCCTCGCCTTTTTCGCATCTCCGCTGCTACGCGCTCGCCTTTGATATTTCCGCGCTCTGTCGGCCCTCCGAGGACCATTTTTGCTCCGCATTTCCACGAAATTCGAACCCTCGTAATTGCAGAGTTCAAGTCTCTTTGCGGTTCGAAGCGTCTTCGAGAGAATCGATTTTCGACAAGTTCCGCTGATTTTTCAGGAGCCAATTTTTTTTGCCATTTTTGTCGGAAACAAAGACGCGCGGATCTTCGCGTCTCTCTCGGTCCGGGCTCCTTGGAAACGTCTGTGATAACGGGGGATGCGCCGAGCACCGAAGGGAACGCGCAATTTGCGGGCCGGAGCCAGGCTTCCTCGAATAATTGACGCAATTTCCGAGCCACCGATGACTCCGTGAATGCGGATCCCACAGGCTAACGGACCGGTAACAATCCGCCGCGGCGGACGTTAATGTTTAAGCACGCTCCGGCGATCTCGAGCACGGCCGAATCGAAAATGCCGAGGACACTCTGCTCCTGAATTGCCGGAGAGTCTACTCGGGCATTAAGAGACTCGAATGGCTAGCGTCACGGGCAAAGAATCGATTCCACGGGAAATCCCCACTCCTCTGCTCTTGGACACTGGCTGCAACGCGTCTCAAGCGTCGATACTTGCTCGTAATTACTGAATGTACTAAACGAGTACTTGGGGCGAAGAGTAATTCTTATAATAGTAAGACTGTTTCAATTTTTCTGTACGTAAAACTTTCCCCTCATTTTGAGATCGTTTCGGGGGGCTTGTTCGGAAAGAAGAGTACTCGCGAGTTGCTCGAACCCGTCACTACTTTCGCCAAAAAGCGCCCCGCGCTGGGCACTCACCCGAGGAAACGTTTGAGGAGAAACTGTGGGATCAGAAACCCCCAGAAAAGGCGTCCGAAATATTTAATTGTATTTTTTCTTTTTTGCTTATTTTCTATCTAGGTACTTACTATTTTTTTTCCTTTATTTTATTCATTTTTGTGTTTCTGCTTTCGTGTATAATTTTTTATATTATTTTTTTAATACTAGTATATGTATTTAAGAATGCAAATTAAATACATTTAGGTATATCGGTTTAAGCCTATATTGTACGAGAAATACAATTACTCAATATTTGGTGACTCCGCTTTTAGCTTTTATGACGGCTTGGATTCAGCGCGACGTAATGCATTCTGTGGCTACTTCCTGCAGTTTTGGAATATTCTCTATTATTTTTTAATAAATAACATACATATTTCTTCGTCCAGGATACAAAACAAAAACCTGAATCCCAATTCTACACGACCAAGGATCCTTCAAGTTTGCTGAATAAAATAAAGTAACCAACGTTGGATGGTCGTTAAGCGATGTTGGTAGCCAGGATGCGTGTTATCTCTCGGTCCTCGGAGGGTTGCTGCAGCCGAGTGACCCAAATGTTCTCTTCAGGGTGCCCCAATTTCTGTTCCGAGCGCGCGCTCCCTCGTCAACTTCCGTCTTCCCGCTCGCCCAGATATCTGTTCCCATTTATCTTTCAGCGGGAGTTCTTGTATCCCGTTTCCATCGGCTGGCTCCGAATTCCACGCGAGCGAGCACGACTGGCAAAGTAACGGAAAACGAGGTAATTCCGCGTGCTCGATGGGCGCGAAGGGATATCCAGCGTTGGATGCAGCGCTGCACTTACCCCCGATGTCCCTAGAGAACCACGTTAGCACGCGTGTTTGGCTTTGGTGCGCGCAAAGTGCAGGCTTCCGCCCCGCCCGAGCGCCGACTAGCACGGCTTTCCAGAGGAAATTTCGGCTCCACCCGCACTTGAAAGTGATTGCATTAGCGGGATAATTGAGGTCGCCTCCTTGTCTCGGCGCGTGCGACGGGGCGCGGGGGTGGTTTGCGCCTCGAACGGGCGATTCAAGTGGGAATTTGCTACGTTTCGGGGGTGTGTAATAAATGGAAGTTCGTGGTTTCTATACGGTCCACAGGAATATTGTATTTCCAGCAATCCAGCGAAGTTCTTCTTCGAAAGGCTTCGCAGCGAGTTGCAGTTAATTCAGACACTGTTCCTCGCGCGCAGAATCTCGTTTTCGATACGTGGTCGGGGCGGACGGGGCCCGTAATCGGTACCTATTTATCAGTTCTCACCCCCCGGAGCATTCCTCGACCACCAGGCAACCCCGTTTCACCCTCTGCAACAGCGGGGAGTTAATCCAGATATGTTGCCACAGGATAGAGGGACTGCGCTTCGAGTTCCCCATTGACGATTTATTACGTCAGTGCATTAACAGCCGCCCCTCCGTCATCAAAGGTATCGTCGACGCGATCGGCGGGAAATTCCGAAATTGCAGGAGACAGCGCGCTATCGTTTCCTTCGGGGCGGAAGGAAAAATCGTGGACGCGTTATGCTCGTCGCCGCGAAACGTGGATTGCCGCAGGCGAGAATTGGATCCGCGGAGGGGTAGAAAAAACACGGACCACCGGGCGGAGAGAGATTTACATGGGAAGAAAGTGGCGCCGAGCGTGTATACGCAACGACGAAAAAGGATGCGGGATTGGATTCGATTCCGCGACAAAGGAGCGGGGCCTGTGTCGGTTTATTTCTGCGGAGTGCGAGCCGTGCCTTTTGTGTTTTCGGAGCCTGTGGAAACGAGTTTGCCGGGGGAACGCCCGGCCATCTCGTTCTCCGCGAGGAACAGCCGCTGATGGACGGTTTCCGTGAAACGCCGACGGCTCGCCGAGCATCTACGTCGACGAATCGAATCCCATCCGCGGCTGACGGTCGAAGAAAATAGGGTTTGGGGTGTCGCGAGCGCCAAGTAGCGGGAGATCCTCTCGGTTATAATAATTTGCAGAGGTGAACCTCGACGAAGATTGGGAAATATCTCAACGGCAGGCCTGACTCCGAGCCTAATCGATCACTGACGCAGAGGCCACTTGATTATATTTTCTCTGTGTCTTTTATAGTAACCAGCGGCAGTGGCCGCGAAGAAAGCATAGGTTCTCGTTCGATCAGCGAAGTTCAAGCATCACAGGCATGTTCAGGAAAAAGATGGGTGACCGTTTTTCTCCTAGTTGCGAGTGTATAAAATTAATACTTCGCCTCCATTATTCCTTATAGTTGACACGATTAGTCCGAGTGTTTGGTGTCTTTCATTCCCCTCCCTTAATCATCGCTTACGAGTGAGAAAGGGTGGTTTTCCGTTCTCGACTCTCGTGGTTCAAGTTGTAATAACTTGGCAACTCGATCGACATGTTTCCAAGTGTTCTCTTCCCCGGGCCCGTTAAAATCCGAGTATCCCGAGTAGAAATACGGAGACTCCTCGGGGGCATATCTATCTGTTCCTTTATTCCCTCGGCCATGTGTTTTTAAATGAAGTCCCTCTTGAAGAATATTTACAAGACGCGACGAGCGCTCCCCGATCAGAGTACGGTCCAGCGGCGTTCAAAGGGGGCGTCTCGTCCCCGGAACCCTCGCGTCAACTCAATCCAACCGCGAATTTAACGAGAACGGGGCTCGTTGTCGCAGCGCACGTCGATCCTTTAATTCGAACACGAAAAGCGCATCATCTTCACTGTCTCCAAGCACCGCTGTGGTATTCACTTGGACTCCCCAACGACAGAACCTCGCCCATTCACCATTATTCCCAACTGTATTCTTACCTTCGGTAAGAGTCTGCATTGCGACCGTAATCAATAAACATTTCACTCCATTTTCGCGCACCTAGATATTCTAAATGCTACCCAAAGGCAGAGGGTGCAGAAAAACCTCCATCGTCCCTACGTTATCTTGTTCTCCTCTTCTTCCAGGTCACCAGTGGCTGAAGACGAACCTGGATGTAATTCCAGAGTCAGGCTGGTCAGTGGATCCGTTCGGCCACGGCGGCACGATCCCCTACTTCCTGAAGGCCTCGGGCGCCTCGGGCACCGTAATCCAGAGGATCCACTACGCCTGGAAGCAGTGGTTCGCCAAGAAGCAGTACGGCGACTTCGTCTGGATGCAGCCCTGGGATCAGACTGGCAAAGCGGACATGCTGACCCACAACCAACCCTTCGACATCTACAACATCAAGCACTCCTGCGGACCGCATCCCCACGTCTGCCTGAACTTCGACTTCAGGAAGATCCGGGGCGAGTACACCGAGTACTCTGTCAGGGCGGTGGAGATCACCCCTAACAACGTGAAGCAGATGGCCGAGCTGCTGCTGGAGCAATACTCTAGGACGGGATCCCTGTTCACGCACAACGTCGTGCTGATGCCCCTTGGGGACGACTTCAGGTTAGGATAATTCGATTTCTCCCCCGTCCTTCAGCTCGAAGGAACTTTCGGAGAAGTTAGCCTCTGGACCCTAGCAGTGCTTAGCCTTCTTGACCCTTTGTCCCATTTACTGCTGGTGGCCCAGGGTCCCCTGTAGCTTGGGGAACCAGTTCCTCTGCTTTCATAATGGATATGGGTGGCTAGTAATTGATTGCGGAACCTCTGAAGCCGGATCCAGACTTGAACGCGTATACGCTGAGCAGGCTGAGCGCGCACGAATGTCCACATCAGAATATTCGTATATTCATTCAAGTCTGGATCCGGTTTAAGCCTATCCAGGAGGCCTATCCGTTCCCTTGCGATGTTTGCTTCTGCTTCTGCTTCAGGTACGACCACGCCATCGAGTGGGACCAGCAGTACACCAACTACAAAATCCTCATGGACTACATAAACAGTCGCAAGGAGGAGTACAACGCGGAGATAGTGTTCGGCACGCCGAAGGACTACTTCCGCGAGATCAAGAAGCGAGTGGAGGAATTCCCCAGCCTGAAGGGGGACTTCTTCGTCTACTCGGACATCTTCAGCGAGGGGAGGCCAGCCTACTGGAGCGGCTACTTCACCACCAGGCCCTACATGAAGATCCTGGACCGCGAGCTGGAGGCGAACCTCCGCTCCGCTGAGATCCTCTACACCATAGCGCTGAATGTGGCCAAGCAGTCCGGCAAGGACTTCATGCTCTACGAGACCTACTTCGAGAAGCTGGTGAAGGCCAGGCGGAACCTGGGCCTGTTCCAGCACCACGACGCCATCACCGGCACCTCCAAGTCCTTCGTCATGAAGGACTACGCCCTGAAGCTGTTCGAGTCCATCTCGGACACCACCAGCTTGCAGAGCTTCGCTATCCAGTCGCTGGCCGGGACCGCCAGCAAGCCGAACTCCGTCTACGTCCTGGCGGAGTCCGACAGAGACAGCTACGAGAAGCTGCCCAAGAAGATCCCGATCGGCGTCAACGGCCAGGAGATGAAGAAAATCGTCCTCTTCAACCCCCTGGCCCAGCCCAGGCAAGAGGTGATCAGTCTGAAGGTCACGTCCTATAAGATCAGAGTCCTGGACCCGCAGAAGAACCCCATTCCCTATCAGATCGCGCCGGTGATGAACGCCACGAGCATCACGCACGACGTCTACGTGCTCCTGTTCGTGGTGGAGCTGAAGCCCTTAGCCATAGCCACTTACCATCTCCAGCAGATCGACAAGGTGCCCATGGAGGCCATCTCCACCGTCTACTGCAGCAAATGCGGCAAGGACAACGTGTTCCCCATCAAGCCGATGCAGGTGGGTGACGTGCAGCTGGAGAACCAGCGGATGAAGCTTCTCTTCGACGGCCAGACCGGATTCCTGAAGAGGGTGACGAAGAAGGCGACTGGCAAAATCATGCAGTGCGCCGTCCAGTTCGCCGCCTACCCTTCCGCGCAGTTCCACAGCGGTGCCTACCTGTTTATGCCCGACCCGAACCTCAGGGACACCGACAAGGACGTGCTGGAGGCGTACACGCCTCATCAGAAGATCTATATCGTTAGCGGGATCCTCAGCTCGCGGCTGACCGTCGAGTATGGCAAGCTGCTCACCCACCACATGGCCATCTATCACAGAGACGGTGGCCTGGGCGAGGCTATCTACTTGAGGAACATCGTGGACTTCGAGACGCCGCCGAAGAACCGCGAAACGGAGATGTTCATGCGCCTGCAGACGGATATACTGAACGGAGACCCTCCGGAGTTCTACACCGACTTAAACGGCCACCAGATGGTGAAGAGGACCAAGATAGAGAGGATAGGCATCGAGGGCAACTACTTCCCCATCACCACGATGGCCTACATAGAGGACACGAGCCACAGGCTCACTCTGCTCGTCAACCACTGCCAGGGAGCGGCCAGCTACCAACCGGGATGGCTGGAGGTGATGCTGGACAGGAGGACTCTGTACGACGACTCGCGAGGAATGGGCGAGGGCCTCCTGGACAACCGGAGGACCGTTATCAAGCACTGGCTGCTGCTGGAGGATATCACGGGCGAGAAGGAGAAGTACTCCAGGCCCTCTCTGTTCGCCAACCACCTGAGCAACGCGCTCAACTACCCAGTGAACATCTTCGTGGTGGACGGCACGGAGAGCGACATCGTAATGGCGCCAGAGATCAGGCTGCTCAGCCAGAGCTTCCCCTGCGACCTCCACCTGCTGAACCTGAGGACCAATCACGACCAGAAACTGCCACACTTCCCCGTGAACAGCGCGCTGATGGTGCTCCACAAACAGGGCTACAGCTGCTCGGTGGGAGTGGACGTGGCCATGAAGCACTGCCCAATCGCGGATAGAATCACCCAAGGGACGTCCTTCTTCAAGCTGCCCAACCTGAACGTCACGAAGACTTCTTTAACGGGCACGAGGACGAAGCACAGACTGAAGGAAGGCCTGCAGGAGGTGAATCTGCAGCCGATGGAGGTGGAGACGTTCAACGTGAACTTCGTCCAATGATCCTGAGCTTTGACAAGCCGACGTCCAAGCTCCAGATGGACATCGTGGATCCCTCTGATCTGGTAGCTTCTTAAACCCTGCCGAGGGTCTGTCTTCTCTTCGTCTTAGGTTCGGGCGTCCACTGCCTTCCATAGTTGCCCTGTTGGAGCTTCTTCCAGCCGAAGGGACCCTCCTCCAGGCTGGGAGCCACCGGTGTACATAATCGACGCGTTATTTCAGTGAACAACCGGGATGAGCGTCCACTGTCTGCACTCAGTGTACATACACCAGGCTACTGTACTCCGCCGTTCCCTTCTCTTAGTTCGGTTCCCTTAGATGAAACGATGAACGAGGACGACAAGTCCAGGGAGGAAGGGAGAGTCGGGAGGGGAAAGAAAATTCTACAGACTCGCTGTCCTCTGACTTCGACCGGTGTACGCGTGTGCTTCCTCGTGCCTCTTGGATTCCTTTCATCGGCTATTGTAGCTGCGACCACTTCCCGAGCCCCGCGCTCCGCCAGTTAAATGGGTAGAGTCAATTTCCAGTCCTGAGCACCCGGGAGCGGCGGAGGCGGGGCTTAGGAGGCTCGGTAGAACCGACTGACGACGCAATCAAACGATCCAAGTGCATCACGGATCCTCAATCTGTACAAAGGGGGTAGGGATTCGGTTGAGGGGATACGCGCGGGAATAGCGAGCAGATCTACAGCAGGCTGCTCCATTTGACTTGGTCGTTCTGAAAGTCTTCTCTGTCGTAGATGGTAGAAGGAAGTTGTTGCTTGTTTCTAAAATTTTTCACTCGAAGCTTTTGCAATTTTTAACCGTTCCGTCGGTATCGCGCGGGAGACACCGGCCCTCCTCGGGCCATTTGACTTGTATTCTTCCAGTTCGATCTGCCTCCGCCCCGAAGAGACCCGCGGATCTCGCCGATTTCTCGAGCCACCTTACAGAGGATAATAAAGTTAAATGGATTACCCTGTGGATAATTATATAAATATATATAAATATATTATATTGTACATATCAAGCCACGACTTCACCTTAGAGACCGTGTATTTGTGATAGGGAGATATAATATAAATGGTATACACCTATTTTCGTATATGAGACATTTTACCAGAGACTCTCTCTTCCACCCTCCGTTCCGGGAGGTGAAAGGGAGCACCAGGACGCGCCCCGGTGCACCCTCCGACGCTCTTCCACTCCTGGCGGGGACGTGAGTTTAGTTGAACGCTGGCTGGCCGACCCCAACCGGCTGGAAAGTACCTATTTTTTACTTTTACTAAAACGCCATCCGGCTGAAGAGGCAAGGTGGTCCTTGATCAGGCGTCCGCTGTACGACAGACTCGTGTAAATATTAGACTAATTAGCGTCGTACGGTTCCCATGCGAGCTGTGTCGCGTTTCTAGGACCTGGGAGCCTGCGCGCCACACGGTGAAGTAAGTCTTTTGGCCATTAAGACAGACGGACTGCTTTCACACGGGGTTTCATGTCCTTTGTGGCCACACCGTCGAATTTTTAACAAACCGGTCCTGAGAATAGGAAGCATTTCTGACTCATAAATTTCAGTAGAAGTAGGATAAGCTTTGCGGTTAGTCTGTACCTTAAGTGGCCAAAAACGGGTAAGCAAGAGGTACCATCTTCGAATCTGCACGGTTCTTGGTCACACGATACCAGCGAGCCTCGCTATGGAACATTTAGCAGCATTGACACGATCGCCGGACTGATCTGTGACTGTCCTTGTAACGATATTGTACCATACTATGTGTTTGTGCTGTCTCTAGAGATGAAAGATCTATATTCAAGATGGTATATGTATACACGTGCACATACACGGTTGTAAACGTGCGTGTACGCGTATATAGAGATTTATTTGGCTCGCGACAGCGACCTGGCCGAGCGACTGAGAACACTTACACACGCGCGCGACAGGATATTCCTTATGGTTACGATGTAATATTATATTTATTGAATAAAGATAGTAACTGGCGTATTTTAATTAAGAGCGTCGTCGTGCATGATTCCTCTACCAATCTATTGTCATTCAGGCGTATAGAGAAATTTGAACGGCTTCGTTGAGACTGTATGAATTTTAATTTAACAGATAAAGCGACGTTCCGGAGGAAGGAACACGCTATCTGCTGTCTTCGGTGCAGAGAAACTAAATACAGTGAAATGAACATTTCTTCCACCAGTTATCCAGCGAGTGTCGCCTCGCGCTTACTCCTAAACCTCGCGGATACAAAGGTACTTCGGTTTGCAATTTTTAACCAGCGATACTTCCGATCACTGCCACCAGATGGCCTCTCGACCGATCCCGCTTTCTCGCAAGTGACCTCGTCTACTCATTCGTATATATACCCTTTCGCTTTATCTTCTACCATTCCGCGGCTAAGGCAAAGCCTGCTGGTGAGGACGAGAAACAACGCACCTTCCTTTTCTCTCCTTCCGTCCTACCCTATTACCGTATTTCAACCCCCCGCCAAAATATATTGCAATTAGGAAAAAGCAAAACCAGTAACAACAACGAGGAAAAAGGGTGAGGAGAGAAGGAGGGAGGAAGGTGGTGTTTTTTTAAGCAGATCGATCCCAAGAATGTTATATTATTATTTATTGTATATGGGGAGGAGGGAGCCCTTTGTTTTGACTGCCTTTGACAACAATTCTTTTACCCTTTACCTTTGACAGCTCCAACAAATGTTCCTGGAGCATTAAAAATTAGATCTGGGGTAGCAGCCGGGAGAAGGACACGTTTCTACGAGAAAGGGGAGAACTAATATGCAGGGGAAGAAGGGCGAAGAGGATAATTCTCTGAGTCGTCGCATCGTTTGCCACTCGAAGAGCTAACAGCGTATTTCCGTCTTTAATTAAGGACGTCGGGGGGTGCATTGAGAGTTGTGAAAAGGCCGCGGAGAAGGAAAAAGAAGTCGCGCTGGCTCCGGCGGCAGTGTCTAACGAAGCCTCGGCTGAGAGCTTCCAGATATAAAGGAAATCGAACCGATTGTAATTAAAAGTTGTGTAACGAGAGGACTCGGTCCTCTGTCCTCCCGTGTTCCTTTGCTCCTGCACGAAGCAGTCTGAGGCAAAGGGGATGCATTTTTCCGAATTCCCATGGGAAACTGTGAGCTGCAACCGGCCCGTGCCACTCCGGAACTTTCAAAGGCAATGGAAACACATTTCCCCTCGAGTGTTCTTCAAGGTACCTTTATTTGATCTTGCATCTGAATTATCTAATGCGCTGTTCTGCGTCCCTGCAGCGACTCGGCGCGGCTCTAAAGAGGCATCCAGCTTGCTTTTCTACCGTCTCCAGCGCGGGGAGGAGGGAAACAAAGAATGTTCAATTAAGTACACAAATTAAAGATGCTCCGTACTGGGCGCATTTTTGCTGGAACGCCCGAGGGTTACATTTTCCAAACCCATGTTTTAGACACTGAGACGAGAAATTCCGCTGTGCTGCGCTTTTTCCTCGACGATGGGCCCACTGGAATAAAGAGAGGCGAGGGGTTTAATAACGGACCAGCCCAGGGATGCAGACAAATAGCCGACGCTCCCTTTGTGTCGCGAAAAGCAAAGCCACCACAGGCAAGCTCTGTTGCCCCCGAAAGGCGCCAGGAATTTCGTCGGGCGACTAAACTGTGCCGTTAATTTCTATGGAAATACAGCTGGATGGATTATAAACCGCCGCTGTTTCTTACGAAGCGAACCTTCCAGATTATTCCATGGAGCCGCACGGGTAGGGGGCCATTATTTTAGAGACTGCCCCGCCTGATATTACCGCGATATTCTTCCACAATTTATGGGCAGACGTTACCGAAGTCACGTTGTAACGGAACACGAGACTGGGGTCTACGGACAAAGTATCCTCAGAGCTTTAAAACTGCGCGAAGGTACATTTTTTAAGATACTGAAAAATCGCCTTGGAAGCTCTCCAATATGTTTGATACATTTTGGAATAGGCGGCGGGACGAGGGAGGAGCGCGGATCGGCGAGAAAGCACGGCGACGGCAAAGGGGCTTAAAGAAAGAAGATCTATACAACCTCGGAAACGCCTCCGGGCGATATCCCTTTCTCGTCGAAGCTTTCCAGAGGGTGCATCGCCATTTATATCCACGTTACCGCTACTCTCATTCTACGCCGTCCCAAAGATAAATCGCTATTCTGTCCGAAGGATAAACGAGCCGGCCAACCCGCCCGGATCATCCGCCCCTTTTTCCACGGAATAAAGGCGTACAGGTTATCTCGTCGCGTCTGCACGTCGGTCCGAGCGAAACGCAGCGTGCCAGGCGTCTTATCATAATCTGCAGGGCTGCGCGTGATAACGTGTCAATCCAACGAGCAGCTACAATGTGAAGCTCCTCGGTAAAATAAGACTGGAGCTAAGCACGGTTACAGGTTAGGGAGGAGTGAATGCTGTGTAAATAGTTGGCGAGCCTGTCTGCGCGTCAAGATAGATCGCGAATCCATCGATCGAGAGCTGACTTATTGCGCCACCACGTCGCAGGCAAAAGAAGTTCTCGCGGAGCCGCCTCAGACACGATCCATCATCTACTGCTGGCAGTTTAAGGGGGTAGACACGTCACGTGACCTGGCCGATTCGGCAGGTCGGTATTACAGCATTTTTTTATGCACAGAAATAGTAATACCGATAGATCAACGATTATCCGGTGAACGCGAGAGGGAGCTGTTTGCTATTTCTGTATTCTATTCTGAATAAGGAAAGAAATTCTCAGCTGTTCCGTTATACTTATAAAAATTTAAACGGAAAGTCGGCTGGTACTGTAAACGTAGAAAATTCATTGTACATTTTAATTACTTGAAATGTGCTTATGCTACAATATTCTACGTTAGCAGTAAGGAATTCTAAGTGAAAAGGGAAAATAGATGAGGGAATGTCCCCAGAAAATGAAATTTGTTAGGTTAGACATTTTTTTATTAGCAAAGCACCGAAACAGAACATGAAATACATTATATGTACAAAATTGTATTGAATGTTGAATTGGGCTAGTGAAAATGCGCAGACTGGATACGCGTGATTATTATGTGGTCGGCTCCTCGAAGTGACAGAAAATATAACCTAAATATATGCTATATGACAACAAATGTTTAGTGGCTATTTCAGCTTCGAAGGCATCGCCTTAAAGTAGCAAACAAGAGCTACGCCTTTCATGGGCCATTAAACAGTTCTCGGTTAATGTGATGCTTTTGAAAGACTCGAAGCTTGTAATTTCTGAATAGTATTCCATGGGCACTAGTTGCAAAATTTTCTTCAATATCGACTTATTAAGAAAGGAAATCTATGGTATTCTTAAGGAAATACCATAGATATTTGGAATTTGGATAGGAATATGTAAAAGGTATTTCTGAATAATAATACAGTTTGTTTCAAGTTTCTTTCAATATATTTGCATAAAAGGCCTTTACAGTGTTACAATAAAGTATAAGGTATATAAAGTCACTATTTTCTTGTGATTATTATCAAGGTTTCCATCATTCCGTCGAAATATTCCGAAGTTAAAACCTGTAAGAAGAAAAATATTTTTAGTAACTTGACTTGTCTATTATTGAAAATGGGAGAAACGTTACAACATTTTGTCACGTATGAAAATATATTAGTAAAGGGAATAATTTTATTGTGCAACATGTTGATTGAAATTAGTCGTTTTAGATTTTATGTTTCCGGTAAGATTTAATATTAATTCCTACCACTCGTAGCACTGTAATCTTATTTTAAAATCAGTCGGTAACGTTGGGTGCGACACGAGAAGCGGCCAATTCAGCAACTACCTACTCTGAAATCTGTTGAAATGCTGTGCGTGTGTGCGTGCTTGTATATGTGTGACATGTTTAGAGTTTAGAGTGTGCCAATGCGATAAAACTAATCTCACATACTGTAACTAGAGCGATTATTAATCGTGTATATTTCTGCTTTACAGGTAAGGAATTTTTACATAGAAGACGTTAAACCGGCTGCATTTTCGACTGGGTCCATTGATATGAAATTTGCACAAGATACTGCTTCAGCCGAACCCAGACCTAACCCAGACCTTTTTTTTTTTTTACGTGGAGAAATCCCTAACGGATACCCCTAACCCTCACCTAGACCTTTTTTTTTTTTTTTTTTTCGTGAAGAAATCCCTAACGGATACCCCTAACCCTCCCCTAACCCAGACCTAACCCAGTTACACTTGCAACATTTCATTGTATTGCATTTCACTTATTTGAATAAATTGCAGTTAAGTGGTAAAAGAGTTTTTTTATTTAACGAGCACTACTTACTCCTTCCTATTCCAAATCACATATAAAAGATATGCTAAAAAGAACACCTAAAAAGATCCTTCCACGCAGAGTGGTTTTAAAAATCTTCGCATTAAAGCACTACTTTAAATATCCCATTCGCTACTCTCAAACTCTATCGACATTCGTTCAAGGCTTCTACTTCTCTTCAGAGACATTACTTTGCGCTACCTCTTTCCACGTCATGTTCTCCTGTTACAAAGCCCAATTTTGTGCGTTCTGAAAATTTTTGCCAGATTTTGGCCCAGGTATTAGGAGAACATGAAGCGAACAGAGGTATTCTGAATTTCAGCTTCGAAGGCATCCTCGACTCTCTCCGAAGACGTTACTTAGTGCCACCTCTTTCGACATCATGTTCTCCTGTTACAAAGCCCAATTTTGTGCGTTCTGAAAATTTTCGCCAGATTTTGGCCCAGGTATTAGGAGAACATGAAGCGAACAGAGGTATTCTGAATTTCAGCTTCGAAGGCATCCTCGACTCTCTCTCCGAAGACGTTACTTAGTGCCACCTCTTTCGACGGCATGTTCTCCTATTAGAAAGCCCAATTTTGTGCGTTCTGAAAATTTTTGCCAGATTTTGGCCCAGGTATCAGGAGAACATGAAGCGAACAGAGGTATTCTGAATTTCAGCTTCGAAGGCATCCTCGACTCTCTCTCCGAAGACGTTACTTAGTGCCACCTCTTTCGACGGCATGTTCTCCTGTTACAAAGCCCAATTTTGTGCGTTCTGAAAATTTTTGCCAGATTTTGGCCCAGGTATCAGGAGAACATGAAGCGAACAGAGGTATTCTGAATTTCAGCTTCGAAGGCATCCTCGACTCTCTCTCCGAAGACGTTACTTAGTGCCACCTCTTTCGACGGCATGTTCTCCTATTACAAAGCCCAATTTTGTGCGTTCTGAAAATTTTTGCCAGATTTTGGCCCAGGTATCAGGAGAACATGAAGCGAACAGAGGTATTCTGAATTTCAGCTTCGAAGGCATCCTCGATTCTCTCTCCGAAGACGTTACTTAGTGCCACCTCTTTCGACGGCATGTTCTCCTATTACAAAGCCCAATTTTGTGCGGTCTGAAAATTTTTGCCAGATTTTGGCCCAGGTATTAGGAGAACATGAAGCGAACAGAGGTATTCTGAATTTCAGCTTCGAAGGCATCCTCGACTCTCTCTCCGAAGACGTTACTTAGTGCCACCTCTTTCGACGGCATGTTCTCCTGTTACAAAGCCCAATTTTGTGCGTTCTGAAAATTTTTGCCAGATTTTGGCTCAGGTATCAGGAGAACATGAAGCGAACAGAGGTATTCTGAATTTCAGCTTCGAAGGCATCCTCGACTCTCTCCGAAGACGTTACTTAGTGCCACCTCTTTCGACGGCATGTTCTCCTGTTACAAAGCCCAATTTTGTGCGTTCTGAAAATTTTTGCCAGATTTTGGCCCAGGTATCAGGAGAACATGAAGCGAAAAGAGGTATTCTGAATTTCAGCTTCGAAGGCATCCTCGACTCTCTCTCCGAAGACGTTACTTAGTGCCACCTCTTTCGACGGCATGTTCTCCTGTTACAAAGCCCAATTTTGTGCGTTCTGAAAATTTTTGCCAGATTTTGGCCCAGGTATCAGGAGAACATGAAGCGAAAAGAGGTATTCTGAATTTCAGCTTCGAAGGCATCGCCTTAAAGTAGCAAACAAGAGCTACGCCTTTCATGGGCCTTTAAACAGTTCTCGGTTAATGTGATGCTTTTGAAAGACTCGAAGCTTGTAATTTCTGAATAGTATTCCATGGGCTCTTCAATATCGACTTATTAACAAAGGAAATCTATGGTATTCTTAAGGAAATACCATAGATATTTGGAATTTGGATAGGAATATGTAAAAGGTATTTCTGAATAATAATACAGTTTGTTTCAAGTTTCTTTCATTTTATTTGCATAAAAGGCCTTTACATTGTTACAATAAAGTATAAGGTATATCAATTTTGGCCAATATATCAGGAGAATATGAAGTGGAAAGAGGTATACTAAATTTCAGCTTCAAAGGGATCGCTTTAAAGTTGCAAATAAGGGGCGCTCCAAAATTCTGCGTCTCTTCGTTAAACAGTCACTGTCTCGAAACATCTGCGCCACTTCTCGCTCTTTGATTTGCTCTGTGACGTCGCTGGGACAATGAGACAAAAGCCTTATCGAGAGATCCGCGATTGAAGAGCGTGGCTTTCTTGGGACACTCGTGATTTATCCGTGCGTTGGGCTGAGAATGCTTCATCCCACAGCGGGTGTCTGCAAATTGATAACCCCAGATTAATGGTAATTTATTTGCGCGTTTTAGAATAGAGGGGATTCTTAGTTGACGTAAAGGGGAAAGTTTCTTTCGTTGAGTTTTGAAGCTTCTTAGTGTCTTCAATTCAATGAAACGATCAGTTACGTGAATAAAATTGTTCTGTAAAGTAGCAGACGATATTTAGCGTTGTCCTTTTTCACGCCTAAACGGCTGAACGGATTTCAATGAAATTTAGAATATATAGTTAAATATAATTATTTTTTATGTAGAATAATAATTATAAATTTATAGTTAGGGGTGAAATGCTATTCGATTTGATTGATATCTATTTTTTTTAAATCAATTTAATTCATATCGCTCATTTGCTGCACCAATGACATAACCCATAATTTGCAGTTTTTGAGTTATTAGTATAGAAAAAGCGGTTGTCTAACAAAACTTTTGAACCTGTTTCCCTAAAAATCGTGTATTTTTATTTATGTCGTTGTTGCAACAAATAAGCGATATATTTAATTAATTAAAAGAAGTATTTTTTATATTTTATTAAATATAAAAAAATTACTGGATAATCTAGGGACCATTGACGAATAAAACAGCGTGCATGAGATTAAATCGTAGGCTTTATTCACGAAACCCCCTTTCAAGCAATAAATATTCGATAGAACAAATTTTATTTCTGAGTACTTCGTCACGCGATCGATCCCTAATATTGCGAAAAATATCTGTTTCCCTTATCTCACGCTAGTCTCAAACGTGGACTGTGAATCGACAAAGAAAAAGAAGAACTCGGAATCACATTAACCCAAAAGTGCAATCTCGAGCAACACCCGAATCCGCTGAAACTCAAAATTCCTCGAACCCCATGATCGGGCAACTACGATATATCAACCAACCCCGCGCGAAACTCCTTAATGTGATTCTGAACGCAAATCTGTTCCGCGACCGTTTGCAGGGTCCTCCTCCAGCTCTCATTTCTCATCAGGCGATCTCCCGCAACTAAAACACTTACACAGTTCTACCCCTCGCACTCAATGGCACTTGCGAAGCTATACCAGAACTCTCGACACTTTTTTAAAGGCCCTCGAAACGGGCCATTCCAAAAATAGTCCAAGCGCCGGATGAAGTGCGAGAGGCTAACATCGGGATACAACATTCTCTCGGCATCCAAGCAATCGATTTTAAGGTACGCCTATGTTCTGATTAGCACGGGGTGCGATTGGACGCAGTGTAAGCCTGATTAAAAATGAGCCCAGCAAAGGGTCGACAGATCCGCTGAAAGACATCCGCTGGTTTCTCTCGACACCTTTTCTCTCAAGACACATGGTACGTTTACCTTGGTATCAACTGCCCAGCCCTATGAAGCCGCAAAAATAATAAATCCGCTATCGTAGTTCTATTCTTAATTAAGTACAAAACACGTTACATTAGTACAATTCGCGTGTCCTACGTTCCTGTAGCGTTCAAGCATAAGGAGAATACGCTAACGAAATTCCTATTATGTATCATACAGGGATAGACTGGCGACTGTGTTCTCAACGCGCAATTATGCGCCTTATGTTCAATGTATTCTTTAAGGGTGGCTTTTCCCTTCGGAGGTGTGAGAAGCATGGGGAGTCTTTTAAAAATTCGCGGGGGATAGAGCACGCTAGGTGGATCAATCCTCGAATCGTACAAGTTCGCTGGCTCTCGGTGAAAATATTTCGGAGCGATCCACCCGTGAATTCCTGAAGGTACTCCGTAGGTTTCCCGGCGCTCCGAGGCAGAAAGCCTCGTCAAACTAAAGGGTACGTGTCTGTCCGTTGTTTCAAATAATTAAGTCGGATGGTTTAAGGGGGTATTCGTCGCGTTATTTCGGATTTTTTTTACAAAGAACCCATAAATTTTATTATTAAACAAATTAACATGGTACCACCGGCTCTTCATAATCTTTCAAATAAAAAAAGAATCATCGAAATCGGTGCACCTATACGGAAGTTATGCGTGAACATACATACATACATAATGAAATATACGTGACGAATTGAGTAACCATCTCCTTTTTGAAGTCGGTTAAAAATGTAAAGAGATTTTTTATTTGTATGCCTTTGGCTATAGTCGGTACCAGAATGATATAAAAATATTGAAAATTAAACAAATGGCGGCGGTTTGAAAATTAAGTTTTGATTTTCGCAGATTTCTTCAACTTTAACCCTTAGAGGGCCGGGCTGGCCACTATAGTGGCCACCTAAGAATTTGGATACTTTGCCGGCCATTTTGGTGGTATATATGCATAAATTTTAAATAATTGAAATTTACAATTTCAATAAAAAAAATCCCGGCCTTCTACAGGTTAAAGGTCTGTGAAAGTTTAAACACAAAATGTTTTATCATAATTCTGGTAGGGACGATAGCCAAAGACATACAAATAAAGATTCTCTTTACATTTTTTGTTTCAAATCACCAGAACGAGCCTAATCATGGCCGCAGTGACCCCATGTTTTTTTTTTCACGATTACTTTAAAGCAGTCAACCGCGTTTGATTTTCATTTTTCTCTATTGACAAAATTTGTAAAGATAGTTTAAATATCAATAAGCATGTAGCAATAAACTGAATAATAATAAAATTGATGGGTTTGTTGTAAAAAAATTCCGAAACAACGCGACGAAAACGCCTCGTCAGACCAGAATACCTCCTCCTTAAGCACCCTTCGACAGTCAGCCACTATGTGCCCTTAGTTATTTGAAATTCATTTCTGCGCGCGCTCCTTATCGTGCCTCGCCACGTCGAAGGAGAGAAGATTGGTAAAACTTAACTCGACTACTAATATTTACAGGGATCAATGTAATATGAGTGATACAGGTTGAATATGTGGGACCTACAGCCGTTAATGATTAGAGCAAGTGGGAAACTTAAGCCAGCACGCTGATGGGTACTGTTCCCTTGCCTTTCACGCTAGTCTCTCCATTGCCTCGTGCTCCGATTAACCCTTTCGCCAGGCAAAGTCCCGCCAAAGACACCAAAGAGAAGATGAAATCATAGTTGAGCTTATAACTCTGTAAACCTTTCGAAGAATCCGTGGAATTAATAATGGGGGCCAAAAGAAAATTTAAAACTCCTGCTTTCTGTTCGACACCCTTCCCTGCGAGGGGGAGGTGTGTGCAAAGGCTGAAGCGATTCCCCAGAAGGCTTTGCCGCAGCAAGAGGGTTTAAACAGCTAGAAAACTGCCGCGTCCGCCGGGCGGTCTGCCTCGCGGCCGCTCGTTACTCGGTTGAAACTGGTCTGCGCGCGATTACGAGTCCTGTGTACGCCTGTGTCTAGAACTTGGGAAGAGGTGAAGGTAGCAAAAGCTGTAAAAAAAGTGACGGTACAGAAGGTGTGCTAAGTTCCTAGACTCGTCCTGCATCTTCTTCGACGCTCGAAGGCCGCGGAGGGCCCCCGACTCCCTCCATTCTCCGGACTGGTGTTTAAGAACGGTATCCTGAGATTACCAGAACGTGGCGGAGGTGTTTCTTAATCGGTGATGGAGATCTGAGCAAATCCTATTAACGCTTTGTCGTCCGGCACTTCGTTGGCCGCGTAGCCAGAATTCTGCGATGCGAAAAAGAAAACAAGTTTAAATATAGTTCCGTGCGAGGAATAAAGCGGAGCTGCGCGAACGAAGGATTACCAGCGGAAACGTCACTGTGCGCAGCTGGCCAGCGCTGTCTATCAGTTTCTGTAAATTGGCTGCTATCACGACGATGTCCTTGCCGTCGACTAAACCAGCCCCGACTAGCTCCGCGGCGATTCCCTCGGCGGAATCCACCCCGACGGCGAACTCGAACCGGATGTCGTTGAGCTCCCGCTTCTGGTTTCTAAAATGTACAGAGTCAGTTTGTAATTCAAAGTTCCGTCAGAGTATTAGGCTGTTTCAGTTATTTCATGTTACTGTGGCGTTAGTGAATGGTAGGAGGCTAAGGACAAGGCAAGAGCATGCGTACTCAGATCTGTCTTCAAGGGTGAAGTAGGTCTCAGGACGTCTGCAATGAAAACACAATCGAATAACACATAATAATTCTTCTAGGGGAGGAGAATAAATAAAATTTCTTCGAAAGAAAGAGAGAGAAAGAGAGAGAGAGAGAGAGAGAGAGAGAGAGAGAGAGAGAGAGAGAAACTATCGAAGATGGTAGAGAGGAGATTCGCATCGAAGGGTTAATGGAAACAGCACTCTCAAGAAGGCACAGAGTTGCCGGGCACCACGTACCGTAATCTCAGCACCAAGTTTATGGGAATATTTTGCTCGGTGGCTTGCACGACAAGCTGACTCGCCACGGACTTCACCCGCCCGTAAAACTCCTCCTCGGGCTCCTCCTCGCTGCTAGTGTTCTCGATCGTGTTCACTGGCAGAGCCCCTTTGCCCTCCTCGCCGCTGGACGCGCCGCTCTCCTCCTCCTCAGAGGACCAAACCCACTCTCCCGTCACGGTTCTGTGCAAACGCCCAGACGTGCCTGGCTGTCGTTTCGAAGCCTGGAGGACAACAGAACGGGGATTTCCAGAGCGCTTAAATTTTTAAAAAACCCCTACGATAAAACGTCTAAGAAGATTTACCTTCTGTACGCGCGTTTCGAGACTAGGACCAATAGCTACCAAGGTTTGCTGCAGGTACTTCTTGTCCTTCGCTTTCTTGAAGAAGGGATGCTTCAACAGTTCCGTCGCTGTCGGTCTGAAAACGTTATTTCCGGGTTAGTAACGCGCGATCGGCTACTCAATACGCAGGCTTGATTTAAGAGGAGCTTCACCTCTTCGTCGGGTCCTTTTGCAAGCAATCTACGATCATCTTGCGGAATGTTTTACCATAAGCTTTGTACTGATCTTTGTCGTCCGCCGCGGTGTCCAGGGTCGGCGGATCGTTCTGCAGCGTCAACATCAGCACCTTCATAGGGGGATACTTGTGGTACGGCGCCGTGCCGCTCGCCATTTCGATAGCAGTGATGCCTAGTGACCAGATGTCCGCTTTGAAGTCGTAGCCATGGTCCTGCAAAGTTATGTGCATATCATAATTGATTTTACAGGGAACTTCTTGGCCTGGAACGGCAATAACGAGATTAAAACGTGCTTCTAAATGTAGCATGCTCCGCCGAGTAGGGCTGGGACTATTTGTCCAAGTTTTCGGTATTCGAATATTCGAATACTTGAGTTGCTCAATTATTTGGCGAATATAACTCGAATATCCAAGTATCCAAATACTTAAATATTCGAATAATAACATTCGAATACTCAAATATTCGAAGTTTATTCGAAGCATTTGAATACTCGTAAAATATTCTAATTTTAAATTAATAGAATAGTTTCAGCTCTACCGCCGAGTTCGTAAAATCGCTGTGACAAAAGCTGTCGCATCTCTTAATAATTCGTTAGCCAATCCTTCTCTGTGTTGCTTTGCGAGAGGCTCCGTTACTCGACCAACACAATTATAACACAGTTTACATGCTCGAACTGAACGATCACTTCTTGTTAATGCGAAAGTATTGAAAGTCTCTATACGTAATAAGTTTGCCTCTAAGTCTCCTAGCGCACGCCGAACAAAATGCAAGACAAATATAGACACAAAAATCGCAAGCTAAGAAGTCGTAATGTTACTTTCCTCTCTCACCTGCTCCATGACCTCGGGCGCCATCCAACACGGCGTCCCCACAAAGGTGTGCCTGACTTTCTGCCTGCTGAGGTCTCGGCCGGTTGCTAGCCAGGCACTGACGCCGAAGTCGGCTATCTGCACGGTGCCATCTTCTCCTAGTAGGATATTACCGGCTTTTATGTCCCTAATATTATTCTGTTATTAAAATTCGTCTATGTATACAAGAGAAACAGGTACAATCACTATGCGGTTCATTGGAGAGGCTTTAAATGATTCTAGTTTCATTGGGCGGGGTGATAAGTGCGACTGAAAGGTAAAATAAGGGAGAAGCTGATTGCCGAGATACCTGTGTATTTGCCCGTTACTGTGAAAGTATTCGAGGCCTTTGAGCACCTCTCGCAGCACCGTGGCTATCGTGGCTTCGTCGAACACTCCGTGCTTGCAGTTCGTGGTTCTCGTTTTGTGCTTGATTATGTCCAACAGGGATCCACCCTCGAGGAGCCTGAGAACCAGCCAGAGCTCCTCTTTGACCACGAACGACGTGTAATACGTGACAACGTTCTCGTGATTGCAGGAGGACATTGCCTGTATCTCTTTCTGCGGAAGATCGATAAATACATTTGACTTTACAGGAAGGAAAGTCAGCTACTAGAATTTATCCGAGAAATTCGAGAAGAACGCGAAGAAAGGGATGTATAAATATATTGTAATTGAGGAGCTTCAAGATCCCAGAAGAAATACGAAAACACCCACTGCAACGTTATCTTATCAAATAATGCCTCTGGTTATCGCGTGGGCGCAATGAGACACTTATTTCCAGGTATTGCCGCAAGTGATAATTTCAATAATACAAATAATCCGCCAATCGACGCGCTATCAGTCCGCGTCGGCAAAAATCAGCAGCTCTTACCAGCAGCTCGTCCATGCTTGTGTTCCATTTCTCCAAGTTTATTCTCTTGATAGCGCATTTTTCTTGTCGCGGAATGCAAAATGCTGCGTGCACCACGGCGGTCGCTCCAACCCCTGAAAATAAAAGGAGACACTCGTTAATGATCTTCGTCCATCCATCGAGAATCGGAATTTAGAATATTGTAGAAAATATGGAAGTGGGCAGGATCCGATGGAAAATTAAAAGTCACGAAAATGCGAAGTAATATATCGTGCCCATTGCATATTTTGTAGTATAACTGTTACTGCTGTGACCATGGGTGCGCAACGCGTTTAATAGCACACAAGGTTCTTGCTGCAGAGCATTATATAAGTGCTTTTTTAAATATACTAATTGCTCCCTAAGAACTAGGATAATTACATAAGATTGCTCCTACAACAGTTACACAAATGAATACAATGAAAGGCAGAATATTTCGGCCTCTTTTATCTCTGATAAGAATGAAATTTCTGTATCAAAAAATACTAATAAACGCGATACACTTTTTCCGACGCAGTTGCTTAATAAACTACCATTGAAAATTTCTGCAAAATTCGGTAACATAAAATGCTACTATACATCGATAAAAGAATGCCTATTCAACTGGAATTAAAGCCGCGAGCGACCTATGACGTAGTGATACGTCACAATGACGTCACGCGCCGTTGCGTGACGTCCGCTCGACGCGTAATTTTTTCAATTTCTTTAAATTTCAGTTCCGCCTAACTAACTTCAAAAACCATCAACTGCATTCCATTCCCCGGCACTTCCCTTCCGAGAGAAAAAGAATTCTCTCATGAAAACTACTTTCCAAGCCAAACGTTTCTGGAATACAATTTTCCAGTAAACAAAGAGACAAAACGACGGCCTCGTCGGAAATCTTGCGCGAAGATATCTCGAACCCGGAGCCAAAATAAAGCTAATCGAATCTTGTTCCGATTACCAATCATTCGCTCAATCAATTCGACCTGTCACTCATTTCGCTTGCATCGAAAATTAACCTAACCTATCACGCCCCTTAATATGTGAAAGCATTTATTCCGAGGCAACACTCCCAAGCCCCCTCGAATCGTTCATCTAATCCAAACAGCAATTATCCCGCCGATAAGAGCGACGGCAATTAATCTCTCGCAACATAACCTCTCGAAGCCCAGTCTCGCACCCCCAGCCATCCCCTACCACCCCTAGAACCGTCGCCGCGAATTCCGCATGCGGCAGAATCGCTGGCTCCGTTTCTCGCAGCGTGTTAACTAGGTTAGGATGTGTCGGGCACCGGTATACGCGCCTGCACAAGTGCGACTGAGAGAGAGCGGATGCATGTAACGGGGCCGAGAGAGACAGCCGCGTAAGGACAGTTCAAAACCGCTGGTAATCGCAGCCGGGAGGCGGAATAATCGTTTTTTTTATTGGTTTTATGTAACGCTGCTGCCCGGCCAGCCAGAGGAGCAATTCTCTGGCTAACGTCAAGCAGCAGAAGCAGCTCTCAACGGGGACCCGGTGAGCGGCGCTCGGGCGAGGAAGAGGACGGTGATTTCGACGGGGCTGGCGAGCGTTACCCGGTGCTCGATGGGGCCGCGGGAATTCTGGCGGGAATGCTACTCACCAATAACCTCTTTCAGCTCGTAGTCGTCCTTGGTGTTCGGCCAGCCCTGCACGACCGTGGTGGAGCTCGTGGACGCCATTTTGTTCGCCAGTGCCGTGCCAAGGCGCGCGTGCTTGCTGGCAGCTCGGGCGCCCCGCGCGAGCAGTAACACGCCGGTCTTCGAGCGGGCGCTATTGTTAGGCGTTTTCGGCTCACGTGGACCGCCTCGTTCCGCGCACGCGCGCTGCTCGCGGCTGTTCGGGTCCGCGGGCGCCGCGGCGCTCTTCGGGGGCGTCGAGGCGCGGAACGACTTCTGGCGGAAGATTCCTGGAGAGCAGGAGGGCAGCACGTCTGGCGAGATTTTCCTGCGAATGTCGATTCGAAATTTTTAAATTCCCAGGCTTGGAAATTTATGGGAAATGGAATTGAATTTGATTGAGGGGAGTGAATTTTATACATCGTCTCTTTCGGCGTCCTGCAAGGGCCGATCATAGTATTTGTCCACCCCGAATAACTTTTAGAGGTTGAAACTTATGGCGAATTCTACTTACGCCCAAATCGCCCGTGATTTTCATTAAGGTTTCCTATACGCGATTGGACGTAACTTCAGGAATTTCAAAGTCGATTTTCTCGAAATTGGAGCGCGATATCGAAAAAAGTTACTCTTTCTTTTCGACTTATAACAAGTAAATAAGTCGAGAAAGAGGAATACAATTTTTTGATATCGCGCTTCGTTTTCGAGAAAATCGACTTTGAAATTCTTGACGATGCGTCCAGTCGCGTATGGTGAAACCTACCTTAATGAAAATCAAGGGTGTTTCGGGCGATTTGGGAGTAAGTGGTATTCCTCCTTAAAGTAGCAGTGAATTTTCTACAAGTATTAAGCTGTATTTCTTCTACTTTGTATATATTAAATATAAATTGGCTGTAAGATATTCAATCTATGTTCTGTAAATAAAAGAATTGTTAACAAAAAGAAGATTCGGTATTAAGGCGGGCCTGCATGGAGGTCGCGACGATGTGTTTATTAAGTCTCAATTACATGCGATCTTGTCAAAATAAATGCGTGGACAAAGCGTGGACGCAACCTACGCGGACCCCAATCTGATTCATCAAGGCGATTAGCCTTTCTTCGAGAAACGAACGGTTCACGTAATAAAGTCTAATCTAGAACAATTTAACTCTCTCCTCTCCGTTCTTAGCACACATAACCTTATCGCCGCGATCGCAGAGAATTCCAATTTAACCTCCGAAAGGGAGAACGCTCCACTCTATAGAGATCCAAATTTAGATGAAACAATATTAGAATCAAAGCGCTATCTCGCAAAGTAAATATAGAACCATCCCCCGGCATTAGAACGTGCCTTAACAGAGATCCCACGAGGGAAATCCCAGAGTCCCGTTCCGTGTCGATACCCGACGATCGACTGCGTGGGTGAAACTGAATTAATGAAAATATTAAACTAAATCCACCGTCACCCGTCCACCTCCCTGGAGAATCTGTTAGGGCGATACTCACGGCTTCCTGGTGCGCGTCGAGTGGCCAGGGGATTACGATTTATCCGACATAAGCACTGCAGTCTGGCGCGCGGGCTCCGCCGCTACTGTCCGCCGATTGGAAATAGTTTTTTCGGTGCGAGGCAGATACGGCCGCGCGATATTAAGGCTAATTCTGGCCCGCTTAAGGCGGGATTTCACCGTAAACTTCGTCAGCGGCACGCTCCCGGCCGCGATTAGGAATTGAAGTGCTTTCATCGCCGTTCGAGTGTGTATCGAGAAGCAAGCTGGAGAGAGACGCGTGACTAGCAGCGCCATGGGGAGGGAGGAAGAAAGAAGGACTGGCAATTAGGACGGCGGAGAAGATGGGGAATGCGGGGAAAGACGGGTTACGGAAAAGGACGGAGGAGCCAAGAGTTTGCGCATATTCTGGGGCGTCCCGTGGGAGGGAGAAGGATGGATTTGGTATCGGAATGGAGGGAAAAATGAAAGATGAGAGAAAGTAGAGGGGAACTATGAAATAGAGGGCGCTGGTGTTGGGTGAATAGTTTTAGCGGTGTTAGCACTTGTCCCGATCGGCGCGATTACAGAATTCAATTAAGCGGCCAGCCATCGAATGTCACGCGTCTGTTTGTCATATTGAATTCCTCTATTTGCACGGGGATATGCGACAGTGACCTTTAAGCTTCGAGATGATAGGTGATCCGACGCGTACCGTATCTTTTGCACCATATAAAACGACAACGATCCGGGTGGGCACGGCAGTGACTTGGTTCGCAGTTTCAAACGAAAGTGGTTTCCCGCAATTCGGTGATAGGAGAAACGATGGGGATCGTAGATCACCTGGGTTACCTTGTGCTGGTAAGAATTGGAAACGCGCCAGAATTTTAAAGCGTAGCGAAATCACGCCATTTTCAACAATCTTTTATTTCAAATATTAAATTATTGGGGGCTCGATATTTTGGGAGCTTTTGAATTTGGAAATTGGAATATTTTGTAATTACTTCATTTGGAAATTTGAATATTTGGGTATTACTTCATTTGGAAATTTGAATATTTGGGTATTACTTAATTTGGAAATTAGAATATTTGGGAATTACTTCATTTGGAAATTTGAATATTTGGGAATTAATTTGGAAATTTGAATATTTGGGAATTAATTTGGAAATTACTTAATTTGTCAATTAGAATATTTGGGAATTAATTTGGAAATTACTTAATTTGGCAATTTGAATATTTGGGAATAAATTTGGAAATTTGAATATTTGGGAATTACTTAATTTGTCAATTAGAATATTTGGGAATTAATTTGGAAATTTGAATATTTGGGAATTACTTAATTTGGAAATTTGAATATTTGGGAATTACTTAATTTGTCAATTAGAATATTTGGGAATTAATTTGGAAATTTGAATATTTGGGAATTACTTAATTTGGAAATTTGAATATTTGGGAATTACTTAATTTGGAAATTAGAATATTTGGGAATTATTTCATTTGTAAATTTGAATATTTGGGAATTATTTCATTTGTAAATTCCTTAATTTGCAAATTTGAGTATTTAACAATTCCAAAATTTGCAAATTTGAACATTTCAGCTGTTTCAATTTGAAACTTTGAAGATTCGCTCCCCTTCAATTTAAAAATTTGAGAATTCCCAATATTAGAAACTCCAGCATTAAAAGACGAAACGAAATAGTTCCCACTTTACATTTAAACGAGAGCTGAGTAAATGGGGTTGCGAAAGGTTTGCAAAATACTGCGCACGCAACGGCGCGCTTATCCTATATAACGCGGCAGCCGCTTTAAACACTTTAATTATCATGAGCGTACTACTACGTCATTAAGAAAACGTACGTTGTTTACCATCGAACTATTAGTACCTCTCCGTGTGTTCACTGCGCCGACCCGTAATAACTCGCCTTAAAACAATGTTAAACCTGCGCGTTAATTTGCAACGTAAATTGCGCTTAAATTTAGTATTTCCCAATCTAAATTTATCGCTCTGCGAACCACTTTAAAAACCTGGCAAGCCACCGCCGCAATTAACAGAAACGCGGCTATAAAACTCCGACGAAAATTACTTTGCAAATTAACAAAAAAAAATCCTCGAAATCACCAATACTAAAACCCGCAGGAAGAAATCAAAATTTACTAACTCTACCACAATAATCTCTTCTACTGAACAATGATCGATCGGATACGAATTCCTTTTAAAATCGACGCGTCACGTTGCGGGACAAGTGTTCTCGATCTATAAACGAAACTCGGTTTCGACGAATGCACGGTCGCTGGAAGGGCGAATATAACGAGGCAGAGGAGAGAACAATGCCTGCACTCACCTATTTCTGCCGAGCACGAAAGTCGTCAAGAACCTGTTGTCGTGGAACTTGAGCCGCTCCTCCTCCGTAGATATAGGCGCCGCGGCGCCAAGCGTGCCGGTCTTGCGTTGCCTCATGTTGCCCGTAATTCTGCGCGCAAAGAAACATCCCCGTTAGACCGGTTGCATACCCCAGGCTTCGCTGCTGGAGCTCGCAGCGAGAAGAATTGGGAGTAGAGCAATTACGATTCATTACTGAATTCACTTGCCACTCAACGATCGCATTAATATATTTGCACACTGTGCTTTAAGAGCGTAAAATAAACAGAATACTTTTACAATCGATTCTGATTCAGATCACTGCTCAATCAGAAGTGCTTCCATGAATTTCTTTGGCAATTTCAGAGCCCCTCGAATCATTCGAATACCTTCCAAATATTTACAGCTCAACCAGTTGAGTTCGAGCTTCTGGAATTTTGCTTCTCCATGTAGTAATTAAAGGAACAGCCCTGGATTTTTTCGGAACAGTTAGGGACAGAGCTTCTCTGAGAACAGGTGGAATTAAAGTTTCGTTAGTCTATGCAGGCCTCTACAATATTTAGATTCATAAAGTTGAAACAACTGCATGGAACGTAAACCTTATAGCAACCTCTTCTGCAGACTTGCTAACGTATTATTTACATTCATCCACGATGCTGCCTGAGGTCCCTGGGCTGTCAGCGTGTGGAATATTTCTAAAGTGGCGGTCAGTCGATTGTCACCTAAATACCTAAATGGAATAATTGGAGCTGGATTGGCCTTACCGGCTATTTTTAGCTGGCATCAAGGGGTAGACCCTACGCGGCTATCTAAAAATAATCTGACAGCGAATGTACCGATGGGTGCTTTCTGCCCCTTGCCCTCTGCGCTCCCAAGAAATCCTGGTTTTATCCATCGCAGAAATATTTCAGACTAAACCCAGACACCGATTACCATGAAACCTCGAGAGCTAGAAGAAATCTGAATTGCAAAATCGCAGAGAGATAGCGCTGGATAGCTTCTACGTTATTTAAATAATTTTAGGGAACGATCTCCACCTCGTGCAGAGCAATTGGACTTTCGTGCGCGTCATTCGCGGTCTGCTAACAGGTTTAAATCCATCCTCGTGAAAATGTCTCGCTGGCATGATCTAATTGTCTCTTTAAACACACGGAACTCGTGCGCATTCCTCGTTTATACAGCTTCAATAAGCTTCTCGTCCCGAGTATAAAATAATTCGAAGCCAGTTTTACCTTGCGAGCCCCCTAATTGATTCTAAAGTGTTCCGTCAACGTTCGCTTAAGGCCCGCAAATTTTTTCGGCCCGCCATTTATTGGTTGGCTTGAAGAGAGCGCGATGCGAGGCAAACATCTGTCGAAAGGGATGAAGACGGAGGAATTCGAGGGGATCATGGGAGATGAATGTAGGCAGCGTGCCGCGCCAACTGAGAACCTAAATTAAAGTCGCTGTCCTGCCCGGCGAATTAAACTTTTAACCCAAATGAAACCTTCGCTGCAAGCACTTCTGCGGGAACGCGAGCAGCCTGGTCTAGAATGGCTCTACGATCGAACAGTTCCGAGAAGCAATTCAAGATTCTTAACGTGAAAGAAAATTCAATCGGGCCAGTTGAAGTTCAGTTAATTACTAGTAGTATTCGAATGATCAGTTGGAAGGTAATGTGCAGTTTGGCGAAGTGAAAAACAGAATGATTAGAGCACTTGCTGGTCCCCGGCTACCAATATGGAGCAAATACCGTATCGAAAGGGTGGTAAACATGTCGCGTGGACTTTCGGTGGAGCTGCTGGCGCGTCCTTGCCGCTTGGGACGAAGAATCTAATTGATTTCCTAAACTAACGAGTCTAATAGCCTCTTCTCTGCGAATCGTTCCCGTTTATGAGCCGCGTCCCGTCCACAATTCCATGCTCCGAGTGTTGCGTGCTAACGTTCGCCTGACTTCTGCAATTCCTCCACGCCCGGCATGCCAAACTGCCCCACAATTTCTTAACATACCATTCACTCAATTTTACCATTACACTTCAACGAGACCGGTGCGCTACGTGCCCGGCTCTAATTAAAAGCTTCTTCGACTCTGAATCCGCAAGGGAATTCCAGCTCGGACGTGCTTGAATGAAACGTTAAGTTTGTAAACTGTGGAAACGTTTGAGCGATAATATTCAACTATGTGAATTAATCGACTACGATTACAAGATCTTGGAGAACCAAGCATTCAGTGTGTTCGCTCGCGAGGACTTCGCGTCGGAGACTGAGGAGATGGAGTGTTTATAGTGGCCATTCTCTCAATGTTATCAAACGGAGTGTTTACGGTTTTTGTTCGCGCGAGCACTCGGAGAACACCGACGGGCCAAGTGCTTCGGAAAATTGGCAGATCAGTTTGCAGAAAATGGAAGTTCGATAAGATTCTGGCTAGCACAGTGTGGAACAGGCAGATTAATTCTTGAGAAAATTGGAGTGAAGATATGATTCACAAGAGGGGAAACGTAGATAATGCTGGCTCAATAAATTTTCCTATGCACTACAGCTTGTGTACTCAGCTGATATGAATTCCAGTCGCCTCGCACATAAATTCTCCTCTGAAGGCCTGGTGCCAGGCGAGCCTCCCGACTGTTATCATGGGAACACAAGGAAAACTGAAGCCGCGGAGTAGAAGCTATCGAATAAATAAGCGAATCATTACTGATAAGAATTTCCCCAACGTCGCGTGGACTTATTGAAATGACTTTGCATCGAAATGAAGTCAATTGGTGTTTACGTTTACACAAACAATCTAATGACTTTAAATTAAATAACAGCCAGCCGGTGCTCCTAATCACGCGCCTGTTTCTATGCAGCAGGCAACGTACAAGTAGCTCGCTTCGTTGCGTTTATTACAAAAAAAAAACGAAACTTTCGAATCGTGCGCAGCTCAAGTTTTGCCCAACTGTGCTCCTCGCCACTGGAACCTTTGCTCGCGCGGTCGAGGGTCAATTGGTTATTAACTCGGACAGCCGTAACGGCTATTAAACCGTTTCATTGTCATGAATATTGCCACAAAAAGGCAGGGAAATCACGCTCGGACACATTCTTCCATGAGTCATTCGAAGATCCGAAGTCTGGCAGGACACCTGAACTAACGCATCGAAAACTACGCTCAGATATTGTTCCCGCGAAATTTCTTGGAGCTTAGATTCCTGCTGATCGTTTCACGCAAAACTTCTCCGCGCCGCACAAACGGTCAATCACCTGTTCAAATTAAAAATTATTTAACTGGTTGGAAGCCACAGAGGTACATAAAAGCTACAAATTCCCATTTCCCTTCGGCGGGGCCAGCGAGAACGCTACCTTATCACTACCTGCTTATCGATTTATCTCACCTGCCGGACGTTGACTTTAGGGATCCATTCGCGTACAGATCTGCTGCCATGTCAATCGCTGCGCTCCGCTTGCATTCTCCCCCTCCGCGAGCAATGGGGGGACCGTTTGTTCCAGAAGAAGCTGTCCTGCTCGTTAGACCTCCCCGTGGACGGCTCCCTACTGGCAAGCGGATGAAAGAACCAGTTCACTGGCAACGGTCAACCTTGACCGGGTCCATTCTCACTGGGCCAGCGACCTGGTCCCGAAACGCGAGCGCGCCCTTCGCCACCGGCACGAGAATCGTCATCGCGATAATTCCCAGCGGCTGCGGTGCGGATTACTCTCGTCCACGGCTCGAGTGTCCGTCGGCCTGGGCACACGGTGGTAACGCAATTCCTCGCTGGCTCGCGGGCAAGAACGTCACTGCTGCCAGAGACGTGGTCGGATCATCCTGAGCTCGCCGTCGACTGAACTATGTCAGACGGGGGCACCGTCAATTGGATAACTACCTACCGCACACCGACGTGCCACCGCGTGGAGACATACGCGTTGATATCGCTCTAGCTGACCACCTCGCTCTCCCCCTCCTGAAAGTGTTAAGGAGCTTTTAATTTCGGCGAGACCGCAGCGGGCCCTTGGGCCTTGTGGAAACTTTCGACGATAGATAATTGAGGAAGAATTCGGTGCCTGCCGTTTATGTTTCTTTCATTGTTCCACCGTTTTCTCTGTGCTGCGATAACGCACCGTTCTGTCGTCGTTTCGAAGGCACCGGGGATCATAGCGATCGGCACGGGGAAGACTAATTTAAATCGTACGACGCGAAGCTCGTCAGCTCAATCACGATCGACCTTGCTGACCGGTACATACTGTTTTTAGCGGGATTACCGACGTCTTCAAAGATTCGTCAACACTTTACGCCTGATATCTGACGTCAGCCTTCAATTGGCCATCACGAGTTCCGTGCTTTAACTATACTTAATTGATATTTCCAGAAAAATCAGTTGGGCTGATTGAAACACACTGATTTCTGTCCAAGCGCGACTCCTTTCTCTGAAACTTCTTTTCCTCCGGCAGACATAATTGCAACGTTGGCTGGAAATGCTCCGTCGTAAACTATTGTCAGCAGGAAGAGTCTCGCGCGAGGTAAATGAAGCGTTCAATCAAGCAATCAGCCAATTCAAGATATGCTAATGCACTAATACGCGGGATTTTTCGAAGAACCGTTCTGTTCGAGGAGGAAAGTTCAGTTTAGGCAAGGAGTCGTGATGCGCCAGCTGACACTGACACCCTTTCATCAAATTTCGTGGCATTGTATTGCGTCACGGTTAAAATTCACGCATCGACGGAGGTCTCAGCCCGCGTTAGAGGCCTATCAAACTTGATAAAGCATAAATCACGCGCGGAGGGTTCTGCCAAGTGGGAATGGAAGTGGAGTGAATCGGTCGTTTAATAACGTAACTGACAAAACGGTAGAACGATCGTCGATTATTGATGGCTTACAGCTTTAGCCCTCTCGCTCTCAATATCCCTCGATTCATCTCCCACGCGTTTTCTGCGCTTCATTCCACGATACTGTACAAAAACTGTAATCGCAAATAATCTGTTCTGCTTCCCCCTTCGAACTGTTATTCCTCTGCTAAATCCTGCGTTTGTCACATTTCTCGAAGCGAAGAGAAATGTTTAGGCCGACAATTAATTAATTATTAGTAGCCTCGTCGATTACGCTTCGCCTGAGAGGCTCAAGCTTTCATTTCTATTACCTCATTCTGATCACTTTTCTCCCTCTGTGGTTAATAGTTCGTCGGCCTAGCAGTCCCGGCGCACGATGCCTACAAGCTCTGCAAGAGGTGCAACATCAGCTCCATGATGTTAAGAATGAATGCCCCCAGTGGGAACGATTATTACGTTGGCCAATATGATCCCATGGCCCCAGGCGTCTCCTATCTACCGGAGGAAGACTACGTAGAGAAGATTGATAAGGAGGGAGCCGAGCAGCAGCCACTGGACAGAGATGATAGAAATTTACTGCCGGTCAGCTTTGTATCCACGGAGGAGAAATAAACATTTGTTTCTTAACTTACTACTGACGCTCCACCTCTTTCTCCACAGGAGTATCGTAACCTTTGCGAAGTCGTCACGAGAAAAGTGCGGCTGGATGATACAGAGTACGAATACCAGCCACCGCATTACCACGAAACCTATTGTAAGAGTTACTTCCTGCTCGACAGTAGCCAGCACCCTGCGAACCCATCGAAGCAGGTAGATGCAGAGCAACAAACACCTCCGCAGAATAATAGATACTGTAAACTACGAACCTCCTTCGCTCCTCTTTCCGCCATTCTGAACACCGGTGTGTCTCTTTTAGAAGTGCGTTCATCCCGGCTTCCACTGCGTGCAAAGGAGCAGGGCTCTGTCCTTGGTAAGGCGGCAATGGGACAGCGAGTGCTGGGAGCCTTTCGTCAAGCAGATCGCCAGTGGCTGCGACTGCATGTGGCCGGTGTCCGATCTCGGGGAGATAACGCCTCATTACGAATTTCCTCACACATGGGACAACGGCCGGCGAGGAGCGAATGGTTAAAGAAAGAAAGCGGGAAAGAATGCAAGTGCTGGAAAAAAAGGGAGACACTTTGAAGAAACGGCACTTGTATTTCCTTCCAACGTCGCACGGTCATTGAACGACAAATTCTAATATTAACAGCGTATGGTATTTGTGTCCTAGTCTGTTGAATTTTATTTATTACATGGTGTATGTGCTTTCGTTGTCTGTAGCTATGTACTTAATAAAAGTAGAACGCTCCCTCGTGGTCTTTAAAGCTTTTATTCCACGTGGTGATTGTTTATTCGAAAGAAAAAATTGCGAAATAAATCATTCTGTTTTCATAATTCGATGTGTATTATTCTTCCCTATTTCCACGAGTTCGCCTTGTGCTTTGGTAAAAAGTGAAAGCCCTCGGGCACTTTTCCCAGTAACATTTCTCTGAAAGTAACAGAAAGAAACATTTAGCATAATAATAATTACTGAAAATATGTCCGCGAAGGAAAGCATTCTTACGATAACTTAATCCAATCGGCACAATTCGAACTGGCCATAAACGTTTCCATGTCGTCCCGACCTCTGTAAAATGGAGGTCTCTCGTTGATTCTCTGCGGAGGCCTCTCCAAAATCCCAACAGGAACATACCTACGTAAAATCAGAGTTCAGTAAATTGGTACAGAAGAAACGTTAATTACACCAGTTTACAAAATCTAAAAAATTATTTTTCATCGAGACTCCATGAAATTCTTATGTAATTTTCAATAAATACAAATTCTATCATTAATGACTCCCGAAAAGTAGTTTTAGTTTAAACTTCCCGAAACCGGGTTAAAAGAATTATATAAACCTTTGAAAGAATTTGAATAACTGAAAAAATTAAATGTAAAAAAATATTACGTAAGAAGGGGGTTGCAATATAAAATCTTACGAATTTTTATACTGGGGGAGGGAGGGGGTAAGAAATCGCCAAAATTACCCTTGCGTAATTTAAGGACGGCCCCAAACTCAAAAATCGATACGAGACGAAATCCTATGGATACGTTTTTGAGATATCGCCCGATGAATATCTTGGTAATTTTTTAAGAAAACGACTCCACGTTTTTGGCCATATTTTTTACGATTTTTGAGTTTAGGGCACCACCTTACATAAGAATTTCATAGTGGAGTCTACGTCAAGAAATGACTGTAAACTAGTGTTATCCCTATCTCACCTATGCAGAAACGATAGCCATTCCAGCATAAATCTCCTCGTCGTCTCAACTCCACGCGTATCCGAGCCCCAATGTTCGAGGCCATAATTAGCATACTTCTTCAGAATATCAAATCTATCCGAGCTCGATATGTCCATCAGCTTCCTCTCTTTTATTTCAGTGAATATCCAAGGCTTTATCAACGCGCCGCGCCCAATGGTAACACCGTGGACACTCGTGTAAGTATCCCGAACCCTTTGGTAGTCATCGAACGATAAAATGTCGCCGTTCCCAAACACCGGCACGGGGTCTGCCGCCTTCGCACACCTTTCGATGTACTCCCAGTCGGCTAATTTCGTGTACCTTTGTTCGCGGGACCTTCCGTGAACCTAAAGCGATACACAATTTGTTTCCAATTTGCTTCGACCAGTCATATCGACGGGAACACGAATGCGTAATTAACTTACTCACAGTAATCATGGATACACCCCAATCATGAAACTTTGGCATTAAGTTATGCGCGACGGGCTTGTCTATGTAAACGCCCGTTCTAGTTTTCACCGTCAATGGTATGTTCATAACTTGGCTAACAGACTTTACAACGCTTTTTAGGACATTTAATCGATTAAGCATACCACTGCCGCCTCCCTGCCTGTAGATTAAATCAATCGGGCAGCCGAGGTTCAGGTCGACGAAGTCAATGCTGATCTCCTCGTTCAACAGTTGCGCGCATCTCGTCAATACACCGGGATTGTTACCGCAGAGCTGTACGCCGAATATATCCTCCGACTCGTGTCGTTTCACGAGCGCCCACTCTTCGTGAGTTCCCTTCAATATCCTCGGCGCCAGAGCCATCTCCCCGCAAGTTATATCTACGCCGTACTCCTTGCAAATTCTCCTGAACGGCAAGTTACCTACTGTCGTCAGGGGACTCAGTAGTATTTTATTCTTCCAGTCTATCCTCCTCTTCTCCGAGTCTCTACATTTTATTAAATCGTAATCCTCGACTGGGCCAACTTTCTGCTCCTCGCCGAGCGTTTTAGAGGCTTCGCCGTTGGATTCCGTAACGCATATACTTTCAGTAGGGCCGTTCTTTACCTCCGATTTGTCTGCGTCGGAGGATTGCTCGGTTCGCTTAGTGGTTTCTGCGCCCTGTTTCTTTTTAGACGGTTCGTTCGCCTTGACGACTTTCTCGGCTTTCGAGAAATTGTACTTGCGCTTTCGCAGTTGCGCCTGAATGCTTTTCGTGATGTGGTTCTTTGTGGAAGGCGGCTTCTTTTTGAACTCTTCCTCTTTCTCTTTGTCAACGATATTCAAGCCGTCTTCCGTTAAATGCTTGGCTCCCATTCTGCAGGCGGCGCCTCTCGGGCACCGGCCGGTCAGGTCGAAGAGATAGCACTCTGCTGTGATGTTGTCTGGCTTTATCTTCAGATATTCCAGTCTATCGTGCAAGAACGTGCATCGCTTGTTGTCGCACTTCTTCTCGGGCTCGTCCACTGCTTGATCCGCTATCCAGGGGCAAAGGTTCTGCTCCCGTTGCGCCTTGAACGGAGGCGGCCGGGCCTTATTCTGGCCCCTGAGCTTCTCCTTCCTGTCGTCTTTCTTAAACTTCTTGCTAGGAGGCTCGTCCGCCGTGGGTGCGTCTTCGGCCAAACCGGCTGTATTAGTCGAAACCTTTTGCTTGTCATTCTCAGTCAAACACTCCTCGCTCAACAGCCTTTTGTGATCCTCGATTATGTATCTGCAACAGTTTCGATAAGGTTAGGATAAAGTGACCAGATATTTTCTGTTCCAATGCGGGACAAGCAAGCAAAAAAAAGGGTTAACAGATCCGTGAGGAGATCTTTTCCGTAGTTTATTAAAGCATTTAGAGACACTTTTCAATGCGGGACGTCTGGTCACTTTAGGTTAGGAGCAATTCATCGTGGTTTGTTTGCAATCGTTCGCAGTTGATGCGTGAAATTACAGGAGTGAATGAAAGACTGAAAAGGAATTCTATGTTGTTGGTTCGAAAGAAGGCGTTACTAGCCAGTTACTGATGACAGAAGACCACGCGGCACCTCCGCTTTGAGGTTAAGAAACGCTCGAGCATTGCGAAGCTTCGTAGTTTTCGTAGTTAACGTTGGAACTGACAAATACGATAACGGCCACTTACTCTTCCTTAATTAAACAGACGCCTTTTTGTTTGTCCTCGCTGTAATCGAACGAACAATCATCCCCACATTTCTCACTGTAATCCGCCATTTCAAACGAACCGACGTATCGAATCGCGATAAGTCGATCGCCACTGGCGATTCGCCAGTATCGTCGCTCGCGATAATTTCTAAAGCAACAAAAACAATACACGCGGTACTTACAAATAAATATTTTCGGACACTGTAGATGGAATGTCTTTGATCGATTTGAGAATTCGATTATCGAATGCAATTTGAAAATTAACTTCGAGCTTACACGGATAAGTATATTAATGATATTATCAACATTGTGAAATTTCGAGTACACTTTCTTCCGGAAATTTTATCAAAGGTACCGAGCCGAATGGAATAATCCCTCTTCCAAATTCAAATTTCTCAAATTTCTAATATCGCGCGTATTTCGCTAAACCGTAAGTTTCAGCTGCATCGTTTCCCTCATAATTCCTAGTTGCAAGAACAATTATTACTAAAAATAAGTTATTCAAAGCAATTTTCAGAAATAGAACTTATGTAAGTATTACATAAATTTATTTATTTATGTTATTGCACGATGGAGCAAGAAACATTGATTCAAGGTCACCGGAGGAAGTAAAGTTCGATTATTCTGGTGCAATAAATTCCTTGAAGAAAGGTACACTGGAATTTCTCCAGCCCAGCCCATTTATTTGGACGAAAAACGACCGTTTAAATTTTAAATGCTGATACCTTTGCCCCCGATTATGTAACGGTCGTTATTTAAAACGGGCGCGCAGTGACTCTCAAAGAAAAACTTTTTCCAACGAAGACTCCATAACGCGCGTCTGTATATATTTGCCTAAAGTTACTTTCAAGTTTGAACAAGCAAATGATTCTCCTCCGAATTATTTCGTTCTCTGCTTACTAGTCAAATAATTTATTATTTTGGAATAATCTGGAAAATATAGAAATATTTGAAATTAGAATACTCCAGAGCACGAAGGTTGTTAAATTTTAAATTGAAGTCATTGGCGTAACTAGGATTTTTGTCTGGATGGGCCAGGTCCCATCTTTTCCCCCTTCCCTTTTTTTATAGGTGGAGCAAATCTTTATATACATACACATTTTATAACAATCATTTACCTACATATTTATTTAACACTAAAACAAAGAGTAAACGGAATAAAAAATTATTGATTATTTAACGGACGAATGTTTTTTACTTATTTTGATAGTTTTTAGGGCGTCGAAGGGAAGCAGGGGTGCTCAACCTCGAGTCTCGTCGAGAGTCCACTCGAGATGCATGGAGAGGGATGTCTAGCGCGATTCGTAGAAATGATACAGCCACAATCATTCGCACCTACTGTAGCCCCTCTCCACGTGCTTGGCTCTCACTGGTGCTTGGGCTCTCACTGGCACTCGGGCCATGAGGAGGCTCCCGCGTCGCTCACATGTCGCGGACGGGTCGAACCTCGAACCCGTTCACGACAAGCAGAAACGGTTTGGAGCAGCCACGCGGGTTCGACGCGCTGCTACGCATCTGCCAGTAGTGCCAGCCGAGTCAAGAGCCGTCTGCTAGTTCCTGGGTAAGTTGAGCGACGTGTTCATTGCCCTCGACGACCACTAACACTGGACTACTCTTTATTTGATAACACATACAGTTTCTAATAATGGCAAGTAGATATCTGTAAACACAGTGCATACATAAACTATCTCACTGTTGCTGGTATTCGAGAGTCACAGGAGACTGGGTGTTGAATTTGATAAGGATATGGGTAACGATAGCGTACCTGAGTGCGTGGATGTTTCGTGGGGAGTTTGAGCGTTAAAGAAGTACCGTGGCCATGGCATAACAAACGAATCATTATTGGGAGAAAAAGTTTTACGAGCTTGCTGAGACACCGTTGTCTCTTCTTAAGAAGAAGTATGTCTCGTAAATTGCTTGGCCTTCGCAATAAGTTATCCGCGATCCGAATTGATTGGTTCTATTGCACGAGTCACGAGGATGGCTGAGATTACATGATACTGTTAACGGGTTGAGAGATTTCTGATGCAATTAGTAGCTGGAGAGTTTGAATGCCATAGGAATTGAGTCTCTGTTCAATTGGCGAACCTATAAACCTTGCTCTTATTGAATCATGTCTGCAAACATGGATTACTTCCATAAAGATATAAAACACGATAAGTGGAGAGCTTCGAGCGTGTACTAGATTAGTATGGCTGTGGCAATTTACAGCTCAACGTAACGCACTTTGCTGTGCAAATAAAATGCCTACTAATATTCACCGAAAGCATTTGGTCGCGTAGAATCAGGAAGGTCCTCTGTAATTAATCGATAGAGGAAGTATGCAACGCACTTAAGTATACGTCGTTGCAAAATATTTATGGAGATTGCTAATAAATAGGTGTTATCTTTCCAGGTAGAATAATAACATGGCACAAATTGGAATACTACAATGGGAGGATTACATAGTCATAGTCGCTACGCTATGCATAAGCGTGGGCATTGGTATTTATTACCGCTTCAGCGGTGGACGTCAGAAGACCACAGAGGTATTTGTATTCTCACCGGCCACGTAACAGCGCCGCGAAACTGACTTTAATTCCTCCAAAACTGTATTTTCAACAGGAATATTTCAACGCCAGCAGATCGATGAGCATCGTACCCGTGGGAGTGGCGCTCGTAGTTTCGTTTATGTCTGCGATCACTTTGCTAGGCGTCTCCGCAGAAAACTACACATACGGAACGCAATTTGTAGTAATTAACGTCTCCTACCTCATAGGAACTCCGATTGTTTGCTACGGATTCCTACCAGTGTTCTTTAAACTCCAGGCGACAAGCGCTTACGAGGTTCGTGTAATAAATGGAACTCGAACAGCTTGTAAATTATCGCACGGGCTAAAATGATTTATCGTTATTCCAGTACTTGGAGAAGCGTTTCGGCGTGCGAGCCAGGATGATGGCTAGTTTTGTGTACTGGATTCAGCTGCTTCTGTACTCGGGTGTTGTACTTTACGCGCCTGCTCTAGCGTTGGAAGCGACGACGGGGATTTCTAAAACTGCCAGTATCATTATCATCGGCCTGGTCTGCGCTTTTTATTCGAGCATAGGAGGCATGAAAGCTGTTCTCATAACAGACGTGTTTCAAGGGTTACTGATGTTCATCGCCGTCTTCGTTATTATCGGCATAGCTGCCAACGAGACCGGGGGATTGGGGAAAATCTGGGAGATAGCGGAAGCTGGGAACAGAATTCAATTCGATAGGTGCTTTACACTTAGAGCATATAAACATGGAGGAAGCACGCAATGGGCGAAAATGTAGACGGCGGTAGAAAGAGAAAATTATTCATGGGGGACACCCTCTCTCTTTCTAATATTAAAAAAAAATTGCCCCTGGCGCTAGAAAGAGAGAGGGTGTCCTCCATGAATAATTTTCTTTTTTTACCGCCGTCTACATTTTCGCCCATTGCATGCTTCCTCCATGTTCATATGCTCTAAGGCTTTACACGACAAAGAATCCAGTTGCGTAAAACTGAAGGCTCGGATGCAATAAGGGGACTAGCGCTCGAAAATGGGAAAAATTACTGTGCAAACGCTAAGGAAGATTGGAAAATTAAAGGGTGTTAAACTGCATTTTAAAAAATATAATATAAAGTTCGTCAGGCCTGACATTTTTTCTATTTACAGTTTGTTTATCCAATCATTACTATTCGGACGATGAAAAATTGTTTGTGTATAATTTTTACCTCGAATAGTAATGATTGGATAAATAAACTGTAAGTAGAAAAATGTGTGTCGTGACGAGCTTTGCAACGTTATATTTTTTAAAAATATAGTTTAACAACCTTTAGTTTTTCAATCTTTCTTAGCGTTTGAACAATAGTTTTTCTTATTGCATCCGACCCTTCAATTCTACCCGTGTCTTGCAAAAATCGACTAATATTATTTTCGCAGTATTTCCACAGACCCTACTGTTCGACACACTTGGTGGTCGCTGATTATTGGCGGTATGTGCACATTTCTGTCGCTGTACGGAGTGAATCAAGTCCAAGTGCAGCGTTTGCTGACCGTAAGGTACGTAATACGATATCCAATAATGAGGAGAGACTGGTATATAGTTTATAATGTCTTGTTTTCAGGGATATAAAGGCGGCGCAGAAAGCACTCTGGCTAGCCTGGCCAATCTTAATGATACTTTCAATGACTACGTGTTTCTCGGGACTAGCAATATACAGCAAATATTATAACTGCGATCCATTCACTCAGAACCGGATATCGTCATCCGATATGCTGATGCCATTATATGTTATGGAGACTATGTCCGATAAACCCGGCCTGCCCGGTCTTTTCATAGCAGGTGGAGTTCATAACTATTTTATGTACAGTGGCTTAGCAATAATTAAGTGGGCAGGCCTACCTAGAACGGTCAAATCAACATGTTTCTTTGGGAATTTTTTCTAGAAAAACCGATAAACTTTTATTATTAAACATTAGTCCATTGTATAAAAAAATCTAGGCAAAAAAAAGGGAGAGCTCCCAATAGCGCTTAGATTTGTAACCCTAAAATAAGCCTGCAAAGCCGCGAGTAAATCGGTTAATTAATTTTTTAGTTATGTGTGGCACCGACTTTGAGGAAACATGATTTGAGGAAAACGCGATTAATGTTTTGGGTCTGAGCGCTACACCGAGGAACACCCTACTTACACGCGTATAACTTTGTCAATTTTGGTCGGATCAACGTGATACTTTCAGGGAATATTTTCAAGACGTTGTACTTCAAGAAAATATCGATTTTTCGAAAATTTCTAGGTAGGCCTCCCCCTTAATCCAAACATATCCCCTTTTTAATATCCAAGCACACAGTAGCTCGCCAACCACCGTGGATATTGATTTCAGAAATTCTTTCTACACTCTTCGTTTAGGTATCTTTAGCGCTGGGCTCAGCACAATTTCAGCAGCTTTAAATTCCTTAGCAGCAGTAACGTTGGAGGATTATTTGAAACCCGTGTACAAAAAATGTTGCAACAGCGAGTTCTCTGCTGCAACCTCGGCGACTCTGGCCAAATTGCTTGCTTTCGTATTTGGAATTATTTCCATAGCTCTGGCGTTCTTGGCTCAACTGTTGGGTGGTGTTTTGCAGGTAAGTGTTCACACAGAATGCATTTAAATTTGGGAAAATTTCATCGCGTCTTTTCAGGTCAGCTTGACAATATTCGGCGTAGTGGGTGGCCCGCTTCTGGGCCTTTTCACCCTCGGCATGATCACTGAATCAGCGACAGAGGTTGGATCTGTGACTGGCGCTACCGCGTCTCTAGCGTTTTTATTCTGGATTGCTTTCGGACAACCCAGACCAAGCCCACCGATATTGCCAGTGCCTGATGTTTGCGATGCGAACATGACTCTTCCCACGTTGCACGAGATCACTCATCGTCCGCAGTAAGAAGAAATACGCTATAGTAGATACTTTTTAAGGGGTAACACCACTGTAACAGCACAAAAACGTAGTCTACCTTTGACAATTTTTTGTGGATAAACAAAAAAATAAGTCGATAATCTGTTTAAACGCCTCTATTATACACATCTTAAGCAGTTTCAAGCTATTTTTGTTTCTTTTCTTTTTTTCGAAATGGCACTGTAAACGCTTTTTCTGGGAACCACGTTTTTCAAATTGGCCAGCAGCACCATTCGAACAAATTTTATTCGATTCGCTTGAAATTTTTACAGTAGCTTCTAAACTACATTCTCCATCGAAGTACGTCACTAACAATTGTCAAAGATACACTACGTTTTTGTGCCGCTATACTGGCGTTACTCTTTAAGAGGTCGTGTCTAGTTGGCAGGCGAAAAAGAGCGTGATTTTCGGGAATTTTTTGTGGAAAATCTAGAGTATATTTTTTGCAAGTATTTGCTTATTTTAAAAGCACATATATCCAGCAACTCTCGATGATTTTGTTGCAGAAAAATATTAAAAAATGAACGAACAGCAGCCACTCTCCCGGAAGCTATTTTTTAGCGGTGATTTCTCCGAGTTGGATCATCTGAAATCGAAAAGTGAAGAAGATTCTGTTAGTATGTCCGTTTATCTGGTGCGTGAACGAAGGATTTTTCTTTTTGATGAAAACTCTATTTGAAATAATTTTTTTGAAAAATCCTTCGTTCACGCACCAGATAAACTCATATATTAACAGAATCTTCTTCACTTTCTGATTTCAGATGATCCAGCTCGGAGAAATCGTGCTCACCGCTAAAAAAAAGCTTCCGCGAGAGTTGCTGTTATTCGTTAATTTTTTAAATATTTTCCTGTAACAAAATTACTGAGGGTTGCTGAATATATGTACTTTGAAAATAAGGAAATAGTTGTAAGAAACATACATCACATTTTTTACAAAATATTCCTGAAAATCGCGTTATTTTTCGCCTGCCAGTGTTCCAGTAAACTAAAGCTAATTCTCTGTCATCGTAGGGATAGAGACGATTCATCCTATTTCTACTTGTACCGGATCTCATACATGTGGTACGGTCCGCTTGGATTTGTGCTGACGTTTATCATAGGGCTGTCGTTAAGTTATTGTTGGAAGCTTCTGTTCAAGGAGCCGAAAGTTGAGCTGGATCCCAACTTATTCTTTCCTATAATAGGAAGCCGTATACGCCGCAGGCATCGGAATATATTAGAGACAAACGAGACCGATACACCGAAGGACCAGAGGAAGTACATGTTCACGATTAACTTGTCCAATGATGCGGAGAGCACGAACGGAGGTTCTAGCACCAAATTGTAACGCTTCCTCGATTAGGCAAATATTTTTAGTTCGCCATGTGGCGTCTTAGATTTTAGACATTCCGTACTTGAGGGGCAGGTTCAAATTGGTGGGGAAAGTGGCTTGTGTGAAAGATTTAGAAGAGATATTTTTACTATTTTTTATCGTTGAATATGTTAGCGGAACTTCGAACGTGTTCGAGCAGCTAGATTGTTATTTCGTTCAACTGCTGGAAAGTCAGACAGGACACTGAGGAACCCGGTATCGGTACTTTTAACTTCGTAGCGGTTTGTTACGCAGCGAATGTTTAGTTGTTAGGCGAATGTCTCTCCGTCTGTTGTTCCTGAACTGCCATTTTATATTTTTTTCTACGATGAAATAAAATAAGCCTATTGCACGTTGACGTTCGATGGTCACGTTCGCGCATGATGGTGCATGATACTTAAGTATGCAACTCTTAAATCAGTAGTGGCAAGTCAACGGAAGGTGGTGAATATTGAAAATGTGAATTAAAGTGCTTGCGGTGACTTGCCATCACTGACTCGAACTGTACTTAATGCTAGGCCAGTCTTACGCTACGTCACAAAGATAGTACAAATTGTCCTATAGAAATATTACCAAACGGGAATAATTTAATAGTTCGTCAATGTGTCCCCGAGAGCTGTGTTACTTTAATTCAGAATATCAATTCTCTTACTTAAGGCAGAAAAAGAATAGAACAATTTTGTTTATGTAGCATGCTGAGCGAAACACAGAAACTCTGTGCCGTAGGTCATTGCACACTGATAAGAAAAATAAGATATTCTACGCGAAAGAGGCGATACCTTTAAAAAAATAAGAAAGATATTTTTATTGCACGATATCTCTTGTGGAGCAGTGTGCGCTGCAATGAAAACACCTCTTTGCATTATCAGAAACGCAAGAGATATTTCCAGCGATGCAATATAAAGTACAAAATGTAATATATTATTTATAAATGATACGAAGCGTAATAAAGTTATGCAAAACACCAATGTGTGCAACTGCGGGGGAAAATTATACGGAATGCTTCGGTTTCAATTGAAGTTATAGTATTAAAAACTCTGGGTTAGACGCGATCAGTTGATAGAGTAGTATAATCTATGAATTATTTCCGAAGGTGTTCGTCGCTGTACGAATGGAACAGGGGCTAATAAAAGCAGCGTACGAAAGAGACCTGTAGAAGTGATTCTTTTTAGCTCTTATTCATCCCAATAAGGAATCAAGTAATTATAATTAAGCACAGAGCAATTAAGCGACACAAATGAGAACTTATCGTTGCGAATGATAGAATGGCTCTGGACAATTGAAATTACTGAATTTAATAAATCCCCATTGCGGCTCTTATCTGTAATTTTGCTCTTTTTCTCTCATTACCGTCTGGGAGCTATCAGCCGTGTTTTCAGCGACGTGTGCCGACGTAATTGTTACTTCTCAATTCCAAGAACAAAACAATAAGATCTCCCACCCCATTCTGTATACATTTAGGAGTTTCATTCATGATACGCAATGTTGTTGAAAGTTCAGTTTGATGAGAATCTACTGTGTGGGAGAATGGGAATTGGACGCGAAGCCCCCGCCAAGAAAGAAGGACAGACCAAGGTGCTTCTGAGGAGCACCGACTAGCCCAGATCAAACTACCACGGACCAGTTGAAACCAGTTTCAATTTGTCTGTGGCCAGCGCTTCGATCGGCACGGGCGCTTTTTAATTATTTTTCCAGCGAAACTCGTGCGCCGTTTTCCCCGTCGCCAACAGGCAATTAATCCATCAAGAAATCCAACTGCCATTCCTTGCTCTAGAATAAGGTGTCGAATGACTTGGTTGCCCTTTGGCATCTGGGAGGCAGGGTTTTTCTGTTAGTAGCGGACCAATTAATTAATTGTACCACTAAAACGTCCGTCACGTGTTTCAAATTAAGAGCCAAACAAGTGCCTGAGCGAACCCTTTGTGGCCTGGCATGTTTTCGATTCATTAGTTTGGCAATTGATACCGACTTTGGGACTTGAGAAGATGTTCTAATGGGGATTTAAGTCGCGTGGAATATAACACGGAGGAATACTGTTGTAGCGTATCATAATTTGGAAGAAAGCTTGTATTGATGATGTATGGGACTCAAGTCGAGTGGACGGAGGACGATAGAGAAGCGAATAATTCTAATAATAGCTCCGGTAATGCTACTAAAAAGAAGAAGCTTTATTTTATGTGACTCTGTATGAAACTAATGTTTTAGCATTGTAATACCTTCAATAAACAAGTTCTTGGCTCTTATTGAATTGTTCCTTATCCTTTAAATAAGTACGTATTATATCTTTACGCTATGAACTTTCATCCCATAGAATATGTTCACCTTCCTTCAGTTGCCTCTGTTTATTTTCTTAGTACTCTCTCTCTACCCCTGTCTCTTCCTTCCTCACTCTTCTTGACCTTATACAGAATCTTCTGTTTAGGCACACTCCTAGTTTCGAATTGAACGGTTCTCTTGCCTCGAATTGACGACATTATGCGAGTAAAATTACATAAAAGAAGGACCAAGAACCTTGTGAAACTCTTTGTAACATATTCTGGTTGACTGAAGTTAAGACAAAGATATATAACAATTTGGGGAGGATTCTGATTTGGAATACAGATCGACAGTAAATATTATTTAGACAATGTATAAGGGTCTGTGTGTGCTCGACGCATAAAGTTCAGAAGGTGCTTGAGTGCAAAGTTGACGTGGTGTGTTGCTGCTGATTTTTACAGAAGACACTGTTCACCGAAGGGGTAAGAAGAATCTCCTTGGATTTTGGGCGAATTATATTCGCATATTTCAGTATTCGAATAGTATTCGGATACTTAAATATTCAAATAGTATTCGGATACTTAAATATTCGAATAGTATTCGGATACTTAAGTATTCGAATAGTATTCGGATACTTAAATATTCGAATAGTATTCGGATACTTAAATATTCGAATAGTATTCGGATACTTAAATATTCGAATAGTATTCGGATACTTAAATATTCGAATACTATTCGGATACTTAAATATTCGAATACTCAAATATTCGAAGTTTATTCGTAGCATTCGAATACATGTAAAATATTCGAATAGTCCCAGCCCTATTTGGATTCATTATCGATTCAATAATGTAGTTCGTTTAACCGAAGGGGGCTATTTGAATAATTTTGATTCACTTGTTAAGTAGGTTTGTTTTAACTTCATTCAAGTCTAAGTCATTCATTCTGTAAAGAATGTGGCATTTGTTTAGCCCCACGCGAGTCACTAGGTTCCTAGTACAATTAGCAAGCTCGATGAAGCAAGGGAAATTCATTGACTCACGTTGTGTGATAAGTAAGCTGAGATATCTGGTTTCTTCCCACCTCGGGCATGCATCTCCTCCACCTTCACACATACGCCTATGCACTGCACGCGCTCAGCGTCGTAAACCAGTTTCAAATCATCTATTATGCAATTACTTATAATTGTCGATGCTCAAATAAGCTGCACCTCGGTTAAACATCTCCTACTGAGAAGTTCAGAGAAACAAATAGTAGTTCTACAAACCTGAGTAATCAATTGCTACTAATGGTTCCACGCTAAACACCCTTAGAAATTAAATACCCTGTACAGACTCCTACGCAATTTCCTGTTAACAGAAGCTACCACCTTACGTCCAAGAAATGCAATGAAATAGTAACGAGAGAGAAAAACCAACGACTCCTTCGTTGATACACAGGAACCTAGTTCCGTACAAGTACTAAGAAAGAAATTTCACCTGCCAAATAACACAGAATCGCTAAACAATTCCCTGCCACCGCCTTCTACTTTTCCACTCAAATAAACCTTTTTCATTAAAGTTAGCTGAGCTTTCTATTCGTTTCCTGGTGAAGCAAGCGACTGACTATTTTCAGTGAAAGATAGATCACGAGTATCTCTTTGAGGAACTTGTTCTAGGCGGTTTAAGACGGGCACAGTGCGCTTCGTCAAGGGGTTAAACGGGGCCACCAGAGAGGCAGGACTTTAAGGAAACGCGAGGGGCAAGCAAGCATCGTTTCTTTACAACCCTGTAAGCGTAACCGGTTGGATCCTGTTCCATCTGCTCGTTTCTACACGGATTTCACATGTACCGCGATTCGCGAGTCGATTTTTCGCGTTTGAATGTTCGAGTGCCGGCATATCAGCCCCCCTTATCGCGGGCAAGTATCGCTAGTGCGAGTTTCGGTCTTGTCGCTGGGCTTGAGTGTAGTTCAGCCACTTCCAGTAGGTTTCAAATCTTCACGTAGACTGGTAGAAATTGTGGGAAATGGAGGACGTGAGTTCGCTGGTGTTTAGAGACGGGGAAGAAGAGAGCTCGAGGACAAGAGAAAGATTTAAGGCAATATTGCAACTTTCTTCTGCTTTGTGATTGCTTCCCACGTTTATCTACTGATATATACTCTGTTTTTTGGGAAGCTATTTCTTCTCTTTGTCCTGGCGCTCTCTTCTTCTGCGCATTGACTCATTATTCCTAGCTTCAGTTTTCATCTTTGTGATTTTATAATTGTGTTCCTCCTAGCTTCTTACTTTTATTCCACTTGGTGAGATGCAGTGTTTGGTGGATCTATTCCTTCTTCTTTGCACTTATGCAGTGTCTACTCCTTCTGCTAATTTAACGACGCTGTCCACATTTTCTTCCTCGCGTCTCCTGCAATTTTAAATCAATTGTAGCACCAGTGCAACTGAAGCATCAGTGTAACACTAATCGCAGTTATGAACGCAGTGGACGAAACAGGTATGGCAAGCTGATCCGCGTTGGTTTCACGTTCATCCTCTTCACCTTAACATTCGCATCCTGCGTCGAAGCCAGAAACCAAGCTCCACTTACCAATTAAAATCTCAAATCCGTCTTCGTTCTCCCAAACTGAACTCCAGCAGCGTTCAAGCCGGGTCCCAAGCTCCCGCAAAAATTACACCGTCCTCGCAGCGCAACCGCAGTCTTCGAACTACAAACTCTCTTCAGATAACTGCTGAAGGAACCTTCTCCCTCGACGATTTACTACCAATCTTCCCAACGATCCTCTCCCAGAATCATCGCTCCAGATTTCGCTGCCAACCTCTGGCCAATCTTTCCTCCGAAATCCACCCTGCTCCAATGGACTTCAGATTTCACTTCCCAATCCCCCAAGCGGGCTGCGCCAGAGACCGAGTGAAGTCCAGGAAGCGTCCAAAGTTCGGGCCGCGGATCCGGCGGCGGTCTCGAAATTCTCAGTCCCAGATGAGCCGCTCGTCTACGAGGAGCATAAGCCGGCGGTGGTCGCATTATTCCCCGCGTAATCGCCGGGCCCGGCAGCATGTAATTACGTGTGGTTTCCGCAAGTCCGTGTTATGGAAGACACACGCGGCCTGGAAGGGGGATGGTTCGTATAAATGGGCACATGTGACAATTAAAACGGACAGTCTGAAATCGTTCACCGCTTAATCCGTCAGGCTTGCTGTTCCTAAGCGAGAAGCGTGAAACCCGAGGCGCGCCTAATTGATTAATCGCCCTCGGACTCGTGCCGGACAAGTGTCCCCAGGCCGTCCTATTCTCTCCTCTGATTCGGCGCTGCTCTCCGGGCCAAGTCTGCGCTGAAATCCATCGTGCATACATGCGTTACGTCAGGAAGACCAGCAAGATCATCCAGCTACAGTTCCGCACGTTTCTGCCAGCCGCTCCGCACCAATAGCGCGAGCAGGGCATTCGTCTCCCCGTTTCTTCGCCGGACAGAGGGAGGCTGGATTGTTTGCAGACTCGAGGCTGAAGAGGTAAGGGTCCCCGGCGTCTTCTCGAGGAGGTCTTCAGCTTTGGGGACGAAGGTTTCGGGGGAGAGCTTGAGGTGATCTTCAGCTTTTGGGCAAAGACTTAAGGGGAGAGCTTGAGCTTCGCGGACGGAGGTTTGGAGGAGAGCTTGGGGGTGGTCTTCAGCTTCAGGGCGAAGGTTTTAGGGAGAGCTTTGATTAGGGAAGGTGAAGGCATCCTGTTGTGATTGTAGAGGCGAGGAAACTGGCGGGAAAGTTCTTTTGGCTCTTCTTTAAGATAGTTGAAAGGGGGTGCAATAGTCATCTTTGTGGGGAAGAGATTTTAAGTACTGTGGGGCTACTTTGGATTGGTGGAGGCGCTGGATTTTTTAGCTGGGGATTGTTCAGGGATGGGAGCTGGTGGTGATCTTGAAAAGTTTCCTGTTAGTTCCTCCATATGAGCCGAGAATTCCTATCTCTTCTCGCTTCTCTATTTTAGGATCCTGAAGAAGTAACAATTCTTCACTACGACCCAGCGTACGCCTGTGTAGCTTGACGTTAACAATCGTTTCTTAACTGTTATTTCGTTTATACAGAGAAAAAGTACAACATTTAGTAAAGCATTTGTTCGTTCATTTTGTATGTATTTTCTCAACTTTTCGCTTACTGTATATTAAAGTGGAACCCACTGATGTGCTGAACAACCTGTGAAAATTTCAGACTGATTGATCAAACAGTTTTTTTTTGCAATCACCTGCAACAGTTGAAAAAAATGTCGTTTCGTGATAGTCGCGTTTATAGTTTTAAAACGAATTAAAAAAATTCCTTTAAATTTTTTTTGTATGCTATAAGAGTAGCTTAATAAATACCAAAAAGATTTATTGCATTATACGTTGCATCTACGGAGAAAAAAATGTTAGAAGGCAGTACAGTTCAAAATACCTTGAAAACTTCCTTTTATGTTTTAATAATCAAATGTCCCTTTCTATATTCTTCATCTCCTACTCTCTGTATTTTCAAGCAGATTCTGATCGCCCAAATTCTGCGTTCTAAATACTGCTCTAGCTTCAGGATACCGATAGAAACGCTTTCCGTTACGATGAATCCACGTCTCATCGAGGTTCACGACCATTCAGCCTCGATGAAAGCCGGAGACAATGAAGATAATAAATAACTTTGCATTACTTCATCCCAGTGTCCCATAACAGGTAATTTCTTCACGGATCTCTGCCTCCAATCACAATTACACGATGCAGACCCTCTGTTTCCGCCTGTCAGATCCCAAACAGATCACAGTTGTAAGCCGAGCTTTGTGTATCATTCAAACCCTCCGGACAATTCCACCTGTCTGACGTTCTAAATCAATCTTCTTGCCCCTCGTCGTTATTATTCCCGAGGGTTCATTGTTCTTCTTTTTTTATAATACAGCCCACTTTTTGGCTCCCAGTTTTGCCACCTTTAGCTAGAACAAGCGTAAAGTGAAAAGAAGAAACGGTAATAGTTTCCAAAATTAATGAAAAATTTGGATAATAGTAAGTGTTGCATTTGTTTTCTTTGAAACAGGTAACGCGAGTACATAAATAAATTAGTAAGAGTAAATAAATTTAGATACTTCCCGCTGAAATTAATTCAGATTTAATTTTGAACCCAGATTTTTTTTATTTTCATGCGCTTCGCATTGAAAGTGCCATTTTAATATTCGAGGCAGGAAACAAATATCTGCTCGTAACGCGGAAGAAAAGATGTTGAGGAGGCGCTTGGAAGCCAAAATTAATTTCCCGCTGATAAATTCAGTGACGTTAATGAGGGCAACTATGACGAAAGGAATTCCTGCGGTTTCCCTCCGCTCGTTTCTTTATGCATTTAACACGTTTCGATCCGCTGGAACTGGTTTCAACCAGAGTCGACCAGACTTAATGATAATTGAGAACCATTGATGCGTGCGATGCCGATAACATTTACTATTACAAAAATGTTTTCGAATTTCATTGCTGATTACAATTTGTCTCCCAGGTTCTTTGAACCTCGGCGTTGCACCAGCAGGAAGAAGAAGTTAAAGTCCACCTCAGCGTCTTAGCGAAGTAGATACCCCCTAAAAAATTAAGTCACGCTTTAGCCAGACAACATGTTTACCTTTGGTCGCAAGAAAGAGTATTGGCGATAAATGCGGAGATTGTACTTAATTCATGATTAATCCGACGTCGCGTTGCTTTTTCAGTGTTAAGAGGAAATGGTGCATGTCCTAAATTTGTGGTGCATGTAGAGAAAAGAGACTACTTCAGTATGTAAAGAGGGAAAGAACTTGAAAGGAACCTTTTTCTCATTTATAAATGAAGGGTAAGGGAAAAACGAGGACGGTTCATTTTTCGTGATTTTGTGATTTATATGATAGTATATTTTGGTGGTGGCAACTGTCGAATCAAAAAGGGTTGTAAAGTTCAAATACCCCCTTAAGAAAACGCGAAAACAGTAAATGTCCACTCTGCACTGGAATAAAATAAGGAATGCTCCAGCTTCTGTCGAGGTAAAACAAGAAATTATAACTTTTTTCCAAAGCTGAATAACAAACTATTTTTTTCTTTGAAAATATTATATCTGAACAATACCTCTGTAGATTTGTAGCTTCTAATATTGAAATTTGTAAAAGTTACAATTTTTTGAAGATTTTCTGGACATATGGTAATCTAGAATTTTTTTACAAAAACTGTGATAATATTTCAATAAAAAAACTATTGGAATACATTCTAGAGACCTTGAAATTGACCCATGATTTTTTTCATGACGATTGGATTCTTTAGATGAGAATGGCAGTCGTTCAAAATTGTTCTGGGTGTGAGCCACCCAAGTATGTCAAAGAGGTGTGTCAACGAAGGGTTAAAACTGAATTTTCTCGATAAAGTTGTTTTGTAACATTCCCTGTTTTTCCTCTTACCCTTCAGACACTGTACCCTGTAAACCTCCCGCAAAATCTATGTAACAGTGTAACTTCCAACTTCGTTCTACTCCCAAAGCAATCCCAGCAACGCACAGAGCAATTTCTGTTCAGATACCAAAAGGAAAAATAGCTTTCATAAAAAAAATATGCTTCCCTCCACCTTGCATCTGCCTCTGAGTCAACTGGTTTCAGCCAGAGACAACCAGCTTCCTTAATGACAATCGAATGTCGGTGTTAATAGCCACAACGATGGTGCAAATCCTTCCAAACGGTCGTATCGGATGGCGTGGCGCGATGCATGCTCAATGATCGCGTCGAGGGAGACAGAAAACAGTGCATTAGACTTTTGCTTACATAAGGAACAGTCGGCATCAGATCGCGCATCTATATAACATTCCCAGACTGAATCGATTAATGAATATGACTGTGATGGTTCCAGCGTGTTTAGAACAAGTCGCACATGTCGGGAAAAACAATGAGACTTTAATGATTTTGGGGGTGCGCGGGGACTATCTCCGAGGATGAGTCACAGATGAGGCATGAGAATTTCTTTAGAAGCGACTCTGCTGGAATTAATCAGAGCAGTTAATTGGAGGAATGATATTTTCAGGGAAATTATTTCTTAATTTCTTGGAAGATGTTCTCTTAATTTATGGTCTAGTAACGTCTTTGAATGACGAATCGAGCTGGAAATATTCGAATAATTTCGAATATGGATAATTTCTTCGAATAATGTTCGAATATTCGAATAATCCGAATTATTCAAATATTCGAATACTCCGAATTATTCAAATATTCGAATACTTCGAATTACTCAAATATTCGAATACTCCGAATTATTCAAATATTCGAATACTCCGAATTATTCAAATATTCGAATACTCCGAATTATTCAAATATTCGAATACTCCGAATTATTCAAATATTCGAATACTCCGAATTATTCAAATATTCGAATACTTCGAATTATTCAAATATTCGAATACTCTGAATTATTCAAATATTCGAATACTTCGAATTATTGAAATATTCGAATACTCCGAATTATTCAAACATTCGAATACTTCAAATTATTCAAATATTCGAATATTCGTTACAGCCCTAATTTTTAGATACTCGTAGGTCTTTCATTTCTAGTTAAGCAGTGTTTTCTTCTTTAGAAGTTTCGAAACTGAAGCCTCATAAATCCGTGTAGCAGCCGATGCAAGGAGAAGGAGGAAAAAGTTAGCAAAGATGTTAGGAGGGATGGATAAAAAATTATGTAACCGTAAGATGATGCCAAACCGAGAAGGAAACGAAGAAATTTCGGTTACATTAGACGCACACACGAGAGATCGATCTGGATCGCGTGGAAGTCTCGATTCACCGAGTGGCTTTCACGTGATCTTAGATCCACGCGTGATGCTCGATCGAATATCGATTCAATGCGGTCCCAAGGACGTTGAATGCCAAGTACAGGGGTCGATCGAGTGTTCTATGATTTGTTCTTCGGTTACTTCCCCGATTGGAGAGTTCTTCGGCCACACTGATCAATATTTCTTGTTATTCGATATGCTTCAGCTGCAACTTCCTCGTGATTTTTCAAGCGAAGACAATAATAATCTACACATTCAGTACTTGAAACTCTGCAGGGATTTGCTATATTATAATTTTCTTCGTCAGACTCCAGGTTTAATTTGAGAAGAAATTTAATTTCGAAGAGAATTTTCTTGGTAGCAGTTACGAGTCTCCAGATTTATATAAAAATGAAACAAGTATGGGAGGAAGAAGAAGAATAAATGGAAATACACAGGACTTGAAGCTGCAGAAAAATTTCAAAAGAAGAAATACTTGCAACCCCCTAAAACTTTTGGAGCAAGAATTACGCGAAACTATTCAAACCCCCCAAGAAGAAGAAATACAAAATAACCCTCGAGACTTCTAATAATCCAAAAGCAAAGAAACCCCGAATTAACTTTTCGTTAAAGGAGAAGAAACCCGACCAGATTCCAGAGGAAATCTTCTCCTGTTTCAGGTCCAGGAAAATGCGGTCCCGTCTCTTCGTGCTCTTCTTCTTCCTGGCCGTTTCCTCGGCGGAGCAGCGGCCGCTCGAAAGCGTATACGAAGCATGCATGGAGGAGCATCCGGTCCTGCTGCATTACTTCTCCTGGGCTGACTACATGGTGCTCGCTGTCATGTTGGTGATCTCGTGCCTGATAGGCACCTTCTACGGTTTCTTCTCGAAGAAGCAGGAAACCAGCCAGGACTTCCTACTCGGTGGTTCAAGCATGGGGACATTCCCCATGGCGATGTCTCTAGCTGCCAGCTTCATCACAGCCATCGAGCTTCTGGGAAACCCTGCAGAGATGTACGAACAGGTACGCGCAACCTTATTCTTCATTTCTCTTCTCCCATTTCTTCTTCTGACTTGGATAGTGGAATATTTTCACGGGTTTCTTGTTTTAATTATTAGCGAAGTATCCAATATTCTTCCTAAACTTTCAAGCTGCTGGACCATTTCTTCATTTCTTCCTCAGAGGATTTACCAAACAATTAATAATCCGTGATATCGCAGGGAACGCAATTCTGGATGACCTGCCTGGCGTTCATCTTCGTTGTACCAATTACCTCGCATCTGTACCTGCCGGTTTTCATGAAACTGAGGCTGACCTCGAGCTACGAGTATCTGAACCTTCGCTTCAACCGCCACTGCAGACTCCTCGCAAGCGGTCTGTACATGATGCAGATGATCCTGTACACTTCTGTAGCCGTATACGCGCCAGCGCTAGCTTTAAGTCGTGGTAAGTCTAGGTGAATAAAGCTTGACTAAATCCCGAGCTTCCTCTTCAGTAACTCCTTCTCTTCTTCCGCAGTCACAGGCTTGAATACCTACATAGCCGTCACACTAGTCTACGTGGTCTGCATTTTCTACGCCTCGCAGGTTTGCATTCTCCTTACCAGCTTGATTGCTTCGAGGAAAGAGAGCCTCGTCTTCATTCCCTTTCTGCTTTCTTCAGGGTGGAATGAAGGCTGTCATAATGACGGACACGTTCCAAGCAGCGGTGCTCCTTGGGTCCCTGTTCCTGATCGTTGGCTACGGATTCTCCTACGAGGGTGGAATCTCCAGAGTCTGGGAGACAAATCAGAACTCCGGGAGAATGGAGTTCTTCAATGTGGGGCCCAATCCAACGATCAGGCACAGCCTCTGGAGCGTCGTGATCGGTGGCACTGTCTACTGGACCACCATGTTCTGCAGCAATCAGGCGTCCGTCCAAAAGTACCTCAGCGTGGAGACCATTGGTCAAGTTAGAACGTGAGTGTCCTCGAGGCTAGAGTTATTAACTAAAATAAAAATTATTTAATTTTTTTTTTGTTCGTCGAGAGTTTCAACTTGAGCGTCAAATAAATTTGTCAACTTTAACTTTAACCGTCATTCGAATTTTTATTTATACAAAACTTGCCTGTCTCTGCTCAAGGCTAGCCCAGATCCTTTAGACTTCAGTGGCCCCTTTTCCTCAGAGTTTTTAATTATTTTCTGTTCCAGGGCGTTATGGGTGTCAGCTTTCGGCATGATCATCATCTACACCGTGAACTTCCTGACTGGCATGGTGCTCTACAGCACTTACAAAGACTGTGATCCTCTGCTGGCTGGCCACATCAGTGGCCAGGACCAGCTTCTACCGCTGTACGTGATGAACTTCATGGGCAGCCTCAAGGGTGTGCCTGGTTTCTTCGTCGCTGGAATCTTCGCCGCCTCTTTGGGGTACGTTGACCAAGATTTTCAAAGATTTCAAGTGTCGCAGGCCTAGTTGCAGCAAAGATTGAGCGTGGAACTTCTAATCTTCAATGAAGCTGGATGCTTTGGAAGAAAACTGAGGTGCTTGTGATTGTTTTCAGAACCGTGGCGAGTGCTCTGAATTCTCTAGCAGCCATCACGTGCGAGGATATTTTCCAAGGGCTCTTCAAGATAGACCTGCCTGCCAAGAAGGGCGCAGTTTATGCTAGGTGGATCAGCATCTTCTTCGGGGCCCTCAGTTTCGCTTTAGTCTTCGTCGTGGAACGTCTGGGTAGCGTTCTTCAGGTACTGATATCTCTTCTTTCGTTCTCTGAAGATAAATACATTTGGATCAATGGAATTCCTTCTTTATAAAAATTAGAAGTAACAATAACGTCTTCCAGAAGTTCCAATGCCTCAGTCAGATCCAATTTGAAGATGACAATGAATGTTGCAGGTTGCTTTGTCGTTCAATGGCATGGTTGGAGGAGTCACCCTGGGATTATTCTCTCTAGGGATGTTCGTACCATGGGCCAATGCTAAAGGAGCGATCTCAGGCGCCATAACTAGTCTGACGATCGTCTTATGGATCGGCCTGGGCGCTCAAGTGGCTGTTCTCAGGGGCCACATCCATTTGGACACTAAGCCTGTGTCGATTGATGCTTGCCCCTGCATCAACAGCACCACAGCTGCCATTGGGAGCCATCCAACTGACGATGACGACGAAGCTTCTTCAGTATACAGAGTAGGGTCACTTCTTTTGCAAGATGAGACAGCTTTCTTCACATAAAAGCTATCGAAAACGTCCCCTTTTCTTATTTTTATATCTAGAAAATGTTTCTTCCTTTCCATACACAGGAAATCCTCCTCTTTGTATTGAAATTGAAACAGATTCCTTCTGTAGTTCGTTAAGAGGAACATCTCATTTTTGGAGCTAAAAACATAGCAAAATGTAGGATTTTTTTTGAAGAACCTAGCGATTCGATGCACCTGAAATTTGGACCTTGTTTTTATGCATCTTTGAAGAAGTTGCAATTTTATTTTTATTAATTTTTAATAATAAACAAGACGAATCGAATTGCTGGTTTCATAAAAAGAATTCCCTAATTTTGCTATGCTTCTAGTCCCAAAAAATAGGATTCTCCCTTAACTTCTTCTCTTGGCTGATTAATTCGCGTACAAACTCAAGAGCCTCTCAACTGGTCAATTTGAATTTGATCACAAAACTGACCCCATCACAGATCAGCTACCTGTGGTACAGCGTAATCGGCTGCATCCTGACAATGCTGATAGGAGTAGCGGTGAGCTACGTCACAGGCTTCCAGAATCCAGCCGACCTCGACCAGGATCTTCTGAGCCCTCCTATAGCCTCTCTGTTCCGTATGCAGACCAAGCCGCACGCCAACAACGTCCAGGGGATCACCAACTTCGGCTTGGAGCTGGACGACGAGAAGTCGCCGGTGGAGAACAGCAAGAGCCCGAAATGAAGGTCCTGGAGAAGTTTGTTACGCAGTATTTCCAGATGATTTCTCGAGGACGAAATCCCTTCGCAATATTCCGTTCGAGATCTTTCTTTCCCAAGTCTTCTGCGGGACGAGTTTGAAGAGCACTGAAGTTCAGAGGCCCCAGAAACGGAAGAAGTCTTGCTCGTTCCTCTATAATTAAACAACTCTAGTTTTTAATGTTGTCCCGCAACCAGGAAGAGGTCTACTGACTGCACTAGAGACATCCGCGTTAGCTTTTACCGAGAGAACCTCTTTAACAGCCAGTCGATGTACATAGAAGTGACCTGTTCAGTTTCCGGGAGCTCTGCGGCTCCCACTTCTGCGTTAGGTAGGGTAGTTTATTTATGGCACTCTTTGGTACCGTACTTATTTTAGTTTCATTCATCCCAACCATTCCTTGGCGAGGGGCATTTATTACAAACTTCCAGGTTTCTTCCCCCCAGGGTTGCTCCCTGTAGATAACTCTGCACCACTCTCAGCCGTCTCTAATCTTTATTCACACTCAGGGGGCATTTTTTAATTCTATTTATAATACCTGTGAACTTACTAGTTTGTAAATAGATTTACCTAGAATTATCTACACCTATTACAATACTTAGTTTACCATCCGAGTACCTTTTAAGTCAGGGGACGTTTGCCTCCCTGGTTTTAATTTACATTTAGAAATTATTTATTCGGTTAAGCTTTAAGGGCGGAAATCTGTTCCAGCTGGCAGAAGTGAGGAATCACTTGCATTTAAATAAATTGCTCCACCCTCGATGAGTCTTTTCTGGAGGGCTTTGTCTGCACACGTTTCCTATTCTTCTTTTAAGCACCTCGCCCATTTTTCTGGAATGGCTTCTTAATATTGTTTTATATCGTGGAGATGAACCACTTCGTTTCACCTGACTGCGGATCTGTACTTCGTTTTCGTTCGCGTACGTTTAAGTAGCTTGAAAGAAGAGATCAAACGCGATACAGCATTAAGATAAGTGAGCACTTAAACCGCTGAGCTCTCGTTTTACCGATCGAATTAGGTTTTATATTAGCTCCTTCGTCTCTAGTAAACGTATTTGTACAAGTATTTGTATATAAAATGGAAATATAGATAAATAACTTTATTACATCCACGGGTTCTCATTCCCCTTCTACTTAATTTCTCCGATCACTCGGCCACTGATAAAGGACCTCGCTACATAAATTAGAATGTAGGTAACTTTCCTCTGTGGCTCACTCAACCGTGCGAAAATAGACGAAGAAGGAATTGCAGAAAGTGCGAAGAAACTTGAAAGGAAAATTTTTCACCAAATTTAAGAATTCCCCGAAAGAAGAAGTAACTCTACAAAATACTTGAGAAAATTTACAGAATAAATTAAAAGTGAAATAATACATTAAAATTGAAAAAACTCCCCCTGAAAAAATTCTGATTTTTCACATTATCGTAATTATCTGCGAAGCCATAAAAGATATAGAAAAAAATTGTCAATTCAAAGGCTTTCGATATTCTACAACATGATGACAAAGAATCGTCGAGAAAAGAGTGTTGGGGGTAAATTTAAAAAAAGAGAAGATTTTTGCAAATTCTTTAACGCCGCTTTGTAGGACATAAAAATCCTTAGAACTTTGAATTTAACTTCTTTCTTATATCTTTCACAGTTTCGTAGATATTCGCGATAATCTGAAAAGTGAAAACTCACAATTTTTTCGGGGGGTGTGTTTCCATCCTTAGGGTTTTATTGGCGAATGAATTAAAAAGTTTGACTAAAAAAAAAATAGTTACGTTATTAGCGTCACTTGAGCTACATTTCTGCAAAGTTTCAGATTTTTCTGAATTTTGGTTCGAGTATCAGAAATCAAAAATTATCCTACAAGATTGAAAAGGCCACAAGACAGACCTGCTTGTCCAAAGGTCTATAGCACGACTGGCTCTAATTTCTGACAAATCCGGTGGAAATGAAAGGAGGGAGTGTGACAGCAGCAGCTGTCAAAGTGGGATAAGGAGCACAGGGGAGTTGAGGGGGAGAGAGAGAGAAAGGACACGACAGTGAAAGTGGATCAATACGCCGTTAACGTCTCGCCAGGCAGCGTGCGAACGTAGTCTCTCCGCTAGCCACTCATTTTCTGTCAGAGAGCAGAGTACCAAGGCACGAGAGAAGCTTGCAGTGCCATCAGCATCAATTACCTCGTCTGCTCTTTGCCGCGCAGTCTGCCTCCATCGACAAAGAAGCATCAGCCATTTGACAGTGCGTTGACAGTCTCCAAAACATGTCCGTCAATGGACTCCAAGTGCCACCAGTGAGAAAAGTGTCTGCGAACACCGGGACCAGCCAATGACAGTGGGGTTTGTGACGAAAGGTGACAGTGGGGCAGCTTGAAATGTCCTGTGGGAGGCTGTTCAAGTTTCTAGGGTGTTGACAGTGGGGAGGAGGATAAAATTTGGGGGCTGCGCACCGCTGGCCAGGTCTGGGTTTGCTCGAGGACTGGTTAACATGTATCTCTCTCATTTCGTGAGTAATCTTCTGACTTCTACCGTAAAAGAATTCCAAAGCTCCTTCTCCAAGTCTACCCTAGAGAAAACTTTCCTCCGAGGCTCCGCGCCAAGGAGAATCCTCTCCCGAAGTTGAAAGACACCCTAATTCCTCAGCCCCCTCAAGGTGAACCTGTCTTACATTCCACTGCACCCCTTCGCTGCCCCTAGAAGCTTCCCAAGAAAAGAGGTGCCTAATTCCAGCGACCCCCTATTCACAGATCACCTGCAACTCCCAGCTGAGGTGCTTCCGGTTCCTCCGCTGGACCATCCTGGTGCCCCTCGTCATCTACCTGTCCCTCCTCTTCGTCAAGTACAACAGGAACGTGCCCCTGAAGAGCCTGGCGGCCTCGTCGACGGAGGGCGACAACGAGGGGGCCATGATCGAGGGTCTGTTCGTCGAGCTGGAGGCAGTAACCGCCAACAAAAGGGATCTGGAGAGGTACAGAGGCGTGGGGATTGATCGCAGGGACGAGCAGAGTATCAGGGAGGCGGAGGAGGCCGAGAACCAGGAGAACCCGAGGACGCTCCTCGAGGATATATTCCAGAGGGCGGACGCTGACCAGGATCAGCTGCTGGACATACAGGAGCTGGCCAAGTGGATCCACACGAAGATCACCGAGCACATCAGCCGGGCCATGAGGGAGAACGTGGGACTGTTCACGGCGATTGATAACAATCCACGAAATGGTAATTAAGGGAGCAAGTTGAGTTCTGGTGGAACGTGGACGTGACCGTTTCGCTGGCAAGGGAACACCGCGAACCCGCACTCACCTATTGGAACGCAACTTTGTGGGTTCATAGAGTGACTCAAGACAAGAACAACGGTGTGTTTCATTCGGGCCCTATCGCCCTTTAAGGGGGTGAAAGCTAACCTCAAGTTCAAATAGGCACCTCCACTTTTTCGCCTGTAACTCCCAAACTACAACAGACAGAAAGAAATGTTTCAGACAAAAGTTTAGTGGTGCAACGAGCGCTGCGAACTTGCGTTAACAAAATTTTTAAAAGAGTTTAGGAAAAAATACCTGAGCAAAAAAAGAACTTTGGCACGCCCGCCGCCAACTCCGTTCGCCGGGCTTATAAGCCCGTTATAACGAGTGCGTACTTGTTGCGTAATTCCTCTACAACTCAACAACTGCGTAACGTTAATTAGATAGTTCATTTAACTGGAATTAATGAATGGTTCGTTGATTTTCCAGCTGACCAGAGACTAATAGGTAGCTCGTACCAGTGAGCAGCTCTAGAGATCCAATTCCAATTACTTCTCCCGATCCTAATAGACCCAGTGAAACTCCATTGCAATTAATCCCAGCTACCCAGGTGTACTTTCAGTCCCATTAACAAACTTAGCGATGTCATAGAAAGCAATCTCTCAATTGTAAAGCTTGTTCCAACGTTAATATCTGCATCTATAGTTGTTATCTTCCAAGTGAAATTCCACCACAATGCCAAGCTGAATTAGCAATTAAGAGGCGATCACTTTTACCACCCAGCTGCGATTCGTAATTGCAAATTTCTTCTCTAATGCCTCAGGAGAAGTGTCGTGGGAAGAGTACCACGCGTACTTTCTCAGGTCCCACGGCTTTCCAGAGAGCTATGTGAGCTCGCACGACAAGAAGCACGGTGATATGTCGCGGACGTTGAAGGAGAGCATCATGAGGGATAGAGCCAGATGGGCGGAAGCGGCCCGAAACGACCCAGAAAGGCTGGCACTCGACGAGTTCCTAGCTTTCACTCACCCCGAGAGCAGTCACAGGGCTCTCCTTCAAATGGTAGAGGATTTGTTCGAGAAATTCGGTAGAACATCTTCCTCTTTAAAATTTTCCATTTCCTCTTGTAGGGTAGTTCCGGACGAGGTGGGCGAAGATATCTCGTGTCACGATTATTTTCATTTAAATCGTAAAACTTTTTGCGTGACAGCCTTGCAAAAAAGTATGGCCAACTATCCCGGAATTACCCTATAATAAAGTCTCAATATTAATTTTTTGTAAGTGACTTAAGCTTCGAGAGAGAAATGGACAGAAATCCTTATTACTTCACTTCATCTTGCTTTTCAGATCGCGACGGAGACGAGCAGCTGACGGAAAACGAGTTCTCTGACTTGCCCTCCGAAGGGATGGGTCTGGACTTGACGGAGGACAAGCACGAAACCGTGGGTGGGAGCGAAGACCGGAGGAAGGAGTTCAAACATCTCATAGACAAGAATAAAAATGGGAAAGCTGACAGGACAGAGCTTCTGGTGAGTGGAGCACGGTGATCAGAGATAATGGCGCTACGAGTGGGAAACGCGAAGAGTACTATTTTCTCCTTCGAAGGCACTGAGAGATTTCACTCCGCTGGGATTCTTTTCAGATGTACATAGATCCAAGGAACCCTAGGCATGCGATTCAAGAAGCGCAGCATCTGATAAACCTATCGGACACCAACTTCGATGGGAAGTTAAATCTGTCGGAGATCCTCAGCAAAATGGACCTGTTCTTGGGCAGCAAGATGGTGGACACCGAAGGAAGTTTCCACGATGAGTTTTAAAAGCTCCGTACCACTGGGACTTTACCTGCAAACCAGTGGAGCGTGAGATACAGAATGATTCTCAAGGCGGAGAAGAAATATTTGATAGAAGGTGGAAGCCTGAGGGTCAATATTTCTATTAAATTTTGTAGGGAGAGAATGGCACCTCTTTGTCACCAAAATTGGGCACTATTTTCATACTAATCACAATATTTAATTCAACTAAATCATTTGCGTGCCTAATTCTGGTTTCCCCGAATCTGTTTTCAAAGGAAGAGGTCCACTATCGCTAAAGCAGACAATATTCATCAGCAATACACTTGTCGTTCCGAAAGCCTCTCATAAAGCTATTCGAAAACTTATTTTTCCATGGACAGAAGTCTCTTTTCTACTCTTTCTACTCCTACTCTCCTAACACAAACTCTATTTTTCTGCCACGCAAACGCTGCCTCGGACTCGAAGCAATCTCTTTACATTTTACAAGACACTTACAATTTATTTCTAGCGCGTCGAGCGTGAGGAATTGACTAAACTTCACACACCACTTTTTGTAAATGTATAAAGTACCACGAATGTTTCTAGCTCGTTAAGGTATCGTAGCGTTTTTTAGAGGCGAAAGGAGAATTCGATTTTTTAGAAGGAATGTCGTCAGTATTAATTCTAACGTGAACCGTAAAAACGCATCTGTGATAGTCTTCGTGACGTAGAATATTATTTACTTGGCTGGGATTAATCTAATCGGAGCAAAGTTAACGGCGAGCACGCGAGGTGTTCGCTTGTGAATTAATCCTTCGCCAACCGTGAGAAACGTGTCGATAAATTAAGTCCACTTATGGAACCATAGACTGAACGAAGTAAGTTTTACTAAGCTGAATTTTCTTTCTCGAAACATTCCCGCGCCCAGTGGCAAAAGGGTGAGCGTAAATAAAATTTTGGAGTCCGTCCTCTCTGTGGATCTCGACGATTATATTCTCAAGCGATGATTTTCTGTTTAAGAAAATAGAGCACCGTGTAGCGCATTCTACTTTCTCTGCAAGTTCTACGTAGAGTAAATATTATTGTAAAAGTTTAAGTATTTAAGAGGAGTTTATATAAACACACATGTATTTCGTCGAACAAATGTTACGTTTGATGTTGACTGAAATTAAAAAGGTGCAAGGCGAGAAGTTTCTAGGGAAGAAATCCTTCATGTTCCTTTCTCAAAATCATTTGTACCCTGTACAACACATTTTTGTACCACTCACTGTCGCAAATAAAAACCTTTTTGCGAGTAGTAAATGGATTCGTTAATTTCAGGCTCACCCCCTTTTTTTTTTCTTCTCCGACAATCTGAATGTCCACGATGTTCAAATCATAAAGGGATTGATGCATCCAGGGACTCGATGTCACGATTATTTATTCACGTCTTAAAAAAACGCACAGCTACAAAGTCATTTAAGCAAGGACGCTTCAGCTAACCCACTAGCCTTACAATTAATTACCCTGCGCTCTTAACAAAGCTTAAAAATAGTCGACAATGTGGTATTGAACGCTGCGGGACCTCGTCGGCCCAAGGAATACCAAAACGTGATACAATGATACGAAGAAAGTGTCATAAATGCGTTAGATGAAAGTAATTCCGCGCGTTTCATTATTTCCTCCTAATCTTCGCAAGAAGAAAGCTCCCCTGCCAAGCACGTGGCGAAGAAACCTTCGAACCCGCCAGGGAGCGCCTCAAAAAATGACTAAAAATTGCTTCCACGAGTTTGCTACGCAAAAAGTGTACAATTCTTTCACGTGGATCGATTCTACGTTAAAAAACGAGCAAAATATGTAGCAAGAATTTTTCTCGTACGTGCCTTCGTTAGCGAGATAATCGAGTTCGAAGTTGTACACCCAAGCGCACGCGTTGCTTGTACTCCACGTTTAAACTCAAATATCTCGAAAACTAAAGCTCGTGCGAAAAATTTCTTTTCTACATTTCTTGTGTATTTTTTTACGCCGTATTGCTCCACGTAATTGTTTTCTCTTGCACTTCGGAAATTAGTTTTCTATCGCTTGGAAAGCGAATTGCGAGCGTGAGGGGTGCGATCATGCAAATTTTGGCGGTTCAAAGGGAAGTCTCGGTCACGTGCCTGTAACGCGCGAAATTCCAGGTACTTCGTGCGAATGTCGGAACGTAGCGGTACGTGCCAGGCACTCGAAAATTAAAGCTTCGATTCACTTTGAATGCTCGAGGCAGCCCCTTTATCGCGTTCGAGTGGGCTTCAGACAATCCTGCCACCCACGGGTGCGAAATGAAAAAGTCTCGTTCTCTTTTCATTCCACTGTCTTCCATTTCCGTTCGATTTCTTCCTTCACTCGAATCTCCCGTGGCTCGCTACGACCTATGCAAGCTTTCCAACAAAAGGCTAAATTAAGACATATCCCTTTGTCGAGAAGAGAAACGTTAATTTCGAGCTGCTTTTTCATTCAAAGAAACACCTCGATTGCCAGCTTCTTTCTCCTTTATGTTTCTCCATTTGGACGGAAGATCCTCTTCTTAGCTTCAAAGGAAAACGTCGATACAGAGTGACCTTTTCCCATGAAGGAAACTGCGGACCGAGCTTTTCCTTTGAGAAAATATTTCTCGCTTCCAGATACGTTTTCCGGGGGATATTCTTGCCATAGCTCGCCAAGGAAAATGCCACGCTGTAAAAATGTCCGTGACTGTTTCTGGAAGAGGCTTCGGTTGTTCGATGAAAAATTTAGAACGCAGACTTTTTCTTCTGTACGGAGTACATTGGATCGTTGGACTGCCTCCGGTATATTTGCTCGTTAAAAATAGTATTTTACAACGGCTTCTTAGGCAAGAGTTACAGAGACTTCTGGAAATATATAAACAGAAATTACACACACGCAGTTACAGTTACACAAACAAGTCTCCTCTTCGGATCCTTCACCCAACGAGTCTCAAAACAGATTTCAGATTCCAAACTTCCATACAACCACTCAAAATTAGATAAAACTCCAGTAGTAATTGTACAATTTCATTACAAATTTCAGAAGATTCATCTCTCCCACCGATCTTCGCTGAATCGCAGCCAGCAGCTTCGAACGTCATTCAAACTTCTTCGAACCTGACTCATAACTTCGACACTCATTCTTCGATTCAGTGTATAATAATCCATTCAAGTCTTCAATCTTAGGCCACAACACTCTACGCTCCATCCATTAAAGTCTCCATTCCCTTCGCTCCAACTCTTCCATTCAATAAACTACACGCATCAGATTGTTTACTCAACTCCATTACCCAGCGTCCACCAGGGAAGCCTAATTTCCAGGTGGAAGGGAAACCCAAATCCCAAAAAGTTCACGAGCACTCAAAGTGTCCCAGGGACCTGAAGATGAACCAGCGGATCACTCAGTGACGGATTTTCGAGTTGGAGAGTGGATTCCTCGACTTGCAGGCTGGTAGCTGAGTCCTCCGGGTGCTTGTTCATCCTCTGGCGAAGCTTCCAGCCCAGGTTTCCGTGGCTCCAGGGACTTTCCGAAGGCCTTCGTCCAGGGACAAGGGAATGGAGACGCTCCATGGTCAGACTGCTGTTCTGAAACGCGAAACGACGATCGTCCTTGCTGGAAAATGGGCTCTCACCCACGGGCAAAGCGATTCTAAGCGACCACAGGGCATTCCTCTGATGTTGGAACACTGAACAGGTGTACAGTCATTTTGGAAAGTGGACGGCGGGCTGGTTTTCGAGGAAAGAGAGCTCAACGTTGAAATGGAAACTGGAAGATGGTTCTTGGGTATGTTCTGATTTTTAGAAGAAAAATTGCTACTCAACTTAGGGAAAGAATTGGGAGAACTAATTCCAGTGGAAATTTGGTACTATTAACCGTGGAAATTAAATGGATAATTATTTGTATTACTTTGTCATATTGAATGAAAAAGGAGGGAGAATTTGGGAGGGTATTTTACACGATAGGTCAAGACACTTTGAAATTTTGTCACACATAAATAGTGCAAAATATCTAGACACAAAGACAAACAGTCGTGCATTAACATCGCAATCTTTGTGCAGCTAGAAAGTTTAGTAATTTCGTTTGAGGATCTGCCAGTATGCTGTGGCAGAGTAAATTCCATCTATCGCTATGTCTAATACATTTTCAGTTTCAGTTCAAGACAGGTAGAAAGATGTAGAGTGCTAGAGAGGAGTGAAAGCGACGAAGGGAGGGAAAGAGCATGCGAGTAGTGCATTCTTTTTAGTGAAGTGTTAGAAGATTGCGAAGCTGGCAAGGGGAACTGATAAAGTAAAATTGAAAGTCAATTTTGCTTTGAGTTCGGAAAGGGTCCGATGGAATTTGGGGAAAAACTGAAGGTATTTTTAAGGGGTCCAATGAACTCCAGGGAAAAAGAAAAGAAGGACTGTACAAAAAGTAACAGAAACCACAGAAAATTCCAATTGATTTCAAACAATTCTAACTGGACCCAAGGAATCCCAAATAATTAGAAGGAATTAATAAATGATTACGATTACTTGGAAATCCAAGCAATTACAAGAGAATGCATAGAATTCCAGCAGAATCCAAGGAATTCTATAGGAGAATCCCAGTATAAATTCTCCCACAGAGAATCCAAGGCATTCTAAATAATTCCAAGAGATTCCAGAAGAATCCCGAGAGTTGCAAAATAACAAGAAACTCAGAGGATTCAAGGCAAATGCAACCAATAAAAAAAGAAGACCCAAGGAAGGGATAAAACCACGAAAGATGAACACAGAATGGTCAAACTTATACACAGATTGGTATGGCGGAAGCGCGGGAGAAGCGATGCAGCCAGCTCGTGCATGCCCAGGCGCGTGTTCTGTGTTTTTACCTACTGGTATATGATCTTGCGAGGAGGATCGACCGTCGATGCTGGTAATGATCTAAACGCGGATTGGCGAGCTTTCCTCGATCATTACTCACTCGGCAGGTCGGTCCGGCGGTGGAGTGTTCCCACCTCGACAGCACAGTCTTATCCAACCGCTGGATCTTATCACCTCTTCCTCCTCCATCTCGATCACTATGCGTACAATCATCATTACAACCCTCGATCATCCCTCCCCTTTCTTTCCTAATTAATTATCCGAGTGCGCCAAGAATTTGTACATTCTATAATTTCCATGAAAATTAAAGCACTTAATTATCATCAATGTTTTATCAAGGTCCATCGAGATCCATCCAGTCGCATACGGGCCAAAGGTCAGCGACCGTACAATGGATCCTCGTCCCACCCTCGTTGCTCGCTCAAAAGCATCGAAATCTCTCGCTTTGACTCTTAAATCGCGTGCGAAATCGATTCGACCGCTTTCACGGGGCCACGAGGAGCTCTCTAGCTTTCATTAATTTATTTCCCCCGGAGCAATTCGGCGCGGAGAATTTTAACGAGATCTCATAAGGGTCGCGCGAGAAGCCGATCTCCACAGGTTTGTATTTAGTTTGCCCAAATTTTTGCAAGGAAGAATGAATGATTGTTGCTTTAAACTATGAAGTAATAATTATTTGCATGAAGTAATAATATTTTTAGAAATCAAATTTTAACAGCAGGGTGTCTATATTTCCAGATACATAACTTTGCGCAAGAATTAATTCGACTAGGCAGTGCTATGTAAATAACTGCTTCTGCTGTTTGCAAGCGAATTAACGGACACGTTGTGGAACGAAAGGCAAACTTTTGGGGCGCATTTCAAGCTAACAGTTTGGAGCATAGTCCGGAAAGGCAATGTGTCTGAATAGTAGCACCGGGAAAGTTTGATTCTCATTAAACTTTGGAGCCACTGCCTCGCCAAAAATTCTGGATACCTCCGACTGTTTCAGCTTTAATAACTTTCTGATATCATTACGTTTGTATAAATCACGATGAAGTTTAATGACGGATTATCTGCCCAGCTCGTAATCATTGGGTAACATGTAAATTTAGGTTCGCATGGAGAAGCAGTGGCGCGCAAAGTAATTTAAATTTCTGCATGGAAACTCAATTAAAGGAAATAATTTCCTTGCGAGTTTCATTACGGCCACTGTTACGGTAGTCTATAAAGTCCACGGTTAAGAGGTCAGAGTTTAGAATTCTTCAATTTAAAAGGACGAAGAAGAATATATACGCAAGCTGTTATAAAGTATATAACCTGGATGTCTTAATATTTAGTAGCGACTAGGGCTGCCATCCGTAAAATCACTAATCCAGGACCGAGAGCATTAACACTTATGAATTTCTATCTCGAAAACTATCAGCAGCATTGGGTTAATTTTCTTTTATTTTAATCGAGAATTAATCTTTCGGAATAAAGCTTCGAGATTGGAAAACTATTTGAAGAAATATGGGCATATTTTTTTTTACACTTGGAAGAAAAATAAAACTTTGGTCACTATTTTCAAAATTACAAAATTAATTTTTCAACCTAAAAAAATATTGTTAGAATAGGCCGCACCTTCCAGATCGAAATAAAAAAAGAATGAATTCAATACGATAAAGAGTTTCCGAGATAAAAATTCATAAGCACAGCTCGGTTTCATGAAACACAGGCAGCCGCGAATCATCAATCACGAGCCTGGAGTAGCGGCAACATCGCGAGTTCTGGCCCCGATCCCAAGTTGCCTTCTTTAGATAATCGGAGTATAGGTACGATAGCCCAAGACAAAAATTTCTGTAAATTATAGACTGTAACTGCAATCAAGAAATAAAGAGGAAATGTAGTTTAAGTAGGAATTTATTCATGGCTTTTTGAGCGAGCAGCATCGAGAAAGCTGGATCACTATAGAAAATCCCAACAAACGTCCTTGGACGCTCTAAAATAGAGGACAAATCTGGGAAATCCGGACAGATGGCAGCCCTAGTAGCGACCGAAGACTTTGTAAATTTTTCTGATGAAACTAATCTCAGACTCTCGAGTTGACGTAGTTGCGGTGATAAATAAAGAGTTTAGAAATTTATGGGGCAACAATGGCTGACCCCAAAGTGGACGATAATTGTCTTAAGATCGCACAGTGTTTGATAACAAGTTGATGGTGATCGTCGAGTAAATGAGCTATGGTAACTGTGAGTCTTTCTTTCACTCACCCGAGGCGATTCGCTGGGGCTGACAACCGCTGAAGGTGGACTGCCTCCTCGCCTGTAGGTCAGTTCCTCTCAGGGAAAGGTAGACGGAGATAGTCTTGTCCAAGGCAAGCCTCACCTGCGTAGAGAACAGTCGATGATCGTTTTACGCTACCACTTTACTCTGGTTATTGAGTTAAAAAATTATTTGAATCAAGCATAGGCCTTGGTCTGGGTCAAAACTAGCTTTTGGTTAGGTCTAGTCTAAATGCATGCTAGATAGGTTACGTCTATTTAATTTTAAGTCTACGCTAAGTTTAGGTTATGTCTGGCGTAGGTTACGATTAAATTTGTCTTAACGGGACTAGGCAGTCGAGAAATTGATTTTGTTTTGTAATATCCGAAAGTACTAGCTTTTCTGAATGAAATGTAGCTTGGTTTATATTGAAATTCGCAAAATTGTTGATTTGGCAGCTAAAAAGGTTAAGTGACAACTTACAGCGTCGCCTTTGCCCAGAAACTTTAAACGCCTTCTTCTCGAATCTTGGTTTTCGGCTAGCCACGAATGAACGGATAAGGCCCGTGAAAATTCGAGATTTTCATAAAAAAATTAAAAAGTCGCGGATTTTTAGTACCGCACAAACACGATCGAATCTTTCTTGAAGTAATCGCCATTTCTCGGCCACAAGTTTAATAATTCGGTTTTAATTTCAGTTTGTATTGATTCCGCGGGAAACTACGGATGTAACAAACAAGAATCACACTTTGAAATTGGAGTATGTCACTTTTTAAGACCAATATTATCTAACAACTACAGAAGAACGTTAAAATGTTTACCAGTCACCACCGCCATTTTTAAAGCACATGTATATGTCATACCAACTTCTATTCAATCTCTATGATAATAATAAGCATTGGGTAAAATGATGCATCCGGATTTTCTTTCATTTTTTACAAATACATTAAAGAGAAAGTGTTTCTCTCACGGAAAACGATTGCCTAATCCCCTTAAGTCTAGTTTCAGTCTGTAAGTTCGAGTTTAAGTCTAGATTAGGCCTCGCGAAAATCAATGCTACTTTTAGGTTAGGTTTGGAACAAGAGGAGCGAACCGACCTCTCCCCACGAATCACGGACGACGACTGAACTGAATGAAGCCGCGTTCCACTTTCCCCCACTATGCCTCCTTTTCTTATTTGAACAAGGGATGCTGCTTATTGCGAATATTTAAGATATATGGACCTCTAAGGGTTCCCGGTTTGAATTTATTGTGAGTAATCATTCGGCACAATTTGAATTTCAAATAAATAATATTTAATTTATGCGACACGAAGAAGAATTTTCGAGCTGTTGGAATTAATTTCATATTCACAAATGTGACTCCGCAAAGGTCCATTTAATTATAATCAAGCCCCTCCCAGTATTTGTATCCAGTAATAAAAAAAATAAATAAAAACAAATTGTATGTTAAACGATTTTATTAAATATAAAAACTAAATAATTATTTTCTTGTACTACAATTTCGACGGTGTTTTTCACTTTAAATAAAATCGTGGTGCTGTATTAAATTGATTCGTATTCTGTTATTAAATATCCCGCGCCACGATTTTATTAAAATTCGGAAAACACCACTGAAATTGTAGTACAAGAAAAATAATTTTTTAGTGCATTTTTAGTAAAATCGTTTAACATACAATTTTTATATACATTTTTTATTTCCCAATTTTTAGCTTTTCTGGATTTATTTTTTCTCTTCAATTTTGACTCTTTTCTTATAAAAAATTGTTTCGAGACAACTGGACAGGTGGAAGTGGGTGAAAATTAGTGAGTAAAATCGTTTAAAAACCTGCAACTCCCCAGAAAGTCCAAATGTAAATATTCCAAAGCAATTCATTTCTCCCCCACCGATCTTTCCAAGAGACACTTTTGTTCATTTCTCAAAAATAAATATCGCCGAGAAATTCATTTCTTCTCTACTAATATTACCAAGAAACACTTCTGTTCGCTTTCCAATTGTAAATACTGCAAGGAACGTCATCTCTCCCCTGCGAATGTTTCCAGGCAGCACTTTTGTTCGTTTCTCAAATTAAATACTGGCAGAGGGGGATTCACAGTGGACGCGGGTGTTCCGAAGAGGCGGAAGTAAATTTCCCGTAAACCTTCTCGCGACCGGTAGATATCACGGTTGACAGTTAGATAGGAAATCGATGCGGTTGATTGTTGACGTTCTCATTCTGCCTTGCGTACCGCCCGCCACTTTGCGAGACCCAACGTATTCCCAGGGGCGCATTGTTTGCCCGTGCAATGTTTTCCATGCATAATGCATGATCAGACGCTATTTAATCATTCATCGAGGCGAGCATAATCGTCGCGTGGCATTAATCATTGATCGCGATTGCAAATGGCAAAAATGGTCGGAGGGATTCTCATATCCGCAGAGCTGTCTTATTACTTGTGTCATATGCATGAACTGCACGAATTACACGAGGGATAAATTTCACAAAAGAACCCAGCAATTTAACAGAAATATTAATCATCGTTTGAAGCTTCTGTCCTCGTAAAAAAAAATAGTACTTCGTGTGTAGATGCCACAGTAATTTTAAAATTACTGTAACACTTGTTGACTACAGTTTGAGGGTTGAACCGTGAGAAATCAGAGTGAATTAAACGACTCACCTCGCCATTTAGGAAGCAGTAGAGGGTGGCGATAAAGAGGCCTTGAAAGGACTGCAGGAAGTGCGTCGAGTAGGACCATATTGCGAATTTCCTCACATTGTACAGGGGAGCTTCTATCATAAACAGCCCATTGGTGATGCCCAGCAAGGGTAGAAGCACTACAGCTGCTCTCACCGCTTTTCTAGACAGAAACAAACATTATTAGTGTGGTTGGAATTGTTGGGGCCATTTTTCTGTTTCGTGGCTAGACGATTTTCGAAGTTGCATCCGGATCTACTTACAAGACTTGCTCTATTTCACTGGTGTGGCTCTGTCTTAGCTTCACCACGAGCACCCTCACGATGTTCAGTAGGAACAGGAAATTGAGCTGAGGGATTGAGATTTATAATTAATACAAAAGGCAAATCAACGTCGCTGAATTGTTTCTACGAAATCAGACTTTTAAATCTGCCTTTCGAACAAAGTTTGCCAGGGGTTGCAACTTTCAGAATATTCAGCATTTGAGGAAATTAAAATGACAGGCGTGTATTAAGATTAAAGATACTCGGGGGAAGAAATTTACTTTAGAATTGGGAATAATTTTAAATAGGATTCGATGACTTCGGAGTGAAGTTTCAGTTGCATATCAAAGTGCTGATGGAAGCAGGCGCGTTGTAAGGAACGTGGGAGGTTGCGAGAGTCCCCGAGGTTGTCTGTTGTAAATCAAAACCCGTGGACGTACATAGAATTGCCGCGATAGCAGAAAATTCTGAAGCATCTAAGTTTCGCGTGGAGGGAGCGTCCTTACCAATATCACCGCGAACCTGGGTCCCTCGAGAATCCAAAAGTAGGAAGACAGATTGTATCCGGACCAGCACCTGGAAAACCTAGCATCCGTCGCGGCTTGTGAAACCGTAATCGAACTTGCAACATGCTCTCTCTATGATACAAAACCAATATCAAATTTCGAATTCCGCGCTTTTACTTCCGTACACTGAGGGGTGGAGACGGGAACTGGAGCTTGGGAAATGGGGTGGAGAAATTGGGGAAACTGAGAAATGGCGGCTCGACGAATGAGAAATTAGAATTTGGGAATTAAGGAAAGAGGAAATTAGATAATGAGGATCCGAAGAAATAGGAAATTAGGAAATGAGGATTCGAAGAAATAGGAAATTAGAAAATGGGGATCCGAAGAAATAGGAAAATAGAAATTTGGGAGTACAGAAATATCAAATTTGAAAATGAGGATTCGAAAAAATAGGAAATTGGAAATTTGGATGGGAAGAAATAAGAAATTTGGAAATGAAGATTCGTAGAAATAGGGAAATAGAAATTTGGGAGCGAAGAAATATTAAATTTGAAAATGAGGATTCGAAAAAATAGGGAATTGGAAATTTGGATCTGAAGAAATAAGAAATTTGGAAACGAAGATTCGTAGAAATAGGGAAATAGAAATTTGGGAGTGAAGAAATATTAAATTTGGAAATGAGGATTCGAAAGAATAGGAAACTTGGATGTAAAGAAATAGGAAATTGGAAAGTGAGGATTTGTAGAAATAGGAAATTAGAAATTTGGGAGTGGAGAAATAGGAAATTAGAAATTTGGGAGTGGAGAAATAGGAAATTAGAAATATGTGAGTGAAGAAATAGGAAATGAGAAAATGACGATTCGAAAAAATAGGAAATTAGAAAACGGGGATCCGAAGAAATAGGGAAATAGAAATTTGTGAGTGAAGAAATATAAAATTTGAAAATGAGGATTTGAAGAAACAGGAAATTGGAAATTTGGATGTGAAGAAATAAGAAATTTGGAAATGAAGATTCGAAGAAATAGGGAAATAGAAATTTGGGAGTGAAGAAATATAAAATTTGAAAATGAGGATTCGAAAAAATAGGAAATTGTAAATTTGGATCTGAAGAAATAAGAAATTTGGAAACGAAGATTCGTAGAAATAGGGAAATAGAAATTTGGGAGCGAAGAAATATTAAATTTGAAAATGAGGATTCGAAAGAATAGGAAACTTGGATGTAAAGAAATAGGAAATTGGAAAGTGAGGATTTGTAGAAATAGGAAATTAGAAATTTGTGAGTGGAGAAATAGGAAATTAGAAATATGGGAGTGAAGAAACAGGAAATTGGAAATTTGGAAGTGAAGAAATAGGAAAATAGAAATTTAGAAATGTAGAAACAGGTACTTAGAAAAATGAGAATTCGAAGAAATAGGAATTTGGAAATTTGGAAGTGAAGAAATAGGAAATTAGAAAATAAGGAACCGAAGAAATAGGAAATTAAACATTTCGAAGTGAAGAAATAGGAAATTACTCTTCGAAAAAGCATCTTCTACTTCAAATCTAAATAAACTTTCCGTAAATCGAGGGGATCCGCTTCCTCCGGATTCGACCCAACCACCGATCCGGCCACTTACTTCGATCGTGGATGATAATAAAATGCCGTGATGATGGCCCAGGCCAGCGTCATCAGAACAGGACATCCCCAGCCGACGAGGCGGTACATCCGGTAGTAGGAAGTCTCTTGGAACACCGTCACTGCGCCGAGCAAATCGGGAGACAATAGAAAATAGAGAAGAATGATCTTCAGCGGCGCGAGAGACCTTAGAGGTGTATCTTTTGGGGTGGACGCGAGGAGGTGGAATCGGGGCAGCGAGATCCGGGAATTTTTAATCAAACCGTTGTTGCGCAACGGTGCACAGCAAGGCGCAAAACTGGGACGACTGCTCGGGGATGGGGAACGTTTAATTTTCGCATAGTTAAGTGGTTCCGTGCGTTCACGCGGCTGACTGCCTCGGCTTCTGACACGGGTATAATATAATTTCATAGTATTCTGTGCGGGACTTTCCTCGTTTTCACCGTTTATGCAAAACACACCGAAGGGTGCTGTCAGGGAATATTGATGAAAAGTCACTGAACCAGTTCACTCTGGTTACGATCTTTACTGGATTATAAAATTCAAAACTGAGTGCAGAGTTTTCGCGTTAATCTTTGTACCGAACTTCGTTTCCTTTTTAGATTCGATTACGATCTCTGTTTAGCACGACATGGAAATACAATTAACTTCGGTGCAAGCTTTCTTCTTTTACCTTCCCCTAAACTTTTCTCCTTCGTTCCCCCAACCAACCCTGTCTTCCTTCCCCGCCACGTGAATGCACAAAATTCTGACATGGATCGGAGTTAACAGAGGTCTCTCAAATTCAACGCAAGCTTCCCCTCACTGTGACGGTCAATCTATTAGTACATATTTGGGACTCACCAGTGACCATGTTGTGGAGGAACAGACCCTCTATGAACATCCACATGAACATCGCGGTTTTGGCGTACTCGAGGAGGGCATAGCTGGCCTCGCAAAGAACAGGCTGCAAGCAAAAGAAACATCTTTTCTGTCGAGTGGTCTCCAAGCCCAGGCTTTAAAACCTCCTCCAGCTGCCAGTACAGAAAGCAGCATTTGCTAATTTCGGAGTGTACGTGCAGTGGAGGGGAAAGTCCCCAAGAGACAGCTAATTTCAGTGGCATTTCTTCTAAGCTTCGCGAAATTGGAGAATTAGGCGTTTTGAATTTTTAGGAATATTGAAATGACTCTGTACTGCAATATTAATTCGAGGGAAGACAGTCTAAGCTTCTGTTCCATCTAAAGGAGACTCTCAGCTTGTTGAAAGAGTTTGGAAGTTTCTCGTTCAAATGGCCCACAATTTGGCTTTGAGGTGAAATATCCTCGAGGTATCATTGCGAATGGTAATTTTCACCAATGAACATATGTTCTACAATGTTCAAACTTTATCTCAGAATTTTTACAACTCGATTTAACAGCTAGTTTTTAAACAGCGGCTGATTGAAAAATGAGTCGAGTCGTTAGAGACCCAGCAGAGCCTTTGGTATCCTTTAAGAAAGCTGCAAGTACTCACAGTGTTCCCAATTCCCCGCTGAATGCCATACGTCTTCCTTCTCAGGATCTCGATGTCTATGTACACGGTTAATCGGATAAGAACCTGCACAACCATGGCTACAAAGAGGTTCTTGTGTATCCTGGTTCTGGTGTTCCTCAGGGACCTGAATTACATCAATCCCACTGAAACTTTACTCCCACCACTTCCACTCGCCTATTACACCCCGTTGGATTTCTCAGTCGACTTACACCCCAATTTGTTCGTTAAATTTACAAAGGGGAAACCAATCATGGCTCTCCAACAAGCGATGGGTTCCTTACCTAAATCTACAGAATATGGCGAGCGAGGCGAGCAGTGCTACCAAAGAGATGCTCAGGCCGACAAACTCCAGCGTGCGAGTCCTCTCAGCTATGTCCATTTTCATCTGCCAGGGAGGAAAGTAAAACAAACACGAGTGAACCTTCGCGGTACTTGCTCCTCGGTTGGCTTTCAAGCAACCTGCACCCGAATTCGAGTATAGAGAGACGCGAAGGGATACGAATTAAATAGGGCATAATAAAGAGCCGAGGTAATTCATCAAGCTTTTAACCCAAAAGGCCCCTTTCTCTGCAGGAAAGTGGTGCAAAAAAAAAGCACCGAAGGGGAAAGTTCAGCAGGCCTCGTCGATTTCTTCTACAAGTTAATTTCTTCCCGTTTCCCGGCTTCGGGCACGAATCGATCTGGCCTACTTCCATGGCACTCGAAAGTTTAAGCAGCATAATTGCGCGTTACATATATATCGCCCCGTCCCGTTCGCCATCAACCGACTTCGACCTCCTTTTTCTCATCGCGACGAAACTGTTATCAGCCTCCCGCCGTATGAATTATGAATTACGAACGCCGCCGAGGCGAGCGAGCGTCGGCGCTGATAATAAGAAACTGCGCTGCACATTCCCCTGGGATAAGAATTTATGACGCGTCTGATCCGCGTCTGATAAGTAGATTATTCTAATTTTAGGCAGTATCGTGGAGGCTTCGGGCACATTGCATTAGAGGAATAATGTCTCACGTTTTAATAATAATAACTTAGCGAGCCACCCAGCTTCGCTTATTTTTGCGTCTGAAATATAGCAAAACTTGGGAATTTTTTTTAAAAAAACTGGCGTTCCGATTCATCTGAAATTTGGACCACGTTTTCATGCACCTTTGGAGAAGTCGCAGTTTTTTTTTTAATAATTTCTAACCATAAATTTTTACAAAATGGCGACTTTAATTTCCTAACAAAATTTCACCATTTTCTTCAGAGCTTCGGCATTTTGTTATTTAAACAATTCCATAGCCATACGCATATAGTTTCCAAAATATTTCCCTTTTTTATTTCAGAAGAACTGATTCGTCGGAAAATTGTCAACACCCTGTACAGCTAGGGTTGCCAACTGTAATATAATATATAGTATTGTACTGTATTTTTGTCTAATGTAGTATATACTGTTAGAAAAAGATATAGTTCATAAAAATACTATATTTCTGATACACTGATAAAATTCTACAATTTTACTTATTTTTTATTCTATGGGTACATAAAAAATTTAGTTTGCGAATTTAAACTTCAACAGAGAAGATTTTTTCTATAATGAATGCGAAGTGACTGGAAGGGAGAAACAGAGCCAGTCTATCTCCGATAAAAATCAGCTCGTTATATATGTTAATTTGGAGTTTCAGTGCAAGTAAACTAATCACTAACGAAAATGCACAAAAAATATACATTTAGAAAATAAGATGTCGTTTTAATGCAGTTTGATTTTGTACCACTTTCCTCTAAAAAGTACTATATTTTATCAAAATATACTATATTTTTTATCACATTTGGCCCATGGTATTACATTTTCCAGAAAAAAAATTGGCAACCCTATGCACAGCTGAAAAATCTGCTTCAAATAAATTTAGAAGACTAATTATTCATATAGCTGAAATATCCACTAAAAATTCCTGAAAGTTTGAAGAGGATTCATTCAGTACTTTCCTTTTAATAAATTTCTAAGAATACCTTTAATTCCCAGGCAATTACCCCCTTAATTATAATTGCTCCACTTGAACCTACACCATCCTTCTTCCTGCTCCACCTATTCCAATCATACATCAGAAACTCTGAACCTCCACTGTACCCCTTAACTACGAAGCAGTTACTTGATCCACGAAATTTGTCTCGTTCCCTTGAATCGCTCAGAAAAGTGCTCGAGTAACTGCCTCGAGCGACGCACGTTCAACTGTGCCCGAGAGATGAGAGCAAAGAGATGTCGCTCCGTTTCCCTGATAAGCAGGGAGCATTAACAAGTTCGGGCGAAGTTTGCTCCGGTACTTACGTTACCCTCGATGGGGTTGGTGTAAACTTTCCCATGTAACCGTAGCATCTCTGGTGTCAGACAGGTCGTGTAGTTCGCCCATCCGTGATGAGAGTCCTCGCTGCTGGTGCCATTCTGCCCCTCCCAGCGGCCGTTGTAGTCGCACTTCTTCTCCACGGATTCTGAGTAAACAAGCACCCTAGTCACGCGGTGTCAATACTCTGCACGCTGCTGAGGAAGCAGGCCCAGGGGTGCCTGGGTGTACTTGCATCTCAACACCTCTCGAGGCGCACAGTAACTTCGCAGGGTTGGTCAGCGACGACGGGGGAGTTTGAATAAGGGATGAGAGATTAGATAACTGTTATATGAGCCAAGGGGCAAGTCGGACCCGGTGCTTGTTAGTCTAATGTGTGTAGCTGGGATTTCACTCGGGTGGAGCTGGAAGTGATGCATACTTAACGGGGTATTCTGGTCTGACGAGGCGTTTCCTTCGCGTTATTTCGGAATTTTTTTACAAAGAACCTATTAATTTTATTGTTATTTAGTTTTTTGCTACACGCTTATTGATGCTCAAAGATGCCTCCTTATATCCCAAAAGAGTTTAATACGACCAACAGTTTTTAAAGAAAAAAAATTCTTCCGTGTAGTCAAATCCCTCGAAGATCAAGTATTTCCTTTCGAATTAATTACAAGGAGCGATTCAGTCCACTTAGATCTAATTGTGCTCCGAAATAGGGCAGAAGAGGTGTAATCAGAGTTAGCTTGTAACGCTGCTGTAACAGTTAGTAATAGGGTACTTGGGTCTGAAGCTCGAATGTGGAAATGCACGAGGGCAACTCTGGAGTTGGTCGGATCGGCATGCTTCGCGGTATAGTTCCAGGCGCGAAGCCAGCAATTGCGGATGTTATAACAGAGTGCTTAAACTCTAAGTAAATAACTAGAACTAGGAAGTTCAGATTGGATCATTGGGAACTGGGAGCAGCGGCGGACTGGGTCTGAATTTTCGAATTATTGCTCGCAAATTTAGTCAAAAGTTTCCTTTCATAAAGAATAAGAGTTTTCATTAACTTTAACTCACAAGGGGAGGACACCATGTGGTAGACACCGATTTTGACGAGCCTTGGCAGGATGGATCTATGTGAAAAATAAGTAAATAGGTGTCCGAGCGTTTCTGCGAATAGACCTTAATAATAGAGATATTTACATGGAAATTGTTAAAAATTTCATAGGGGCCGGGGGGTTTTAGTCGGTAAAAATTCCACACTACCCTGGCACCCCCGGGGGATTCCCCTCTGAAGGAGGCGGGGTGCCTTTTGAAGATTTCCCCAAGTTAAAAAAAAAATTTATAAAAAAAAATAATTTATAAAACAAATTTATAAAGTTTTTTTTTAACTTGGGGAAATCTTCGAAAGGCACCTCGACTCCTTCAGAGGGGAATCCCCCGGGGGCGGCAGGGTTGTATGGGATTTTTACTCACTAAAACCCCACGGCCACTATGAAATTTTTAATAATTTCCATGTCAATATTTCTATTATTAAGGCCCATTGGCAGAAACGCTCGAACACCTATTTACTTATTTTCAACATAGATCCATCGTATCAAGGCTCATCAAAATCGGTATCTACCACATGGTGTCCTCCCCTTGTTAGGTCTGGTCCGAAACTACACATTTTGCGAAGATGCTCAAATTTGTTTTGAATCGATTGGAACCTTCGTTTTTGAGTTATCACTGCAAAACAAAAGAAGCTTCTTTTAAAAAAGCTTCATTAATGATCCATCTGTAGCGTCGTATATAATGCATATTTTTGACTAAACAAACAGGCTTTTTAAAGCTTACGATGTTAATAAACTTCGTGCCAAAGAACAAGTCTCAGTTTCAATTTGTTTCTTTGTAATTAATTGTACCAGAAATGCTTCGTTATAGACAGGAACGACTTCCTAGTACCCTTAAATAATCATTATTACTCTGTCGATCCCATTAATCGTGCTATGGAGGAGCTAAACCAGTGCCCTGCTGAATTAGATATTATCTTAACCACCTTCGCTTCGTTTAGGACTCTGGTACTTAGGAGACTACCATCTCCTTAATTTGCGCTCAGTTGTTTGTCGATATCGTTCGTTTTACATTGCTACGTTTCTCTCGTTACTTTATAATTTCCGTTTTATTTCATTTTCTCTGTTTATGTTACGTTATTTTATATATATTCATTGTACTGAATTATTCAAGCTTTGTATGCTAAAGGGTTCTCCCGTCGAAATAATAAATAATAATAATAAAAAATATGTACATTTGCCTGGGAAAGAATCACGTAGGAGACTTACCCCCGCGTTTGTTACAAGCTTCGCTTCTGCGGAGCAGAATATATATTTATGAGTCCCGATGGACACCGATGCCACAACAGGGGGCATTACCATAAAATCCATTACCCGAGTAAACAGGAATTAATGAATTCCGCCCGGCATGAATCTCAATTTCACGGCGCAGCGTTACAAACTGGCGTTCCCTGGTCCCGCGTGGCGATTTCTAAAAAACCCCCCGCAACGCTTTCTAAAAGAACACAAGCGTTCGAGAGGTTCGCAGTCTCAAGTTTCCCCTGCTGTATAAACCACGCAACGGAATTTCGCCGCATCATCGCAGGATCGTATTTGCACATCCCTGCAGCAAAGAGGAGAGACGTCGCCCTCGATCCCTCAGCCGAGTGTCTAGTATCGCTGATTTAGAAATAAACCCGACGGGAAGAGCCGCTCGAGTTACCGCCATGCGATCAGTCCTCGCGTTACGTGAACTCGATCGAAATCCCCCGCCTCTCTTTTCCTTTCTTCGAATGGCAACCACCCACGCCGAACTGGAACACGGGACGATCTCTAACGCTCGGAGAAGTTCGACGTCTTTCGATATCTTCTCGAGGATGTCCTCGAAGCTCCGCGGAAGTGGGATTGTAGCCCGTTTGCCGGGGAGAAATAATACGAACACTGCGCATTCGGATATCTCTCCTCGAGTTACAATTTGCAGAAGCTCACCTGGCGACGGGGAGAAAGTCCGCGGAGGGATTAAAGGGCTTGTTGTATCTCGGGAAAATAAACAAGCCACGGGGCACTTTAAAGTTAAGTGGTCATTCTACTTTGAACCGCCGAAAAATTAAGATATTTTTCTCGGCAAATGTGTAATGTACTGACCCTTTCTTATCGTTTTCCTCCCACTTTCTCTGTAAATATGATTCACCCTAATTACCCAATTGCTGCGTAAATGCAAATACTGCGTCATCCCTGCTACCCTTCGTTATCTTAGCCAATGCGTCTCCTATCCAAAATCCTGCAATTCTGCCCTATCCCGTCATCCCCTCTCTTACATTTGAGTAGCGGCAAACGTATGGGCAACAACTGTCCACTCCGGCGCTCACGTAAAACTTCAAACGCGTTTTTCTCGAAACAGTGTTCTCAAAACGGTGGGACCTGTATCTTCAAAAGTTATTATCCGATACGACTGAAACTTTTTTTATTTTGAAGAATATACTTCTGGCTAGGGGGGGGGGGGACTAAAAAAAATTACAAAAAGTTGAAAATTTATAATTTTTAAAGGCGTTGAAAGGACGAAAAATACAGGGAAAAGTGATTTCAAACGTGAAGTGTCGTTATTTTCTAAAAAAATGTAATTTTTGTAATTTTTTTAGTTCCCCTTCTAGAAAATAGAATAATCTTCAAAATAAAAAAGGTTTCAGTCGAATCGGATAATAACTTTTAGAGATACAGGTCCCACCGATTTGGATCAATTTTTTGACGCCTTAACTTTAACGACTCCCCAGGGCTGTTTGCACTGATTAATTATAAAACAAAAAATATATTTCTATAACATAAGACATCCGTAATACAATGCAACAAGTCCCATTAAATTATATATAGTAGTTTTCCTTTAATTAATTCCTAAATATCACCTATTTTTTGGGGCTCTAGACCAGAACCTCCCCTTAAACTCAGGACAACCCCCACTTTTCAGCTTACCGAAAACCATACATATATATATATTACACGCAATTCTTCCAGTCAGAAGCACTTGAGCACTTCAGTCCGAATAGTCTGGACACGAGAATCTAGTTCTGAATCAATAATCTAGTATTTATCTGTAATCGTCTTAGTTTCCGTTATTTGTATAAAGTTATTTGATAAAATAAAAGTAATACGAAAAATACGGAATACAACAATCCTACAGCATAACTATTCCAAAAGCCACCGGTGTCAGTCGCGGAGCCAAGTTAAAACAGCTGAATCTCCAATATTCTTACTTTAAATTGAATAAATATCTTTATAAGTATTATTCGCAAAAACTAGTATAGTTTAAATTATCCTTGCTTCCCTTACAAATGCAATATATAATTGAATGTAGGGGAGGCCGGGGCTAAAAGTTCCGATTTCGATAAACCATAAAAATGATTGGAAAATAATGTAGTTATTCTCTTCACTATTGACTAATTTCTTGTTAAATTTATTATATCTTCTGATTTTAAGCTTGTGTTTAATATATTGTAATAGGTTTCCCATAGAAAGTAATTTATTTGTGGCTGATCGAAGCGGAACTTCTTACCCCTATATGGGGCAAGTTGTTATCGCATTGGGGTAAGTTGTTACTATGATATAAGAGTTGCCTTTTAATGAAATATTTCATTTTCTAATGAAGTAAAGCAGAATTTTATTAATAATGGTTATTTATGAAGGTTCGGACCAACAAAAATGTATTATCTTTAAAAGAAAACCAAAAGCGACAGTTTTTATTTATCTTTACGCATAACTTCGATCGAAGTCGTGTCCCTTTCCGCCTTTCATTCATATGTTCGCATCTTAAAGCACAGCGGAAACAATTTATACATTTGCGGCAGGTCTGTGACGATAGCACCCCCAAATTCGAATTTTTGGAAAAACTCAACGGCATTCGTTTGTCCATCGTTTGCCCACGTTTGCCCATAAAAATTTTTTTTATGCCCACCCTTCAAAAAAAAGTTATGAACAAAATAAAAAATTTGTCTTCATCACCCATCATGAATGCATTTCAATTTTTTAATAGAAGGATACGAATATACCCGATCTGGCCACGTTTGCCCACTCTCAGATTTCATTTGCCCACCCTCCAGAATTTAAATAAAAAATAAAAACCGCGAAAACATGGGTATAGATGAAGCGATCGCGTTAAAGTTCGATTATTCTCGAAAATATTATCAAAATCGTTCGTTCAACAGTGCAATTCGTTAGTTTAGATGTAGAAGAGATTTGCCCATCCATTAATTTCGTATGCCCACCCTTCAGAATCGAATTATTAATGAAGATAGCCAAGAAGTGCGGTACCCGTTAAAGCGATCGCGTTAAAGTTCGATTTTTCTGGAAAATATTATCAAAATCGTTCTTTCAACGATGCATATCGTTTGTCCAGATGTAGAAGAGATTTGTCCATCCATTAATTTCGTATGCCCACCCTCCAGAATCGAATTATTAATAAAGATAGCCAAGAAGTGCGGTACCCGTTGAACCGAATACCTTTCCGTTCGTTTTTTCCCGAATGAATTATCAAAATCAATTGTACTTACCGTAAAGGTTGAAGGTGTTTGGTGACATGTTATCCAAGAAATGTTGCACACACTTCTTTCTCACTTTATTCGAACGACACTTCAATTTGTATCGCTCATCGAACACTTCACACTTTTCACACATCTGCAGCATGTGCAGAATAACACCAGAGTGGTTTTCTAGTCATTTTTCACTAATTACCGCAATGATATCGCACAACGGAAATTAATATAATCTCACAGTTACTTCACAAACCGTAAATGAACGCACGATCTCGCAAGAGTTGCGCCCGAACTCTGTAGACCGACTGACTTTCGTGCGTCGTTGGAAGGAATTCGAGGGTATCGCAGACATGTGTTTACGTTTCGGCACGTTCGATGACGACACGCAGCGTTGATACCCTAAAGGGTAGCAGCGCCGAGTGCCACTGCCGAAACGTAAACAGATGTCTGCGATAGTCTCGAATTCTTTCCAACGACGCACTTCTTGGCTATCTTTATTAATAATTCGATTCTGGAGGGTGGGCATACGAAATTAATGCATGGGCAAATCTCTTCTACATCTAAACTAATGAACTGCATCGTTGAAAGAACGATTTCGATAATATTTTCCAGAAAAATCGAACTTTAACGCGATCGCTTCAACGGGTACCGCACTTCTTGGCTATCTTTATTAATAATTCGATTCTGGAGGGTGGGCATACGAAATTAATGCATGGGCAAATCTCTTTTACATCTAAACTAACGAACTGCATCGTTGAAAGAACGATTTCGATAATATTTTCCAGAAAAATCGAACTTTAACGCGATCGCTTCACCTGTACCCTTCTTTTCGAGGTTTTTATTTTTTATTTAAATTCTGGAGGGTGGGCAAATGAAATCTGAGAGTGGGCAAACGTGGCCAGGTCGGGTACATTCGTATCCTTCTATTAAAAAATTGAAATACATTCATGATGGGTGATGAAGACAAATTTTTTATTTTGTTCATAACTTTTTTTGGAGGGTGGGCAAAAAAAAATTTTTTATGGGCAAACGTGGGCAAACGAAGGACAATCATTTCCCACCGATAAATCATTAAAACGTTTTCATGGGGGTGCTGATGAAAATTTTTTTTGCCATAATTTTTTTTTGAAGGGTGGGCAAACGAAATTTTTTTATGGGAAAACATGGGCATACGATGAACAAACGAATGCCGTTGAGTTTTTTTAAAAAATCGAATTTGGGGGTGCTATCTTCACAGACCTATTTGCGGCGGGGCAAGTTTTTACGGTAACAACGTGCCCCAAGTCACGGTAACAACTAGCCCCTACCGACACATGTAGCAATTTCAAAGACTATTCTGCTTATACATGTATTCAAACGATAAACACTATTACACCATGTTCTTAAATGTCATTTGATCCATAAGAACGATTCAATCTATAATATCGACGTTAAATAATTGAAATAGACCAAAAAGTAATGATAGAAAAATTTTTACTTATCTGGTACGCGACTAATAGGTCCTTGCTTACAACCACACAATTCGCTGTCGCGGACGCTATTAAAGTGGGCGACAGAGTAGCGTGATCAACTCACACGGAAAAAATAATTTAAAGTACAACGCTCTTTTTATTTTGAAGATAGAGCTGTCGGAACAACTTACCCCCGGAACTTTTAGCCCCGGTCTCCCCTACTTTCAGTATTATTTCAACAAAATTTCGATAGGGCTCACCATTTTTGAGAAGTCGTTTGTCCGATTGCGATAATCTTTTCTCAGGGACTATTTTTTTTAAGAAATGGAACCATGTTAGGGAGTGAGAGCAAAGAAATATATAAAAAAAAATTGGACTCGTATAAATAAGGGCCACCCTAATGACGCGCGGAGTTTGACAGCCGAGAAGCAGAAGACGAAGAAGAGGCCAGCGAAAAGACGGCGCAGGATAGCTAGAGCTCGACGGATAGCGACGGTAACATATCGCGGCGGCGTTATCGAGTGCAATGCAGAGAAGTGGGTCGAGTGGCGAGCCAACACCGTCGACAGCCTCCGTCGGCCTCTCTCCGGCCCGTTATTGTCCTCGTCGGAACGGAAGTGCACCGCGAACGCCCGGAGGGCAAGTTCAAGTAAGCCTGCGTGTGCTTACGAATCGATGTGTCGGGGTACGTTAAAGTGGGGCGGCTCTGAACCGAGAAGACAGAGCCAGGAACACGTCTGCCACGTCCAGCTTGAGAAAGGAAATTGAAACAGACCTGCCTGAAAGTGCAGTTTACATTATAAGAAATTGATAGCGAAGATCGCTTTTTGATCTAGCGAGGGGCATTGAGATCGCTGAAGGCTGGAGAAGTGGTTGTAGAACACTTGTGGAACAGTATCGCTCGGCTCAAGGTCCGTAGACTAAAGGTGAATCGAAATTTTGCAGATCTGGGTCACTTCTTGAGCTGCTGGTGTTATCTTTGCGAGAGTCTAGCGGGAGGGTACCAGCGAGGGGCTGAGGTAGAATTTGTGAAGTGGCTTTGGTTCATTGGGTGACTCTGGGAGGTGCCAGTGCAACAAGTTGTTCATAGGGACTGAACCGGAGTTGGGCTGAATAAAAAATTATTTAAATACAAGTTAGTTTAAGTTTATTCGTCGCAAGACGAATAATTTTTTTACAGGCTCTAATGGAAGAAGACTTTGGCGGAATCGGTTAAGGCACCTTCCTGTGGATCCGAAGATCGTGGGTTCGAGTCCCCATCGCCCGAGAAAAAATATTTTTTCGCATTCAGCTTTTTCTGGTAATCTTACTGGAGCACTTGCGATTGCAAATCCAATCATCCAAGTTGTTTTACTATTTCTTGGAAATTGGAAAAACTGCAGTTGTAAACTTGATTAAATACAAGTTTCCGCGCCCCCTTGAGTTTCCGATATTAATTAAAACAACTTTGGGTGTTTCTCCTTCAATACCTTCCCTTGTCCCCAAGCTCTCTGCATCCAATTTGAAAAGCTTTCCATTAAGGGAACAATATAAATCCATTTGCAGCAGGGGATAAGAGTCAGGGAGGGAGTTAAGATGATGAGCTGGATGATTGAAATGCAAACTGCTTTAAATCTGTCTTGGGACACTTTGGAATCCCTGCTTTTTGGATGGTATTGTAACAGAGAGAGAGAGAGGAATTTGCATCCAGGTCGCATCCAGAGTGGAAACGAGGCTGAATCGAGTGCAACGGCGAGAATGGAGGAACGTGGATGGCCACAGCTGGCCCGGCGTTAATCCGCGCCATGCAAATTTCTTTTCAGCTTTTTCCCCAGGGACGATGGCGAAGCTGCGCCACGTGCTGGGGGTGAGCGTGTTCCATGTGAAAAATTTCGTGCTGGGGAATCAATCACTGTACCAGGCACAGTGTCCACAAGCGTCAAGTTATCGATTCCTTCGAACGGATCACTGATGGGCCAGGGTGGGCAGGGTGAGTGGAGTATCCGGTGTATACGTATGTTCTTCTATGTACACTGTTGGACACTATTTTTTGCCGATCGGTCACGCGAAAAGTTAAAGTAGATTGCGTATCATTTGATATATAGATGGCATTGTTTTAGATTGTCAATTATTAGTTAGTATCACTAGTTATTACTTATTAGTTTATTGCTTATTTTTCTCTGCTGGCTAATTAGGGTATAAGCTTCATGTTTCGAAGAAAGCAAATAAATTCAATGAAACTTATTTCTTCACTTGTGGACTAAAGTGTTCAAATTTAATTTTTTCGATAAAGCTGTTTTGCGACATTCCCTGTTTTTCCCTACCCTTCAAATAAAGATACTAAGGGAAATGTTGTAAAATCGAGAATCTAATTTTCAAGGGGAAGAATAGAAGAATAGAAGAATATTAGAAATTAGAGAATTTTTACAACACTTTGATAAGAATGAATCTCTCTGTATTCAAGCGCTATTATCTAAAAAATGGTTGGAAGTACGAAAAACTTATATATACAGTAATTGTAGAAAATTGAATGCTCTTTCGATATTATTTCAACAAAATTTCAATAGAACTCACCATTTTTGAGAAATTCTTCAAATTCAAACTATCGATGAATTCTAATCTTTAAAGCCTAGTCGGCACCCTTTCCTGTTATCCGATTGCAATAATCTTTCTCAGGGACTATTTTCTTATAAAATGGAACCGTATTAGTGGGTGAGAGCAACGTAAATCGCAGGTTGAAAATAACAGCCACCCTAGTCGTACAAGCAAAGAAATATAATTTCTTATAAAATCTCCAGTGAAGCAAAGTTAAGAAGCTGCGCAATTGTGCCCATCTGATTAAACCTGTGCCAGAAACGAAAATAATAAACCGGTCTCTTCAACTTCTACCTTCAAACTCGCCTTCAACTTTAAGCGCGGCACGCCCACGTGTCTCGCCGGGCCATCAAACAACAAACGAGGTGCCAGAACTTTTGCAGGGGCGAAGCTGAGAAGTTGCAAGACTCCGTTTCAATTTCTTAAGCATGCAAATATGAAAACGCAGACCGGAGAGAAAATAAGTTTTCTTTGAGCCGCAACGTTGAATCCGCTTGCAACCTTTCTCTCTCGGGGGAAGGAGAACGAAGCACGACGCTCTGTCAGCGGGGAAACCCTGGGCCGTTTATTTTCCTCGATATGTAATTCGCTTTGCAAACCTTCCCTCCTGTGAACCGACTCGAGGGGTGGCTATATCGAACTCCCCCGTTCGGTTTAAATGCCACGGAGGGTCGACTCAAGGGAGAATTGTTTGGAAGAGTATTTATACCCTAATGATAAGTAAATCGAACAGCTTCGCCTATCAGAGAGGCTTATTTAAAGTCGCAGAGACACTTTGTGGCCTGAATAAAATTAATTGCGCGGAAGGAGCCGAGGAATAAATGCTGGCCGCTGCAGAAGGTGCGACTCTTCGCGGTGTTGACCTTATTCGTTTATTTAATGCTCGGGAGGGTGGAGTTAGGGGCGCATTGAAACGAAGAAAAATTCCCACCGCGCTGGCGGAATAATTCTTCCAGGGCAAATAGAAGAAACGTTTGCGGGTGATGAGGGACTTTTTGCAACCGTGGTGGAACGTAATTCCCTCTCCTGTCCCCTTCTCTTTGTAACGAGGAAACGTGCAGAGATCACTCGGGAGGGCTTGATATTGCTTTTCGCGAGGGACGCCGGGTGATTATTCTTCATGAAAGTAAAATGCAGCGGCGCGCCGTAGGGTGTGCCGCGGTCCCTCCGTTTTTCAGCCTCCCCCCGACTTCCTCGAATCGGGCAATTACACGGAAGTTAAAGGCAATCAGGAACACTTGTTGCTGATCCGGAATATAAATTAACCCGACTTTCATCGGCACCGACCTGTTTGCTCCGGGCAAACCTCCGGGAACGCAATAAACAAGCAATAAACGGAGGGAATGGTAACGAAGAAAGGGGGAAGACCGCCTTGAATGGCACTCTGGAGGAGGCAACAGTGAACCGAGCTTCGGAGATGTCTTGAATTTGAGAAGAAGAAAATGTGATTCCTGTTTGATGGGCGAGGAAATGGGATTTCAGATTGGGACAGCTTCGACGTTGTATTACTTAGTCAATGAAAAGTTGAGGGGGTGGAGTTGAGACTGTGCAGCAAGGAGGAACGAAATTAAAAGAGATGAAATTAGGAAGGGAAGCTTTTTTAGATGATTAGAGGAAGAAATAAGTGTAACTCTTTGTGGGAAGAAGAAATGACACAGAGAAGTGGAAGGGAGGAGTGAAACTATCAAAAAGAGTGTAACAATTTAATGACGAGAAGAAGAAATGAAGTTTCCCCTGAATAAAAAGAAAAAACAGGTTGAAGAAATGAATTGGAGGATTAAATTTCTCAGGAGCAGTATATATTTGGTAAAAACGAAGAAGAAATAAAATAATTCTCTCAGGGGAAGAAGAAATGAAGTTTCCTCTGAATAAAACGAAAAAACAGGTTGAAGAAATGAATTGGAGGATTAAATTTCTCAGGGACAGTATATATTTGGTAAAAAAGAAGAAGAAATAAAATAATTCTCTCAGGGGAAGAAGAAATGACACAGAGAAGTGGAACTGAGGAGTGAAACTATCAAAAAGAGTGTAACAATTTAATGCAGAGAGGAAATAATTAAGTTTCCCCTGCATAAAAAGAAGAAGGAGACTTAAGAAATGAGTTGGGGAATTAAATTTCTCAGAAGCAGTATATATTTAATAAAAAAAGAAGGAATAAAAAAATTCTCTCAGAGGAAGAAGAAATAAGACTAAGGCTTCTCCAAAACATTTAAAGCAATGAGACATCCATACAATTGCTTCCTGTTAAATTTTCAATCGGAAGGAACTCTGAGTTAATGAAGAGACCCAAGTTACAGTCGCAGATGTCAGTAAGCGTGTTAAAACCGACACGAAAATTCGATTAAAAGTTCGATAATTCTGGCTGAAAATACTTCGTGAGAAGTATCGCAAAGTTCCGCCCACTTGTTATGCAAATTGACTCCCCCATCGATGGCTGCGCCTTTAACAGATCGTGCAATTTTCAAGCCGCTCTTTTCAATTAGACCCCAAAGGCGAGCGATGCTCGAAGAATTCATGATTGCCGGCTGGAATCGCTGAAATTCTTTGGACGCGCGCAAACTGATTTTTGTAATTCCCCCCAGGAACCCGGGAAGTTTCTCAGTTTTCCGCGGAATCTGGAGCCAAGGAACGAGCTTCAATCAGCAAGTTCTCGCTGGCTCCCAAACCGATAAAACTTGGTGGCCCCTAGAACTATCCCAAGACTCTGATCCCCATTTAATTGCGTGCAAAACAATTAAGAATTCCTTAAGAAACGATTAAACAATCTACTGCACCGAGCAGCTGCTTAAAATCTTTAACAGATCCAATAACCGAGCTCCGAAGTCGACCAGGGTGTATTTACAATAAAGTAGGCAAGGTCCCAATCCAAAATAGAAATTCCAAAATCATTAACTTCCAAGCCAAGCGACCCAGCAATTTTTTCCAAGCCACCGTAACTCCGAGAAATAATGCTCGAGCGACCCCCGCTGGTATAACATTTCTTCCTCATTTTTCCCTCCCCTATACTATCCCCCATCAATCGCGGACGAATCTCGGGCCAATTTCGCGCGAGTTCCCTCAGAATCGCGAAGCCAAGCGATCGCAGCCGCTCCCTGTGGCGAACTCGTTCCTTGGGAATTACACGCGGATTCTAATTATTCTTGGACGTCCAACCCCCCTCCCCCGTCGTCGGGGACACGCGACTAACAAGCAATTTAAATGTGCATTCATCAAACGTGCGCGCGTGCACAACTTACTGGTGGTATCGAATCCGTCCTCGAAGGGGCATCGCTGTTTGATCGTGGTCGAGGCTCTGGTCGGCGGCCAGCAGAGCAGCGAGTCCCATACCGGCTCGCACCACAGCTCTGCAAAAGGAGAAAAGGGCACCGGGGTGCATTACTGTCGTGGGATGTCCCTTTGGCGATGGCGCGATCGCGTTTCAACCGATACGATGTGAAATTGAACGGGCAGCAGTTGGAGGCCGCCGGATAGTGGAGCCGACTACTCTATCAGCTGCGGTTCTCTTATTCTTCTAATTGAAGCGGTTCGATGCATTGAAAGTTGGAGTGGCGAGGGGGAAATTAATTCAGAGGAATTCTCTTTTTATTGTTTCGTTCAAGGGAGAAGATATGCAGAAGGCGTTTTTATTATTTATTTATTAATTACTGAACTAGCCGAAGCTCGAGAGCTGGATGCTTTTAACCCTCAAGCATCACACTGGGCCATTACTGAACGGTAAATGGCCGGGAGAAAACTCTGGGACCCCTACTACGGATTTTACAGTGATTTACATATGCTGTTTTTATAAAATAAATTATTATTGCATAATTTCACAGGGAAAATTCGTTCGGAAGAAATAAAAATCACTCGACTTCACCTCTCGAAATAATTATATTTTTGGAACCAATCATAATAATATATATTCTTCCTCGAAGTACGACGCAAAACCTTTCGATTTATGTATAATAAAATCGCCGTGCCTTTTTTAAGAAGAAACTGCGATTTAAAGAAGAAGAAATGGAACTTTCAGAACTAGGACGTCCTTCTTTCAAAATATCTTGAGCATCAAACGATATTTTTACCAAACTATCGACATATTCCATTTCCTTATTGTCTGACGAATTGATTAAAAAAAAAATTGTTTAAATCGGTGCAGCAAATCCTGATATATAGAGGAAAGAAAATTCTGGGTCGCGTTGACCCAGTGTGGTGGAAGCGGTAGGGAAATATAGTGTGGCGTTTGAGGGTTAATGGAGCACGAGGTTCAGTCGAGAAAGAAATGTGTTGAAGAGAAGACTGAGGTGTTTTGAAGGAGGTACTCAGACTAAAAGTAAACACTTGGAACACTTTCTTATGAAGAAGAAATAAATGAATATTGAAATGACAATAAAGATTTGAAGTTCGAAATGAAATTTCATTTGGGGTACGTGTTTAGAATTTCCTTGCTCCCTTCAAACCTCCAGGAAACACTCTACATATTATTTCTTCTTGCCCTACACGTCCAGTTTCACAAAACAGAAAATACGTTACTGGAAGAAAGCATCAGAATACGAGAAACAAGATGTACCCCTTAATAGAGTTGCACCACCCTTCGTTATCCAGTATTTTTTAAAAGAAAATCAGAGCAACCACCTCCACTTTGATTAATCCAACAAACATTTGATTTCTTCCCGCGGTTTATGGGACGCAGTACTCGCAGCCACGTTTTTAAGCCAAAGGTAATTTCATTGTTCGAAACTTCGTGCAAAGAGAAGGTAATGGATGTTGGATAACAAGTGATGCTGCAGGTTGGAGGCAATATCACTCGGAACGTATGTCAGAGGAAACTTTCTTTGTCACTTGAAACGTCCCAGGCCATTATTACATTACTTTTCACATAGCGAGGGCGACGCTGCGTGCGCATATGAGTTCTGTTATGGAACGAGGGCTTTGTAGGACCGCAAAGATGGGAGAATATAAGGGGTGGAGGAATTTGGGAATATAAAACTGCAGGCATGCAGAATTGCAGGAATACAGCAACATGGAGAAACTGGAATGTACAAACACAGCGCTATGGAGATGCAGGAATATGGAAATACAGAAACATAAGAATACAGCGATATGGAGATATGGGGTGGCAGGAACACAACTGCAGAAAGTTGGTAGAAATCGTATTCACTTTTAAAAAGACTCTGTCTCAATCCCATGCTTGGAACCACCTAACAAAATTCTCGCTGCCACAGGATCTTGCATCTGATGGATAAAGGGAGAATAGAGAAACTCCTGAATGAAATTTAGCTCCGCCCTGGTTAGACGTACGCAAGCACGAAAGTTCTATGCAGATTTATTCTACCTACTCCGGGTACATGCTCACCGCGACGAAATTGAGTCGCGAAGAATGTTACTTAGTCTCTCAGATTTAGAGAGAAACTCCGAAACACCGTGTCAGCATCTAGCCCTTCCCCTTCCCACTGGGGGGTGAATAATTGCCCCATAGGGGTGAATGAAAGGAGAATTTCTCACCGAGGGATGCTAAATAGTCGAGAAGATTTCCTGGAAGGCAGAAATCTTTTAACTAAATATTACAGCACTTCTTACTGCTTCGCACTATTTTTATTCTGCACGCCTACGTTATATGCATCTTTTTATTTTTTTCTGTAACAGGGGAGAGGTGGGACGAAAGGGATACTTTTGTACTTAAATAGCACAGAAAAATGCTCGCGTGAAAAAAACAAGAAAATAATTTCGTCGTGGGAAGGTCCTTTATCTTTCAGATAATTGAAGTGTCCCCTTCGTCCCAACTCTCCCGCACTTATTTATTCATTTGTGAATTAGAAAATATCAGCATTTATCAAGACCACCTGCATTTTCACTCGCGCACAAAGGAAGCAGAAAATAATCACAGATAAGTAGAAAAAGCACAGGAAGAAATAGTGACAAGAATAATTTTGCTTAGCTGAAATCGCAAATTTAAACCACTGTGCATCGCCTTTCAGAGTAGCAGAGACACTTTACCCGCCTTAAAGGACCCTAACAATTCCCTCAAGCTATTTAACTTTCATTTTAAAGAAGTATTTGTTTCAGGCTCAAGGTCGACCATCCACAAAAAACAAAAGTTTCCCCTTTCAGAATGAAGAAGCAAGGCAAACGTCACTCACCGCCATCGGGGGGCGCGTAGTTCTTGTATCTGGCTCTGCAGAAGTCCCGAGTGTTGTTGCCGATGGCATCAGAAGCGTCCATGTTTCCTCTAATTGTCCATTTTCAGGCACCTCTGGCTACCACCGCCTCTACATCTTCCCTTAAAGCTGCCCGCCCTCCAAGTCCACAGGGATCGCTGTCTCAGCTGTAGCTCAACGCTACTTTCCACCCCCTCGTGCCTTCTCCCTTCATTCCTCCGCCTCGCCTCGGCTCCCTGTCTCTTTTCCAGCGAACGGGAAGACAATCGAGTTCAGCCCCCCCCTTCGAGCGAATTTTTCTTCTCGCCTCTGCGACCCACCCTCCGCCCCCTCACAGCCAGCTAACCCGCGCACCTTTCGCTCCGTGTTTTTTCGCGCGAAAAAGGACGATGGAAATTTCTCCCGACTCGACGGACACCAGCGGCGATTGCCACACCATTGAAGCCCCGATCTGCATCGCTCTCGACACGATGGACGATAAACTCTGGCGACACGTATTTGTCTGCCTCTCCAAAGGTACTCTGTTATTCTTTTTTTTATTCTTTTTTTTTCTGCTGCGTTTGTTTAGATCGTTGAGCGATTTTTAAGCTGAATTTAATGTTCGAGGGGGGAGGACTTTGGTCGCTCGTGTAATGCTATTTGTCTCATCTTTGGTCTTTAGCTTCTGGGCCAGTTTGGAGTAGGGAGACTTGGGACCATTTTTATTGGAATTTTGGAAAGAGTTCTTTTTACTGAGAAGCTCTGCTATTGGTTTCGATCTGGGTTAGGCGAATTATTGTCGTCGAAAGAATTATTTAGTTAGCGGAAGGTTTCAGGCGAGGGATGAAGAGAAAGGCTTGTATAAAAATACACGCCATCGTAAGTTGAGTGATTAAATTTCTGCGGGGTTCCCCGGTTGTGCTCAACGAACTGCGGTGGAGCGTTTCTTCATTGATGGTCTCTAATTAAGGAGGAGCAATGTTTACCTGTAACAGAAAGACAAATCGTATAATTAAGATTCTTAAAATACCACGTATCGAATTAATATTAAAATAGAAAGCTATGCTACTGTTTTCGAATATTATGTTCCTTCTTGAAAGGCAGATGTTTAATTAGCTTTAATTTGCTGTAATTCCACCAGCTAATAAATTTCAATAAATCCGACCAGCAAAGTAATCGAAACTGCAGCCAAAGCGAGGCAACGTTCATGGTGGATTAAAACGGTTCCACCTCGCAGCGAGGATCACATTTTATGACGTCGGATGACGAGATTACCGTGGTAATAGAATTTTGGAAACTGATTAAACTCGTTCGATCGCCGCGGACGGCGACTAATTCCCTCTAATTAATTTATTCCGCGTATAACTGCGACGCCGACGCGAGCGCGCCGCGTCTGCGGTTAATTTACTAAAGAGGCGTGAAGGCGAAAACACGATTCCACCGTAGGCTACGCTCCGATGTGATGTAACGAGAGGTGGCAACCTCCGCCCCCTCGCCAGTCGTGTTTCTTCTCGATTTTTCTCACCTGTGCTCCGAACGCGACGGCAAAGGAAGCTTGTAATAAACTTCTCGCTTTGAATGGCGACCCCTTTTAATTTGAAAGGCTTTCGGAATGACACGGAAAAATGCGAGAGGCAACGAGTGCATTGAAGGGTCGAGAGGGTTGAAAAATTGGGGGATTCTAAATGAGGTGGATAATGATCTCTCTAGAATTTTAGAGGGTGTTTCATATTCGGATATGCGACAATGGTGACGTCTCTAAGGGGAGGTGAAAAGATTTGCAGGAGTTTGTTTAAATGTGGCACTGTAGGAATTTTAAGGGGGAATACTATTTTGTGGGCTAAAAGCATAGCAAAATTTAAGAATTTTTTTTTAAGAACCTAGCATTTCGATTCATCTGAAATTTGGAGCATGGTTTTATGCATCCTTGAAGAAGTTGCAGTTTTTTTTTCATTCATTTTTAATAATAAATATAGGAGTCACGCCGCGTAAAACTCGACGCCCGCTGGTGTGCATGATGTTTACATTCCAGGTAATCTAAAACAGAAAATTGAAACTGCGTTTTACTTTGTACATATGTAGCCTTAATTTGATGAACCAGAATACAGCTAAGTTCTGTACTTCTTTTGTTACGTAAGAAAATTGGCAAAAAATTGGATAGCAAAAATTAAAGTTCCAGACCTTTCAGTTTGAAAACTCTCCACACTGCTTAATTAATTTTTTTTGTTTTCTGCTGGCTCATCAATTTCAAAGTACATATGTAAAAAATAAAATGCTGTTTCATTTTGCTGTTTCAGATTAACTGGCAGATAAATATCATGCACGCCAACGGACGACGAATTTGGGGCGGCGGGATGGTCGATTATGCATAACTACTATATTTATGGTTAAAAATTAGTAAAAAAAAACCTACAGCTTCCTCAAAAATGCATCAAAACATGGTAAAAATTTCAGACAAATCGAAACGCTGATTTCTTAAAAAAAAAATCCCAAATTTTACTATGTTTTTAGCCCAAAGAATAGGATTCTCTCTTTAATATTAATTAAAATTAGTGATTTATATTTGGCGACGAACCAACCAATAGTGACGTTTTTGAAATGAAAAAAAGAAGGGGTGTAAAATATATATACTGGTACTTGAAATGAAAGGGTTACTATAATTATACTACAAAAAAGCGAAATGAACAGATATATCCTCCTGGAACTCACAAGCACCCCTTAGCCACCCTATACCAACGTTTGAGCACCACGAGGCTCCAGAGGGTGGGGCTAGAAATATCTATAAGTAACTTGGAGCGCGACCGGTACCAGGGACACCGTGAACAGTTTCCCAGAGGAGTGGAGATTTATTCGAGCGTGGACCCGAGGAGAACCGAAGCCTAGTTACCATTCCAACTAAATAGGGGTGGAGGAGAAAAATGCGGAGGGTGGGAGAGCCCGCGAATGATCCAGATGGACGGTGGAACGACACGAATCTGCGACGATGGAGTAGGATTTGGAGAATTGGGCACCCTTTGTTCTCCACGTTGCCGGGGAGCTGAGGAGAGAGCCGGGAAGGATTGGAAATCGATGGGAGGGCGGGCGAAAGGGATCCTCGAGTGAAAGGGAGCTAGGCCGAATAAATAAGCGATTTTTCAGTGTCCCGTTTCAGTTAACTTAACAATGGCCTGCTGGCGCGGCGAAGAAAAGGAGACGAGGCGAGCTCCTCCGGCTGGAATAATTCATCGGATTCTACGTTCCCGCTATCATTTATCTGGGCCACGTCGAGGCTCCATCGAGGGTAGGAAATAACTGCGGTGGAATGAACGATGAACTCTTAACCCCCGCGGGTGAATAATTTTGTGCCCCGGGGTGTTTTGGGCCTCCGTGATGGATGGCAGGAGATCGCTGCCGTGGAATCGAAATTTCCCGTTGGAAAAATTAATAAATCACACGGAGGAAGTTGGAGGAGTTAATAAGTATCGATGGCAGGCGACTGTGCGTTGAAAAGTGCATCGGAAATGCGCAGTAAATTTTTTTCGAGGGAGGCTTCGCTTTTGAGAAAATCGTGTTTGAAAGAAAAATGGTCCAAAAATGCCCCACGTGAGCTATCGTGGCGATATTCTTTTCATGGAATACGTGCTATAAACTCGGCGCACGTAATGCACTCTTACGTGCCAGTGACATAACTGTTGTCATTAATTGGCCCCCGCGGGCCGAGGGTTGCGAAATCGATTTTCTCGAAAATAGAAAGGGGTACGGAGAAATTGCACACCACCTGTTCCACGTATTTTATAACGGCCAATCACTTCGCGATAAAGAATTTTGCAGAATTATGTTCACTGATTAAATAAAACGCTGACAAAATGCTGACATTTTTGCCGGTTCCTCGGGAATATTTAAATAAAAAATTAAGGCGGTGTTAAGTGGAGCAGCATAGTCATTGTTTACAATTTATTAGTTTAGATTTAGGGGCTTTAATGCCGTTTTTCATGCACAAGTGGAATTTCGTTCCGTTAATAAACGATTATTATTATTATTAAAACCGATGTCTAATTTTCCAAAGTGGAGGCCGTTGAACAGAGGAATAAAAGGGACTAGGAAACGACCGTCGAATTTCTGTGGACGGTCTCTAATCGCCGCTGTGCAGATATATCGAACAATTAACGACAATTGCACTCCCCTTCCGTGGCTTGACGCGGAGCTAATCTTATTAGGAGCTTCATTGTCCTCTCACCTACCAATTTCCCACAAAAGAACCCGATACCAGATACAAAGGGAGCTGGGGCTCCCTTTTTCCAAGTCAAAAAGAAATGCAAAACGAGGCCGGTGACCCGCGAAATAAACTCAGAATTAAATCGCAAATTTCCTAGACAATGTTCCCTTCAAGCACGATAATCTTAAACTTAAAAATTCACTCAAAATAATTTAACCGAAAATGTGGAAGAATGGTAAAGTTTTGGAGTTACTTAATATTCTGGTAACTTTGTCTCTTCCAAATTGCTGTATCAATTTCTCCCCCCACCTCCTCGGTTATAGACTCAAAATTGAACGAGGACCGCGATTTTGCCGGCGGAACCTGAATCAAACCCTATTCACGCTGAGACACGAAGCAGGAATTCGCGAATGCAGATGCACCTTGACTTTCTGGCAATCCTCCAGGGAGCCAGTGCCATTTTTCCTTTCTTTTTTTTTCGTGGCTTTCCCCGGAGCCTGCTCGTCGGCTGCGGTACACAGCTTTCGACGGCGCTCCGTTCTGTTTCGAGAATTCTCCTGGTAATTGCTTGGTAGTAAATGGGGCCACGGCGAAATTCCTCGCGAAAATCAAGGCCTTTTGGATTTCCCAAGCGCGTAAAGCTCCATTAGACGCAAGCTGATTAGGGCGTGTGATTCGTCGTTCAAAAGTGAGTCCGGAGTGTGGAATAAATATTTTTCGCAGCGCGCCTCGTTCCTGAGAGAATCGAATTTGGAAATGTGTGTTGTTGCAATTTCAAATGCTAACATTAATTTCAATAATGATTTGCAACAGTGGCTAAATAGGTGCCACTTTGAAATTCGATTCTCCCGAAAAAATTGGATACCTTTTCGACTCGTATCGCTTATCGCATCAAATTTCTGACAACTAGAAGCATTCAGGATTTAAAAGAGAAATAGTAGAAGTGAAAATAAATTCGCCACTGGTCCCGAACAATTTTTATCCAACGTTTCTTAAGATTCTGAAGCTGGAAAATAATTTTTAGATTACCGATTGCTCTTTGTTCTGCGAAAAAAAAATAAAATTCAGAGAGCAATCTCCATCTGGACCCAGAGAATCAGAGTGTCTCTATTCTTCGGGACATCTGTGCCTTTCCAAGTCACACGGTCCATTGTGTTCAGCGACAATCAATGAAGGGAAATGTACAATCGAGCGGAGAGCTTCCTTTCCTTGGCACTCGTCTCCAACCAAGAAGCTTCGTACTTTTAAACCGTCCACTCCCGTTCCCAATATTTCCCCCAAACTCGATTCTCCCATCCCTTTACATGGCAAAACAATTTTGCAATATTCGAGCAGCGTTGGACGCTGGAAAAAAAACGGGATCGAGTGGAAGCTGGGTCCCAGAGGACAGCTGGGAAATAAATTTGTTACTCGACGATTCAGCGGAAATGTAAACTTCGAAAGGGGGGTTGAAAAAAGTGTGAGGGTAAAAGTTGCAGAGTGCATTTTCATCCCCGAAATTACGAGGTCCTTTCAATTCTTCCCAAACGAGCGGCAACAATCGTTGCTTGTTATTCCGCGCGGTTTATTTCCAAGAGTCGATTTTCCAAAGGGGTAGAGAAACAGAAATCGCCCGAAGAGACACGCTCCGGAGGCTAAATAAAACGGGGTCGAGCCGGGGAGCAACGCGTACCTCCGGAGAAATATTCAGGTAGGGTGTTTTCCGCCCCTGCCCCTCCGAGGAAAAGTAATTCGATCTCTCGCCGAGTCTATTAGCTTTAGGGACGAAAATTGATTTCGCAGGTTTGGTTTATCGTGGGCTACTAGGAAAATGGTGGCGGCTATAGTCGCGTAATTTCCTTAAGCAGTGGCTGCGAGCTCCTCTGTTCGCTAAACTGTCGAGACTTTTCAGGCTTGGGAACAAAGGTGACGGGCCAACTTCTTGATGAAACCTTAATGAATTTCGTTCCCGGTGAAATTGGAGCCTCTGGGCTACGTGGAAGCCTCTGAAAATCGGGGTGACTCTCAAGGGGGTGGGGAAGATTTCTGGGCACAGTTTTCTTGATGGAAAAATTCGTGGAACACTTGTTGATTTTTCGAGATGCCCGCAGAGTTCTCTCGTTCACTTTGGTTGACACAAAAGTGCTTAAGATCCTTTCTTCCAAGTCCACAAGCTGGGCCACCTGGAGAGACTTGACGTGCTTCCACCAAATCATAATTCTAAACCCCTCGACAGTGAAATAAGATCCTATCGCTCGGCACCCAAGACTTCCTGCAACTTGAACAGTGCTTAAACTAAACCCGTTCCTCCAACAATGCTGGAGACACTCTCCTCCAAGGCTCATTTCAAAACAGCTTTCCCATTTATTAGGAAAACAACCCTCAGTGCTTAATGTGGGCCATTTTTTTCCCTTTGACCAATGAACAATATCCACGCGTGTTTATTAATATTCTGTTGCAAAAAAGTCCCTAAAGAGGATAGAGAATCTCGCCCCCCCTTAAGGGGAATCCTATTTTGAGGGTTAAAAACGTAGCGAAATTTAAGATTTTTTTTAAGAAACTACCATTTCGATTTATCTGAAATTTCGACCATTTGTTGCGTAAGAAAATTGGCGCAAAACCGCCGTTTCAGAATTTCGCGCGGCGTGATGATCGATCATGCATAACTGCTATATTTGTGGTTAGAAATTAATAAAAAAAAACCTGCAGCTTCTTGAAAGATGCGCCAAAACATGGTCCAAATTTCAGACGAATCGGAACGCTGGTTTCTTAAAAAAAAAATCCCAAATTTTGCTATGTTTTTAATCCGAAGAATAGCATTCCCCTCTCAAGTCACCCTTCACTGGTCACCATTCAAAGTGGACCATTTTTACAGACGCACTCAAGATCCCCTTTTTCTAAGTCGCCATCCAGGAGAACAGCCTCCGCCATCCATCAAAGCCCAGTAGTTCTACAAACTTACTTCCAGGTCACAGATTATTAAATTCATCCCTCAATGATCCCGCCTAGGACCACGTTCCCTCCGCGCCGGTTTAACTCGATCCCCTAATCAGCTAATTAATGACGTTCGGGCATGAAAATTCGGGCTGTCGTCCCACGGAAAAGGGAATTATCGACCACCTGGACGGATGGCTGACGGAAGAACGATGCTCGATCATGCAAGCCGACGCAGACTGGCTGGATAATTAGACGAACGATGGCGAATTGAACACGTCGAGCGTGTTAAACCCTCAGAGGATGTTATTTCACGCGACGGGAACACCGTCGAAACGACGTTACTCCGGCTAATTAACGGGAGGTCTCGGTTAATCCTGCCCGCCGAGGCGTGCTTCATATTTCATCGCCATTTTTGGTAATGCCTGAGTGGAGGAATTCCTGAGTTTCAGAACTGAAGGATTTATTTGCTTGGAAATCACTGGGCCACGTGGCTGTTTCAATCGAATATTTTGAAAAAATAATTTCATGGCTCCAAAGAGAAATAAAAGATATGTATTCATTTTTTCCGTCGACCTCTGCAACGCCATTTTTATTGCCAAACTTCTCGTTAACTACTGAATGTCTACGTGCAAAAAGAAATTTAGATGAAAATATTAAACAAATAATTAAAATATTTAAAGAAAAATATTAGCTGAAAGTATTTTCGATGCAAACTCAGTAAAATTCATTAGGCGATTATAAAAATTTATTTAAAGAAGAAAATTCAGTTTTCTTTTCTTTTTATAAAACTTTTGGAGTCACTTCAGTCGTGGTTACATTAATCTTATTTTTCCTTTTTCTTTGGGGGTGCGAAACTGATTGCGATTATTTTCGTAATAACACAAAGCTTCGCACGAAACCTTAAAAAATGGACGTCCACCTTCCTCGAGCCAGCGAACTGGAGCGGGGGTGGTTGCACAATTACTTAACGAAAGCCACGAAACCCCGAAACATGTAACTTTACAATTAGTTGCGCGCCAAGTGCTCAGATAATGCAAGCTCTTATTAAGGACACCGCTGTTCCTCAACCATGAACCGACTCTTTTTCCCCAGACTCTTGCATCCGGAACTACCAAGTTACGCAAACTCCAACCCCCACCCCTAAAGAAGGAGCAACACGATTCGCTGGAAAACAACTGAATGTTCAGAGGATTTAAAAAACTACCCTCCGCGTCAAGCTCCCTTGTAATCAACCTGCCTGTTACAAGGAAAGAAACAAGCCCCAAGTTTTGCACCCCCCTCAACCCCTCCCTTGGAGAAACACAGAGGATCCGGGGAGGATGAGGAGACAGGTCTGCATTAAATTTCCTGCGACCGCGTCTGGAGTCCACCCTCCAGTTTTAATTCCTCTTTGTAATTTAGTACTCCAGTTTAAAACGCGATTTTCTGCACAATTTTTCTTATCTTTTTACGGAGCACCTGTACAATTGTGTTCGTTCAACTTTGGTCCATATATTTATCCATGTTTCAGCAGTGACTGATAACAATTGCGATAATAATAACACTGTCCAACAAAATTTAACTATTTTCTATTCTATAATATTCAATTAGAGAAGCAAGTTGAAAATTTACAGTGTTTCTTTCAAAATCGAATTTCTCAAAAACTGAGGGCGACAATCAATTTTGCGGATTCGTTTTCAGCGCACAAAAGTTTATAAGAAACGGCTATTGAATCTTACAGACCAAAGTGGCTGTTGGATAGTGTAATTTCCTTCTGCCGCGGGGCAGGGGATATTTTTTGATCCTAGAAAAAAAGAGAGAAGAGAAATATAGATGGCGATACTTCGCGATCGAAAGAGGAATTCGTGGAGAGGTGCATCGCCCATCGGCGGGTGAGAAAAACGAAAGGGGATGGTATAAATAAACGAGCGTTTGTCGAGGGAAATTAAATATCCCGGGCGCGTTTCTATTTTCGCGCGAGGGGCTTCGACTACGACCACGAGTGGCTCGTTCACTCCGCCGCGGCCGCTGTCGTTGCCGTGAGGCAGGGATCCTGACCTACAAAAAAAAAAAGAAGAAGAGTGTCCCTGCAGGCCCTGCCACGCAATCGATTGTTCCATTTCGTCCATGGAATTCTAACGGGGGCCGCGGGTGAAGCTGTGCATCCATTCTCCGAGCAGCGGCATCGAGGAATTAGGGGAAGTTTGTTTCGTGGGGGGAACTGGGGATCTCGGATCTTCGGGGTGTCCTGGACTTCTAAGGAATAAGATTCCTCGAGTGATCGAGGATCGTTTCGGTGGCGTGGGTATTACTGTTTGGTATGGGTCGTCGAGGTGCAGGACTTTTCTCTCAGGAAAATCTAACTTTATTTTTTATATCACCCTTTTTTTATTTTTCAAAATTTTCCAAATCGGCGCCGCGAGTCCATAGATATTAATATATTTTATAAACAAAAATTACTGTTTTTGATTTCATCTGAAATCGAGAGTTTCGGATATGTATCCATAACTTCCGAAAAACGAGAGTTTTTTAACTGAAACTTTTTTTTTACGTAGTTCATAATACTGTGTAAACATGGTACAAAAATGGAAAATTTTCATCAAGCCGTTGACTTGTAAAAAAATCCACGAAACGCACAGATTTTCCTAGCGTTCAAAGAAGTGCACCCCCTTAAGCGATTTATGTGGCTCAGATAATCTACAGTAGTGGGCAAAAATAAGTAGTGGACAACTAATATACATTCTGAGAGAGAATTAAAAGCTGTATAAAAGCCAGTTACAGTTTTATTTATTTAACTAACAAACAAAAACCCTAAGGCAACACACTTTTAAAGCCAACAAAAAGTTACCCCTTTTGAACGTTAATAAAAAAAATCTAATATTTTGCGGGGGTACCTTTTGCTTTTAGGACAACCCAAAAAGTTACTAAACTTCTTTGTCGGCCCCAAAACTGTGTTACCCCGTTCAAAGTCACATGTCATATATTTAGTTTGCCAGTTAAATAAATTCAACTTTAACTGGGTTCTATACAGCTTTAAATTCTCCATGAGAATATCCATGTTAAACATACCACAGTCCCAAATGTATGCTAAAAAACACCAAAAATAAAACGAACCGAAAAAGTGGTAACTTTTTTACTGGCAACGTTTACTGAGTAGACAAGATAGCCTAAATAGTTAAGGTGCCTAGTCTAATCTAGATGGCCCAAGCATCCCCAGCGGTGTAGATCCTGATGTTCACTGTGTAATCTACACTGAATGTCCTGGCCGATCCATATATAAACCCCCAGCTGCCCCGATAAAATACTAATCAAGAAGCCCGCTACCCTCCACCGATACACCGAGTAACATAAAAGCAATTGTCTTCTTCATTGCCTGCCTCTATCGAGCCTTCGATTCGATTGCAATTTCACATGTAATCTACCTAATGATCCTTCCTGCCAGCGTCCCGGCTAATGAGCTCCCTGTAATACCTGGAACGATACTTTGATTGGGCGTTGTTTTGCCCCGAGCTGATTAATCATCGCCCTTGCACGAGAACAAGGCAGCAGCTGCGTTTCAGCGAACTCCATAAATTGGAAATCACCTGCCCCCATAACAGAAGTCCTGGAATTATCGAGGACCATCAATCGACGAAGTCAGTCGAGCCGAGGAATTTAATGGCACAGGTGGTTTTCGAAATTTTTAGCTACTTAACCGAGGCCAACCACTGTGGTCGATTATAAATTCTGCCAGGGGTAATTAAGGGATAATTAGAGAAAGCGGGAGATAAAGGACAAGAAGTTCCATCGCTGGAACTCTCGCAGGCATCAATTACTAATTACTTTTCAGCGCTAAATGTTTGTGACGAAGAGAACTTAGCTGTTAGAATTTTAAATATATTTTTTTCGAGGTGCCATTTTTGGGGGATGTTTCTCAGTGTAGTGGCACGCGAGGCGTTCGAAATATCCAAGATGGGGGGAAACTTTGCTGCGTGGAAGATTCTGGTGTATTCCACGAGATCCTAGCAATTTCGCGGGGAATTTAGCTCGCAAAACCTATGCACAGCGCGATCTTCCGCTGCATGCGTTGCCTTGGAAGCAGAAACCCGACAGCGTGATCATTCGTCAACGTCCACGTGCTAATGCCGTTAACTTCTTGCCAATCTGTGACTTCCCAGAATCCGGCACGTCAGAGAGAATTGCTTATTGACGCAGAATCACGTGTGATGCTACAGCTTTCATTAGCATCAAGCTGGTGATGGATACTTTTGACACGGAGGCTTTTAAGGCCTACTGTGGTGTACTTGCAATACTCGATCTAGGGTTGTACATAATACCTAATGGGACAAGCTGTAAAACTTTGGGAAAACTGCTGGCTGCTCAAGGCTACCGCGAGCGCCCGCTAAACCCCATTAATTGGACGATTAAAACCTCTTTATATTCATGAATATTCAAAATGACCAATTTTTACAGAATTACTTAAGATTCTCTGCTCCAACAGTGAAATGGCAACAAGTACACCTTCAATTGGCAGATTAAGCTCCCCTTCGTTTATAATACATTTATTATGACTTAAAATAAGTAGAGGTATTGTAGTAAATTACTTTGTTTTGCTTATTCATTGAATTCCTTTAAATTTTTTGTTCTTGAATTTAGTTATATTTTATTATTTAAATAGTTCAATTAAAAATTTTGATTTGTGGTGTCAAAGATGTAGTTTTTACTTTAAATAATCTTCAGAATTATTATTTTTCTTGTATTTATATTTTTCTGTGGAATTGCATATATTGTATTTGGAGTCTATATGTATATAAATTTATTTTTATGCGTATTTGACTGAACTATTTATGAGGTTGGTTCTTTAACATTTTCAAAAAAGGTTTCTGATTTTGTCCAAATATTATTTTTGTTTGTTTCCCATTATTTTTCATAATACGCGCGCGGATTTATTTGTAATTCTGTTACGTGTACAGGGTGTCCCAGAACATTTGCCACCTGGGCCTTCTCCCTTATGAAATTTGTTTGACAAAAGTGGAAGTAAAATATTCTTTTACGCACTAGGCAGCGGCTAATTTTGCCTATTGGGACCTAAAAGACTTATAGAAACTCCAAAAACAACCTGCCACGAACACTCCCCTTAAGAAAGACCCAAGAGTCAAAATCTCACCCTCATCAGCAAGTAGATATCCCATTTCCCTAACTGTTCCTCGGTTCTCACCCTTCTTCGCCGAATCACCGATGCAAATCCCTTCGTTAAACCGTCTTCTCGCGTCAAAGAAGCCAGCTGAGTCTACAACAAGAGCATCTACCGAGGAACCAGCGTTGCTGGGAACCTCGTTTATTCCACGACGATTCCTTAATGAGAACTCGCTAAACAGGAACCGAAGGGGGTGAAGGAGGGGGAGGAGCTTGAATTCGATTCTTGACTCACGATAGAGGGCAGAGGTTTAAACGAGCGGCCCCTGACCAGCTGCAGCCTGGCGGATATATGCGTCACGGTGGAACTTTTAACGAGACACCCTCGAAAGTACAAGTTTGCCCAACGCAGATTGTGATTGTTGGGGAAAAGTCTGCATACTCTTATCCGTGGAGATTACGGAGGTGTTTCAGAGGGAGAATGATCTCGAGTTAGAATTAGGGGGGCGGGACTTGTTTAAATTGAAAATAATAATTGTGGAAATTAAAAATACAGAATTTTGGAGAATTTGAACGATCGTTAAGGGTCACTTAACAGTACTCTACAATTTTTGAGGATTTATTGATACTAAATACTTGGTTCAAGTAGAGTTCTAATTTCATTTCACGAAGATAGCTTATTTTTTTGTTAATAACGATTATTTTTTTATTGTAATTATTGTTATTATTATTTATTCACGGATAAAGAGACATTAGTTTACAGCGAACAAATTATAAAGTTAACAAAGAGACAGTGTGAAAGAAGAGAAAAGAGAAGAGAAGCCAGTACATAAATAAATAAATAATAATAGAAGAAAATAATAGAATTAATGAACTAATCAAATTAAAATTAGAATTAAGAATTTTTACAGAAACTGCGCGAGATATTTCATAATTTCTTGCGAAACACCGAATGCACTACCACAAGAATTTCTTCATCCCCTAATGAAAGTAATAACAGCCCTGCGAGCTCCACCCTTGTGGAATAATAATCTTGCAGCAGAATTTACTTCCATGGAATTGCTATCCTTTTAAAAATAGTCCTTTAATTCCGTTTGATGGTACTCTTACCCCGGAGTTGCGAACTTTTTTATGCACCACTCTGAAATATCTCCTTCCAAAACAGAGACACTGCAAACTTCGCTTTGTTGGCTGACAATACTTCTGCACATTCCTCCCCACTCTCCTCTGTCTCAAAAAACATTTACATCTCTAAACTGTGATATTTCCCAAATAAACTCGCCCCTGGAAATATTATTTAAAATAAACAAACGCCTCTCCAAGCTCCCCCATTAATGTTAAAAAATCATCCCTCCGTAAAACCCACTTTTCAGAATTAAAATTCACTTCCTCCAAATGCAACACTTTTTAAAACCCAGCTCAATAATCCAGAAACCATTCCTCCAGTTTGCAACCCCTTTCCTCGCGAATTCTACAAACCCCAGGAGGTGTGACACAGATTCCTCTGCACAATTAAACGATGCCCCTTCATTCAGAATTTCAACGATTCAAGAGACCCTCGATTAAAGCACCAGAGCTCCCATTTTTTGAAAACAATTCCGACAACGCGACAATTAATGGAGGAGGCTGGGACACGTTGCACCCCTCCCCCCGTTTTTCGCCAACTACTCCCGACTGTAGAAACAGTGAACCTAAACATTTGCGTTAGCGAAAATTGCGATCCGCGGGATTGTATAAACAAACCGCGATTCAATTATGCGCCGGGGTAGTGACAACAATCGCGGAGCGTGGAAACGCGATCGCGATTCGCGATACGAGCCTGCACAGTGTCTGATTTCTCTGCAGAACGGCTGGAGGGGGTGCGCGAAACCCGAGGACACGATTCGGTTTGAATATTGCAAATAAATAGTGCACAACGCGCATAATAATGCGACCAGCACGCGGGAGTCTTCAGTTGCTCAATTATTTGGCGAATATAATTCGAATATCCAAGTATCCAAATACTAGTCGAATATTTAAGTATTCGAATATCCAAATATCCAAATACTATTCGAATATTTAAGTATTCGAATATCCAAGTATCCAAATACTATTCGAATATTTAAGTATTCGAATACTATTCGGATATTTAAGTATTCGAATACTTAAATATTCGAATAGTTCTCGAATACTTAAATATTCGAATATTAAATTATTCGAATACTTAAATATTCGAATATTAAATTATTCGGATACTTAAATATTCGAATATTAAATTATTCGAATATCCAAGTATCCAAATACTATACGAATATTCAACTATTCGAATATTTAACTATTCGAATACTATTCGGATACTTAAGTATTCGAATACTGAAATATTCGAATAGTTCTCGAATACTTAAATATTCGAATAGTTTTCGAATACTTAAATATTCGAATATTGAATTATTCGAATAGTTTTCGAATACTTAAATATTCGAATATTGAATTATTCGAATAGTCGCAGCCCTAGAGTGAATATCCAAATCGAGTTCAAGTCAGTTCATCTCTGATCGATACAGTAATTCGTATTTTGAGCCATATTCGCGATCAATTTTTAACATTTTGTATTTGATTTTTTCATTGAATTTTCACTACCGTGCCTCGTCTGTGCGAGGTAGCACTGCGTGTGGCAGGCTATATACAAGAGTCTAGCCCAATCGATGACCCAAACCTTGTGCACTCCTCTCGCGAGACGCGGACCAGCCTCCCAAAAAGCAATTCGCAGAGGGACGAAGTGTGGAGAATGAGGGAAAGGAGATAGACGAATTCCTATCTTCCATCTAAATTAAGCAATCGCTCCTTAATAGATGACATTCCGCGGGCGTTTATGGCCTCGTACGATGGTGGAATCAGAAATGGGATTGCAGGGCTGAATTCCCTGAGGCAGGAGAGGAAAAGAGTGGAAGAGAGGAGAAAGCGATTATGGATTTGATCAGCGGAGCAAACTGCCGCTAATTTCGAACAGTTTCGCTCAGGGATGGAACAATTATTGCCACCCACGCGTGTTTCGCGGGGTAGGCGAAGCTTGTAACTCAAATCGATGGGTGAATCCCTCGACGTGCCTAGTTCACATTTGAGAGTAGCACGCGTGGAGCAATAGGATGGCCCTTATTTTCAACCTGCGATTTCTTTTGCTCTCACCCCCCTACTGTGGTTCCACTTTATAAAAAACAGTCCCTGAAAAAGATTATTGCAATCGGACAACAGAATTCACCAATGATTTGAATTTGAAGAATTTCTCAAAAATGGTAAGCCCTATCGAAATTCTCTTCAAATAATATCGAAAGAGCATTCAATTTTCTACAATTACTGTACATATAAGTTTTTCGTACTTCCAACCGTTTTTTAGATAACAGCGTTTGAATGTACGGCGTGACGTATTGTCTATACGCGCGTAGTGCGGACAACTCTATATTCAAACGCTATTATCTAAATAATGGTTGGAAGCACGAAAAACTTATGTATACAGTAATTGTAGAAAATTGAATGCTCTTTCGATATTATTTGAAGAAAATTTCGATAGGACTTACCATTTTTTAGCAATATCGCGGAGAAGGCACGCCGAGGCTTCGGATTTTTCCCTCGGACGAGAGCACACAAGCTGGGCAACTAGGAAGCAATTAATTCGAGTGAAATTATAAATCTCGGTCATTCAGTTGGGGGAGGGGGTTGGGTGGGGGAAGAAACTCCGCGGGGATCGTCAATAACTCGCGCTTCGAGTCAAAGGGGCTGGTGAAAACGGCCTTAAGCATGCCCTACAAACGATCACAATGGGTCTGAGAATTATTAATTGTGAGCAGGCTGGGTGGCTTCTCGAAGGGGGTGTTTGTCGGTGGCCCTTTCATTGGCGGAAGGGTGCAGGGCGAGGGGATGTTTCGAGAGCGAAGGAACTTTGTGACAAGGGACAAAGTAGGAATCGCGGAGAAACTGGGACGTTCGTTGGCAGTGATGGGCGATGGGGGAAGCTTCTGGGGAGGATAACTTGTTATATGTCACTGGCTACTAGGTGGTACTAGGGAATTCTAGTAGGAAAGGCCATGCATTAGAGAATGTTAGTGGATATTAACGAGAGACACCACGGTAATGGCCCGAAAAGTAAAGGTATCTTTGGAAATTTATTCAAAGCAAACTAAGCGATGAAACCTTTTTAAACTTTCAGAACTTTTTGTTGCATATTTAAGTTGCACGAATATATTTTTTTTACATTTATTTAAAGCAGATTTACAGGCTGTACAGGACCAGTAACTTTTCGCTGCAAAAAATCTGGTCGACTGTTTTCCGACGAAAAGTTTTTTGGAAAAAGTTTTTTGGATCGGTCGTTTCCTTCTATTCCCTTTTCAGCGATGGAGACTTTGTGGGCTTATTTTTTATATAAAGATCTACTGAATGACGATTGAAACTATACATTGAAAAAACATTCTTCCGTCGTTCGGTAGATTTTTATATAAAAAATAAGCCCACAAAATTTCAGAAAGATTGGTGCAGCAGTTTTTGAGATATCTTGCTCAACGTTTTCAAAAAAGCTTCTTGGACGTGGTTGTACTTTTAATATAAACGTAAATATTTTTCTACAAAAAGTACCAAATGTTCTTTAAATGTTGCTCTTTTAAGTGCAAAAAGTTGTGTAAAAATATATGCTTCCGCTTTTTAAAAAAAAAATCGCCTCCTTTCGGCCTCCTGAGTAGGATACTATTTGATATTAGAAGACACTAATAAAGAAGGGTAAATATTAAATAATGTTAGAGTGGATACTATCAGGTACCAGTACAGTTATCCCTACTAACAACCACCCCCATTAATAAAATGCCAATTTCATCACAAATTCTCAAGTTTCCAACCCAAGAAAAAAAAAAAAGAACAGAGATAAGACACAACTCTGACTCGCAAAGAGTCCACCGCAACGAGACAAGCGAGCCACCCGTTACGTACCGTCTTCCCTAAAATCGGCCGGCTAATTAGCGCACTATCGCGGGTCCATTGTTAACGAAAGCCTGTGTTACGAATGCACGCTCGCCTCGTGGAACCTTGACCCGGATGAACCGAAACCTCGACGATCGAAACCCGCTCAGATTCGAGACCCCTCTCGCGATCATCCCCGCCACCCCCAGGAAGATCCAGCGAACGGGGGGCGCTGGGCGCGCGATTAAATTAATTGCAGACCGCACCGTGTAATTAGCGGCGACCGTCATCGTTTAAATCGAGAAACTTCCCCCCATTTCCCGCCGAAACATCGCGACATTATGCTTCGACGGGAACTTTGGGATTTCGGTGGGGTGGGTAGAATTTTGAAAGTGTGATTATTAATGTAGCAGAGTTTGAAGTAAAATTAATTGGGAAATGGAGTAGCTGCTTCTGGGTTTGCGATCCTTTGGTGTGGAGGTCGAAGTGGGCGGGGCTAAGAGGCTGGAGGCGGAGCTGCGCGAGGTGGAGGGGATAGATTAGTGACAAGTAACGGGGCTAGCTTTCGCAGTGACTTTGAACCGGCCGGTCACTCTTTTTTCAAGAGGATAGAGTGTGCTGGAGATTTTATACTGTTCACTGGGTAGTTGTGACTTCTTTTTTGGGGTGGGGGCAATTGCAAGTGGATTTTAATGTAGGGTAAACTGCACTACTGCTGGCACTGCGCTAGTCATTGGCAATCCTGATCAGAAATCTAAATATTAAGAAGTACAAGCTTAGAAAGTACTTTTTTTTACAATTTCTTACTTTCCTTTCACTATAACTCTGCAAAGCCCAGTAGTTGAACCACACATTTTACATCTGGCAACACCACAAAGTGGGACAAAGGGCTGAGTTTTAGGCGCTTTTATTTTGTCGCTTTATAACTAAGTAATGGATTGAAATACAGATTTACTAAGTGTTGTAGGTATTTAATAGTGAACGAAATAGTCTGTTTAAGCACTGTAAACTTCGTTTTTTAACTACATATGTTTTTCTATATGACCTCAAATTTTAGGGTGCCAATGATTGTACTTTTATGCCCATTTTTGTTTTCCATTGAATGTTTTTAAAATAAAAGACTTAATAGGTGATCAAGATGTTTTATTTTACTGAGAAATTCCCCCATAATCATTGACAGTAACTGAAAATTAAGCCCATATAAAACCTTCACAAAAAAATATAGACATTCCAATTGGGATTTCCGCTTAGGGTGCCAATCATTGTACATTTATTGTACTAATTGTTGTTCTGTTGTAATAGAAAAATATAGGGTGAAATAAATAATAAATTTTAAATAAATCTTATGTGCTGGGAAATAGTTTCTGGTCCCTTTTCTGCACGAAACTCAGAGTATTAAATACTTCAAATTATAATTTCGATTGCATTTTCTCATACTAAACCACCCAGAAAAGAAGCTTATTTGCAGTGTGCAATTGAAATACTTAATAACACCATTAATTTCCCACTTCTGGCAATCAGAAACTTTACCCCCTCCTGCTCTCCAAGAAAACATCCCTCCGATCCAAATTCCCAAACAGTAAGCCCAATTTTGACAGGAATTTTTCTGGAAAATTCACCCAAAATTTCCACCCCCGATTCGTGGTGGACTTATAAATGAGAAGGAATGGGACATCGTGGAGGTAATACGTAGTGAGAAGTCGACCCGATGCGTCTTCGTCGATTTAATATTCGAAGCGTGCCCTAGGGCAGCTTCGTTTCATTCAAACGCATCACGTACCGCCGTTTCGCCCTCGAGTGAAGAGCGGAACGCCTAAGTGACCCTGCTCGCGCGGGTCGTCGAGCAAAAACTGGCACGATCCAACGATATTCGCGAGCGAATCGACGACGCGGTTTTAAGGGGGCCGGAGTCCTTTTAACCGAACGAGCGACGTCTGGTTTCTAGCTGACGAAGTAGCGCGGGTAAATAATTGAGCCGACTCCGGCGAGTGGAACGAGTCAGGCATTGGTCGGACTCGTTCGAGTGATTCATAGAAAATGGAAATCCTTTCGCTGATTACAAACCTATATCAACGATTGGAATTTAATTTTCTGAGGAACTGCTGACTGCAGAGATTTCGTGCGAGAGGATTTTCTGTTCGGGTGAAGTTTACTTGACTTTTTGGGTTAAGGGGAAGTCGAGAATATTGCAGACTCAATGTCTGCGGCTGATTTTTCAAATGAAAATTGATTAATGGAATTTTTGATTGGTTGGCTGCATTCAGTAGGGAATGTACTTAGAAGTTAGTCATCAAGGAGTTCAGGTAAATAATTGAAGCGCGTTCGACGAGTAGACTAACAAGAAGAAATCACTGAGAGTGCTTCAGTGATTAGAAACCCCTGGACTAATTAAAATTTAATTTCCTCGGGAAGCTTTGACCAGAGTTCACTGGCTGAATTGAGAACTTTGGTTTTAGAAAGAAAATCCTGTTGAAATTTCAAGTTTCTGGAATTAATTTGAAATTAAAATTCGTCAAGGATATTATACAGGGTGACTCACCTTACTCTACCACTTTGAAATAGTTGTAAACTGTTTCTTGTGTGAAAAATAATTAGTTTTTCGTTATTTTGCTTTTTTATCGAGATAGGAAAGTACTCTCGAGGTTTTTAAATTTGTAATGCGATTCGAAAGATTATTGCACGCTGAGTAAAAAAATTCTGAGTGAAAAGTCGGTGCAACACTCGACTGCTTGAATTTTGTTAGAATTCTTGCCAGTAATGAAGGAGTTCAGATAAATAATTCACGCGCCTCGAATTGACCGCGTTAAGTGGATCAAGCCGGGCACTGGTCAGACTTCGTCATGAACGGACAGAAGTCAAATCAAAGCCCGGGGAATTTGAAATCGCCCAGTTTCGCGACTGGCGATTTCTTCAAAATAGTCGTCGCAATTTTTTTACGCTCAGACGCAGAAAAAGGGAGCACAAAATCTACTTCAGTGTTACTGAACTTATACTAACCCGCGCAAATTTTCATTCAATTATCACACTTTCATTCATAATAAAAAAAAAAGAGATTTGAAAGTTCTGAGCTACTTGTCGCTAAAATTTCATCTCTTTTACAGTTTAACTCCTCCTTTATGAATGGAAAAGTAGTCTGAATAACCAATTTCGCTGATAAGTGAAATAAGTCGACCACTAGTCAGACCTGTCTTGAAGAACAAATCACCACAAACCTTCCCCCAAAATTGAAAAAAGAAAGCAACCCCCAAAACTTCACGATCCCACCGCACAAACAATATACGTAGATACCGAAACGAAGGCACAGGTTTAATCTACAAAAACCACCCCCTACCTCCCGAAAGAAACTTGCAAAAATGGAATTTCGAGGCGACAAGAAAATAGTAAAAGAAGATTAAAATCTCACCGATCTTCATAGACAGTAACGATCGATTTCACAGTCCCTGCAGTTTTCGGGGGGTAGTTTTCGAACTCCTTTTGAAGGGGGTTAGATGCTCGATCACCCCCTGACACAGGAACGACGCGAACGTGACGGAGTACGCGCGGCAACTGTTCCAAAATCGGTTTGGAACGCGTCTAGTCGCGCAACCAGTACCCCCACGCCACCGCCTCCTCGATTTCAAAGGGTTGTTCGCACCATCGTCGATCCTCGTTGGCGCGGACCAGTTAGCGGAGGGATGGTACCCGGGAGACGAGACAATGGGTCCTTTATTGTTCGTTTAGTATCGACATGGAGAGCGACTGCGTCAAGCATAAGGGTCCGCGCTGAATCATCCCCAATGAATGGCTTATATCTGAACCTGAAACGTTGGGTTTCTAACCGCGAGGGTGGAGGAGACGTCGAGGGTAAATTTGTTGTTTTTTTTCCGCGGCGTTGAATCGCTTCCGTCGATTGGCAGTGGGGGGATGATTTTGGGGGTATTAGGAAGCCCAAGGTGTTTGAGAGTTTAAGGGGTGGTTTCGGTTTACAAATCAATTTTTTTTAATTCATTTTTCGAATTTTCAACCTTTCAAGAATACGTGTTTAAAAGGATTCTTTTGAAATTCGTAAAATTCACGAAGTTAGAGGCATTTTAGTTGCGGCAAATGCGTGGGTAATAGAGCTGTTTGAGTAGCTCGAAATTCGGTTCGAGCCGGGACTCGGTTTCCGATCCGATCTGAGCGCTCGAGAGAACCGAGCGGCTTTCGTTCAGATCGATATTATTGAACAGTTTGCTATACCGAGTATGATAAATGTTTCGGATATTTTATCGTATGTTTTTCTAATGGAAAACCCGGCGCTCACGTAAAATTTTAAACGCGATTTATAGTTTAAGACATCCTTAATTCGATGCAGAAATTCCCATTAAATTATATACAGTAGTTTTCCTTTAATTAATTCCTAAAGATCGCCTATTTTTAGGGGCTGTTTTTTAAAGTTTAGAAAATACTATTTCCTTCTCAGATCGAACTATTTTTAATCACCTGACAAAGTGATATAAAATGTTGTTTACTACTGAAAAAAGATTCCCTACCTTCTACCCCTCGCCCTTTCAAAAAACGTCCCCAAGAAAAATAGCTCCCAGCGATTCAAACTCTCACGGTCCACAAAAATGCAGCCCTCTGAAACCTTTCCAGCTCGACCGCCCACCACCAACCTACAATCTCCCGCCCCTGATGCCCTCAACTTCGCTCTTTCCCCAAGAAAAGAGGGGCAAAAAAGGAGTCGCAATCGCCGGCCCCTCGCCCGCAGTTACGTAAACACGGCGGAAGAAAAGAGCCCGTCCACGGGGGGTGCTTATCAATTAAACGCCGGCCGGGGATTACGAAACGGGGGCTCGGTTAATTAATTCAAATAATAGGACACTCCTGGATGAGTCGATCAAGCGGAATCCCATTAGTTCAATGTACATCGGGCTCGTTAAAACGGACGTTTACGTAAGTCGTGCGCGGATCAGGATCACGAGGCCGTACAGGACACGTGACCCCTCCACGTGACCAACGTACCCCCCCAACGCTCCCCGGTCCAGGTCGGGTCATTCTTCCCCTCCCATGGGAGACCAGCTTCCTTACGCGTGACTCAGCCCCTGAGGAGCCTCAGCAACCCGTGCAGTCAACGCTGTTAGAGGACTCCAGGTGCTCGATAGGGTGGCGCTTATTTACACGTGTCAAAATTTCAACGTACCCCTTTTCTTAAGTGCCATATTGACGTTGTAAAAAAATCAATTAAAACAAATTGTAAAAATTCTTTTTAATTTTTTTTTTGTATAACACGAGAGTAGCTTAATAAATACCGAAAAGATTTGTTTTTTTATATGTTGAATTTACTGAGAAAAAATCTGTACAAATAGCTTAATTTGCCGATCAAAGTAGAATGACCATTTACATTATTTTACAAGAATATCGTTTTGTTTTTCGGATCCACTGATTTTAAAAGAGATATCATGCTGAGCATTTTCTGCAGTGGTATAAGCAACCTCGAAATTATTGTTAATATACTTTGCCGTGCACTTTGCGGATTAACGAATCAAGTGTGATAAGTATTTTGTTTTATTTTATTTTTTTTAATAAATCCCCTGAAGAAATTCCTGAAAGCAAATACTCTGGAAGCAATCATCGAACCCCAGAAAGAAGTTTAAATTGAATGCCTGAAGGGGGGGAAGTTTCTTCTTGATCACCAAGAAGGAAATGAGGAACCGTCAATCTTTCCCGAGGTTTCACTAAAGAAACAGTGAAAATTGAATTCACAGGCTGAAACATGCCCCAAATCCACTGGCCCTTATTTTCAACCTGCGATTTCGTTTGCTCTCACCCCCTAATATGGCTCTATTTCATAAAAAAACAAATAGTCCCTGAAAAAGATGCCAACCAGGCCTTAAAGTTTAGAATTCATCCATGGTTTGAGTTCGAAGAATTCATTGCGTGTGAAATATTTTCTTCTCAAATGGATTTGATAGAATTTCGAAAATTATTTTCAGAGAAATGTTAGCTGGCCTTTCGAAGGCAGTGAATAATTTTTTAATCAAGAATTCCAATCATACCTTAAAGCGGGGGCCACGATTGCAGGTCCTCAGGATCTCAGGTTGCAAAATTTGAATCCAAATTATATCCACCCCCAGTTGTAATCTGAAATAAAAAAAACAGGTTGATTGAAAATTTTGTTGGCAAGCAAACGAAAGGCACTGTACTAATTGAAATTGTGCTGCGATATTTCACGAATCGAATATTGGGTTTTAAATTAAAATCGTAACTTTGCCGCTGTTTAATAATTCTTTTATTCGAATTATTTGAACCGTCTGGCTTCTGTTTAACGATTCGAGCATGAAGCACTGAAATCAGTCGTGTTTCCGCTTCATTAAAACAATATTTCCAACAAAAAGGGAGGGGAAGAGAAGGCTCGAGAATTTGATACGAATGAAGGCTAACAACGCCGCCAGTCCCTTTTTCCATCGACCGTTTTATTTGTTGCAATAAAAAGGGACAGAATATTGGAGATATGATTGCTCTCATTCAGCTTACTCGTGGAGCAATTTCTCCTCGCACGAAGTTACAACGAAATACGTATGTATATATTATACAATCGGGAAATGACGTTCGCGATGCTTTTCATACACCATCCCTCAAATTTTGGCACCCCTATCGCTGCAGGTCATATTTCGGAACTCGATTTTCCCATGAAATATTGAGAAGATCGAGCTCTGCTTCTCAGGAAACATTTTACACGATTTGCACTAATTATGTGCAAAATTTGTGCCAAATTGGTGAAACCACCCTTGAGTATTCTCGTTTTTGGTGTAAATTGAGCAGTTTTTAAAACGAGGAGGTAAAAAATGGGGATATTGAAGGATAGGAAAGTTAGAAAATTGTGTGTTAAAGAAGAAACGTGTCTCGGGTATGCGTCGAAGTGAAATAAAAATGTAAAGGGCTTGGATGAAATAATTAATATTTTATGCCAGTGAAGGGGAGATTTGGGTTTTCGTTGGATATGAGATCCCTAAGTTTTGAACAGGAGTGTAGACGTGATTGGGACAGCCATGAAACTCGTGTTGGGATAAAAAATGCAGGACACGCTCGTGGGATTGTTATCGACAATTCTATCAATTGTCCCCGATGGTTTGAAACGCGAACGGGTTCGACCGAAATGGGGGAGACGTCTCGTGTGAAATAATACGTAGGGTGCAGACGCGTTCAGTTGGAGACGAAGACTGCGGGGTGAGGAGCGATGAGGAACGAAACCTTTCAGGGGTGAAGGTGGTGAATTTGGGGATGAAATTTTTTGGGAAGAGGCTCGGGGCGAAGAAGAATTCTTGGGGATGGGAGTTGAATTTGAAGAAATTTGTAGGGGATGGGGATTGAATTTGAAGGTATTTCTTGAGGGTGGAAGCTCAATTTGAAGATTTGGGGATAAATTTTTTTGGAAACGGGTTCGAAGAAGAAACTTCTTGGAAAGGGGAGTTGAATTTGTAGAAGAAATTTCTTGAGGGATGGGGGTTGAAATTGAAGAATTTTTGGGGGGGAAACGGGGGTTGAATTTGAAGAAGAAATTCTTGGGGGATGGGGGTTGAATTTGAAGAAATTTTTTGAGGATGGAAGGTCAATTTAACGAAGAATTTTTTTGAGGGTGGAAGCTCAATTTGAAAATTTGAGGATCAAATTTTTTGGAAAGATCTGGGTTAGGTTTTTTTAGGGGACGAGGGTTGAATTTGAAGAAGAGATGTCTTAGATTGTGGGAGGTTCAGTTGAAACATAAAATATCTATGGAGGAGGGGCACAATTTGAATACCAGATTCGAAAAAGAGCCCTTCTAATGTGGTCAGAGTCCTCGATTCAGTGAAGTCTCTAAGGGAGGTAAAAATTTTAAAACAAGTCAAAAGTAAAGAGTTAACTGATATCTCAATTTTTAAAGCGAGGACTATAAATTTAATGGACGGCCAAGCAGTTGGATAACTGGGTCGAGGGCTATCGCTCACTACCCCCGCCGGTTATTCACAGATTCGTAGTTTATTAATTTGCGACGGCTTACGGAAGATAATTAAAAGTTCGGTGGCTCCTCGGTACAGTTTGTGAAACGACAACGACCAAAGCCTGGAGAATGATTGTCCGATCGCAAATATTTGACTCGGGCAACTTTGAGAAATCCAGGTAGCACTTTGCCATTTTATACTGTACTTTATAAAAGTGAAACTCCCATAAAACTCGGGAGACGATCCTTACATCGCGAATAGTAATAAAATTCGGACTAATTCGATAGAATGCTGTTAAACTTAAAATATTACTACAGAACGAATAAAAGCGCAGGCTTGTGAGAAGAACCGCTTGAAACGTTTATTTAAATACATGTACATACATACATTAAAGAGGCAATTAAATGCTCCACGGTAGGTGGTTTTAAAACGAACACAATCTTAAATATGCCACGAATAATGGAAACAATAGTAACAATGATCTCGAAGGGTCTGAAAATGGCACAGCGTTGTGTAACTGTTCCGTAGCATTTAAATCTACCTCATAGCTACAAAGTGTGCAGTGTGCGAGCTCCTGTGCTTCCTTTCGTTGTTCTCATTTCAACACGTTTGGTCCCGAGAAGCATTCAGACAGAATTTAATCGACCCCGCTTATATCGATACCAATGATCAATTAAAATAAAAAAAAGAAAAAAAAAACGGGATGCTTACGTTAAATTAAAAGTCTATACTTTCGCTTCGACTTAAAGCTACAATCCCATTCAAGGAGATCGATCGTAGGAATTAAAGTTTACACCTCAGCTTCATCGTTTCTGTATGTACAACCTGCTTGACCGCTTAAAAAATTATTACCGCAAGCTTCGCTATGAAATCAGCAGAACACAATTCATTAGTGCCATGAGAAAGTTCGTTGAAGAAATCAGTACGCGTATCTTTGTGCAGCAACAGTAGCCAGATCTTGCGCTAAACACTTGGTTCCACAGTGTCTCATATATGTAAAGGCGGTTTAAGCCGGCGAGTATAATATCAATGAGCATTCATTCTCCGTCGGTGCTTTACATTGTATCCTCTAAATAGTGCGCAGTCCTGCTAATATTACGTTGCATTCACTGGGACTTCAGAACTACGCGGAACACTCCTCCTACGACTGCCCTAGCAAGTTTCCACACAATAATCGCACTAAAAGAATGTAATCGACATTCCACGACAGAATAATTACAAGGGTAACAACGATAACTGGAAATAAAAGAGAAACGTTGCTTTTAGCTAGCGCTACTAAACTATAAAGACGTTTAACATCGAATCGATCCAACATATTCTCTCTTTTTCACAAGCTTGGAAAATAAACGATTCGTAAGAAAGGTTCAGAGCACAGAGCGTCTTCCTTCGTTCTAAAACTTGGAGCTTCGGGATTGGAGGCCTCCAAATCTCATAGTTCGGTTACAGTTACCTGATTACAACGTGATTACGCACACACACATATATATATATATACACACACAGGCTCAAGAATGCCTGATGTTTATTTGCACAATTTCAATTACTTTCCCTAGACAGGCTAGCGTATAGCTAAACTAATTCCTCTAGAATTGCGGCTATGACCAAGAGAACCACGATCGACTAGACTGCGTAGGAGATTTAGGTTCTGGAGAAGATGGTACCGATGCGGTTGGCGTGGTTGGAGTTAGTGGCTTCCCATTGTCTTCGTTTCTCAGCCTCACTTTCTCGTTAGTCTCAGCATGCATCTTCTTTTCGTACTCTCGAACGTCTTCCATTGTCATGTCGTACCACTCGTCGATCCATGCGAACGCTTGCCGATGACCCAGTAATAAAATATCCCTTATACACTGTCGACGGAGAATAAATGTCAGTCGATGATTGCAACGGTAGAATACGAAGAGACGATTGCAAAGGAAGAATAAAATGAGCCGAGGCGAGACGAGGCGCAGTGAGAGCCTGCCTTAACCCCTTAAAATAAAGTCGAATATTTTCCTAAGGATAGTTACTCTATGAATAAAGTCTTCCACTCGAGTCTGCATCCCCCAAACTTCAAACGAAGAATGAACTAATTTGTACGAACACATTATCGGCTGGGTTGTTTCTCTCCATCCCTCTATTAACGGTCCACGACCAGTTCGTTTGGATTGATAGAATTTCGGATCCTAAGCGAAAGTAACGAGTAAAGCTTCATCTTCGCCTGTTCGAAGAAAATATAGAACTCAACGATACCTCTTCCTCTTTGTAGTGCTTGGCAGAAATTTCATCGTACGCGATATCTACAAAATCAACTTCTCGGTGTATCAGCTCGATAGGGGAGAGACCTAAGCACTGTTTCAAACGTGGTATAAATAAGTCTGTACAGTATTCTTAACGTACGAAGTATACATCAGTTTACGTACATTCTCCGAGGACCCATTATTATCCTCGTAACGAGTTCTTATCGATATATTGAACTTGGGAATGAACGAACACTGAAAGGCAGAGTTTTATGTAACAGGAAATTGGAGACAGACCCGAGATATTGATACTTACAGTGTACTCTTTGTTGACCATACATAACATGCAAAAAAAATATGATATTATTAAATAGGAATGAGGTTTCGTAACGTGATATCGATAATGCAATCTGTAACGCTTAAAGGGGTACATGGGTATTAGACAGTTAAAATCAACGGTTGCCTTTGGGCTAGATCGTAGAGCCTGTAATAACTTAAGGGGTTATACATAGTCAGGAGGCCGAAAAGAGGCGAATGTTTGTGAATTTTTTTTTAATTAGAATTACTGCACCAATCTTTCTGAAATTTTGTGGGTTTATTTTTTATATAAAAATCTACTGAACGACGCAGGGATTTTTTTCCATTGTACAGTTTCGATTCCACGAAGCCATTTTTCGTTGATATAATCGAAACTATAAAGTAGATTTTTATATAAAAAATAGGCCCACAACATTTCAGAAAAATTGTTGCAGTAGTTTTTTGTAAATATTTTTGTACAAAAAAAATTCCAAATGTTCTTTAAATGTTGCTCTTTTAAGTGCAAAAAGTTCTGTAAAAATATATGGTTCCGCTTTTTAAAAAAAAATCGTCTCTTTTCAAAAAAATATCGATCCGTTCTCGAGTTACGATCTTCGCCGTCTTGAGAAACACAGCTTTAAAGTTACTTTTTACGCTGTAACTCTCGCAATTTTTCGAATTTTTCAATGAAATCTTTTTTAGAACACTTCTAAGACTTGTGGCTACCATAAACAATCGAAAAAAAATTGATTTCTTCACCCTGAAATACCCATGTACCCTTAAACAAATAGCACGTCGATTGCTTCGCAACTGAACAAATACTTTCCAGCTCTTTTAGTGTGTTACGTTTATCAATGCAATACATATACCTGTGATGGTGAAAGGATAATAATTCCACGCCTTCTCTGTCACATAAAATATTCTTGGAATGACGGATTGAATCCAATATGGTAATTTACTGCAATACAACAAGCAAATAAACATCCGCTTGCATAAGAGCCTGAATGAAAATGATATCATCATTACCACCTAGACAAATGTATTCTTTTCTCCGTGTATTGACCCTTCCCATGGTCAGGATGATCGCATTGAACGTTTTCAACCACCTCGACGCCTTCGTCGTTATCGGATTGTTCGTGGCTATGCCTCGCGATCATGTAAAGCTGTCCTATGCGATACTACAAAGGAATCGTCGATAATCAAAGCTACTTCAACCGAGAATGAAGCGATCGAAGCTCTTACGCTCGAAGTAAATTTAACTGGTAGATCGATGCTATTAGGAGTGGAATAAAAAAGAGAGATTCTAGAAGTTCGCAGAAGCCTACCACATAAATGAAAAGTCACCCAAACATGTAACGAGCCTGTGAAAGGTGAGAAGTGACCTTGACCGGTCAGTCAAATTTGCAACATGGAGCAGCAGAGATTGAAACACAGTAGTAATTAACATAGTCAACGATCTTTCTCCTCGAATACTATTCATGCTTTTGTATTCTGAATGAAAGCGCGTAATATTCATTCGATCCGCTCGTACGAATTACTTGTGCCTTCTGACTGGGCGATAGTAACAGAAATAAGTTACCTCTTCGGTTGTAAGCGGCATGCATATGCGGTATTCCTTTGTTAATACCATGTTTGCGAGAGAACTTTGTCAATACTTTACAATAACATCAAACCGATACCCCCTAGCTCAGCTGTGATTTCTTGCGGACCAATGAATCCTCGGCCCATGAAATTGTCATGTAAATGTTAATCTTGCGAAGCTCAGGGCGATGAAGCAATAAACAATCGAATGGAACGAAGTGAGCCCCTCTTTCCCTAATCGATAATAAAGCCGGGCACCTTATGCGCACCGGCATGTAACTAGAAGTCCCGCCAAAAAAAGCTCCTAGCAAACTGGAATCCTCTGAAGCAGTGTTTACCAATCTTTTTCGAGCCGCGAGCCCGATTTACTTTATAAACAAAATATGCGTTGTTGATATTGATGCATGGTAGCACGACACATTATTAGAATATTTCATTACATTTAAGTTTATATTTGGTTAATAAAGCGAATTTGACAATACGCAAAAAGGCGGGAACTCAATAATCTCCTCTCCCCACCCCCGTAAGGTAAATTTAATAAGGTAAAGAAAACGCATTAAAAATAGGTATTTCAGAATATAATTCTAATTTAATGATATTTAACTATCTTAATATTAAAAAAGACTAAAAATAACCGCGGCAAACCCGTGGAAAATACTTCGCGACCCACTGGTTGGGAACCACTGCTCTAAAACTTGCAACCAGTGGATTACAAATTGTAAACATAACATTAATTCTGCATATCGACAGTGCAAGTATAATATACATTTATACAGCCGATTGATTTGTAAAATTGTGCTGAATAAAAAACTAGGTCATTAAAATGGAATGATCGATGTATTTGTGGATTGGTGAATGTAGATTTTGAAAGTGGGGAGCTAAGGAATTTTGAAATTTGGATAATCTTCTTTCAGCTCCAAAACTGTGGCAAGTGTATTGGCGCAGAGAATATGCAAATACGCGTGTTGCAATCTGATGTAAACATTCCAAAGTGCACTGAATTCGCTGTATAATTACCGTAGCATGCAGTGCTGTAACCTCAGTGTCGCAAGGAAGTAAACGAATACACAATGCGGCCACAGAGATTTACACTTCCATGTAATTTAGAAAGGTAGTCGATTATTCAAATAAAACTAAACCTTCTCACCTGACAAAAACTAATTTGTAAGCTTTGAAATGAATAAATGCAATGCGCATAATAAATTCGATATCCCTTGTTCCAAAGAATCATAATTCCACTTTAGTAAAATACAAAAGCTAAAGGTTCCTTTAAGTACACTTAACAATCGTGTTTCAGTTTCATAAACACAGACAAGAAGGTAGTGATTGTATCAGTATTTGGGAAGACACAGCTACGAGCGAAAGGATGCAAGACAGATATGCTGAGCTCGATCCTTCAAGTGGGTCTCCTGGATGAACCAAAAGTGGACAAGGACTCGTTTGTAAGGGACTCTTCAATATTGTATTGAAAGCACTACAGTGGCTTGTAGTATTCAGGAATAATTCCATTGTTTAAAAGATACAGAAGATCTTTTTTCTTCGCGATAGATACAGGAAGTCTTTTTTGAAATTTTTTATTTACTATCATATTTTTCCAAGAATATTTTCCTTCAGGTTTTGAAGATTGTGCAATATTAAATTGCTGGAAATCTTCATCCGAAATGTTGTATTTATATTGGACAATTAATGGTTTACTTTTTTCAAACCGCATCCACTTGATTCTTAGCCATTTGACTTTTTCTTTATTTTGATTTATTGTAGTGTTCAGCATAATACATTTTGCCATATCATGGAAATCAAGAAAGTTTGCCCTCTGGCATTGACATACAACATTTGTGCACCCAGCATAATAGATTCAGGGACATACAATAAACAAAAATATTATTTTTGACACATTTATAAAAAAGCATAAAGAAACAGTCAAGAACTATTTGTTGTATATAAAAACTCAAATTTGTGGATACTCTATAAAATTATTTTCAGAGCGAGATCGAAGGATACTACGATCCCAAAGACAGAACCATATATCTGCATTTACGAGGCCTGCTAGACACGCACTCGCTTTTAGCCGAATACGACAGATTCGTGGAGAGGCAGGACTGCAAAGATTTCCTTAGCGTATGGGCCCACATGAGGGACAAATACGCCAGAGCGTTGCTCGTCATGTTTCACGTATCGCACGTTATCGTTCTCACTCATCCGACCCATACCTTCGATTACAGTTACGTACATTTGTTCAGAGCGATGGATATAGTCAGGTAAAAGTTCATCTCCTCTCGAGAATGCTTGCCTAGCGTACAGGATCGATAATTTTGTGAATCCGTTGGTTCTCAGACAGAAAGTTTCGCCGCAGCTCTCCGACATTCTGAGCTGCGTTCACAGCTTGCCCAAAGATTGGGTGTCCAACGTCAGACCATGTTCCCCGAGAGTGCTATTCTATTTCGAAACCTGCCCCGCGGTGTTCCAAGACTCTTCTAGCGGAGCTAATATAAAAAAGCTAGAGCATTCCTTGGAAGACCAAATTTACCACGTGCTGAGGAAAAATCGAATAGTAACCAATATTAGGTGCAAATATACTTGAAGCAAGAAGAATTTAAAACCGCTGGCTCGTATTTAATCACGTATGTCGATTTCCAGTTCGAATTCCCTGTTCGCAATTCCGGCGAACCAGGAGTTCGTCTACGTGCACACTGGATCGATAGAATCCAAGGATATTCTCGGTTACATGGCGAGGAAGCTCATACAAAGCTGCAAAGTCAGTTCCGGCGGCAGCACCTCCAGAAGCCTGGCCAGCCAAGACTCTAACTTCCCAGTAGACGACACGGAAAGTGGTAGGTAAACGACGACTAAAACCAATTCGCAGTAGCCACACTGTCCCGTTACGTGTTCGCAGAAACTCGCTCCTTCAGACTGCTTCTGCAGCAGCATATAAACCTAGCGTTCGCTAGAGGTTTCGACGACAATGTTGGGAGGCACTCGGTGCCTGCGTATTTCGAGGTCAGAATACAGAACTGAAAATGCCGACCTGAGGTTTACAAAGAATTCATCTTACATTCCTCTGATTAGATTCCCACGGTTAAAACGTTCTGCGAGGTGGCGAACAGAGTGTACAAGTACTTCGTACATGGAACGGACAAGGAGCTGCTGAGTCTGCACAGCTTGCTGGACACCGACGTCAAGTTCAGCAAGAGCAGGTGCAGCAAAGTGCTCCCGAGGGCTTTGCAAACGTATCAGGAAAGTCTGCCGCAACATTACACAAGGTACAGACTTGTGAAGTAGGTTTCTGTACGAGGAATAATAGTACTGATTCTTCGATCTGACTTTAGGGCATATCACGAGACGAAATTGGCCCACGCGATGGCTGTCTTCGAGATGCATGCGCGTGGCCCTCTTTTCGAGGAGTTCAACGAGAAGTTGCAAGCCGAATGCGAGAAACACTGGCGCGCTGGGAGGCAAATGTGCGAGGTCCTGTCCCTGACGGGCAACCCTTGCACCAATCCCATCCACAGAGGCGGCAGCGAAGGTGCAGGAGGTGGAGAACAAGTGGAGTCTAGGGAGAACGACAGGTCTGTTGATTGAAAGGAAATTTACCATGTCCCTGAATAAAAGCTTCTTTCCCTTCCCAGCGATCTGCCGATCAGAGAACATTGCAGCGGAGTCAGGTACATCTGTGCCTGCAACTGCGGTCGCTGCCAAGGCTCCAGGGAGGACCCCTTCAGCCTACGACAGGCTAACCACGATTACTTCCAAATGCTGGCGAAACAGTGCGGCTGCGCGCAATTGGAGAACATACAGTTCCCAGTTTTCCAACCGAGCACGCATAATTACAGGTGAACTGTGTTAAATACTAGCGATATGCAAGCGCGAAAGCAGCATTGCTTGACTTATACGCTCTCGCTGCAGACCGGCGCAATTATTCTCAGTGGCAGAGCGGAAAGACTCTCTCAGCCACCACGGAACAACTACGCAAGGGAACACTCAAGCGTGCAGCCTGGGGGCCAACACCCTGAATGGTACCTTTAATCTGCCATAACGTTTCCCACGATGTAGAACTCTAAAACCAGTTGCTTGTAGATGATATTCGCACGCCGTATGGAAGTGGCGGTCAGTCGGGGCAAACAAACGAGACGAACGAAGAGGTGCCTAAGCTCAGTAGCAAAACAAGCCTGACCCCCAGTGACGCGCAGAAAGTAGTTATAGAGGTTTCTGATAGCGAAGCAGAGAATGCAAAAGGTAACCGTGTTTTCGTGATACTTCGAGGAACGAGGGTGTTTATCGAGCTGGAATTCTACAGAGAAATCTCTAGTCAGACAACCATCGACCACCGAGTACCTGCCGGGGATGCTGCACACGGAGTCGCCAGCCGGCTTGCTACCACAATTTTCCAGCTGGTCCCTGGTTTGCCTGGGACCTAGCAGCCTGTACTCGCATAATCTGGGACTACAGCACCAGGCTGGCGTTCTACCTACTTCCGCCTTCCTCCTGCCGTGGGACGTGACCGTAAGGTTGTTCGAAGTGGATAGAGTGCATTCGAGGACATTAGAGGTGCATTCGGAATTGCAATGCTGAAAAGCGTTTTCCTTCTAACAGATTGGAGCACCAGAAAGAAAGGGGTTCGCTGTGGCCCACGATAGGTGACCACGGGGCCCACGGTTACTGCCCGAGAGGAAAGAACTTCCAGAACATGAACACCATTCGTGGAAGGAAGTCTAAGGGCGGCAAGGAGTTCGTAGTGAAGATATTTGTTGGAGTGGAGTACGAATGCCCGCGGGGGCACAGGTTCATGGCTTCAGCGCCTGACAAAGTGTTAAAAGCCACTGGGAACGGGATTGTGAAGGACAGCGGAAACAAGGTCACGTCCAGCACTGCTGACATGCCTCTTTACTTTGCTTGCCCTTGCAGGTATGCGAAGAAGACTGTTCGATCGTTATTTAATTCAGTGGTATGGATAGTAATATTTTAATGCGGATAATTTCTAGACAAACGAAGCCACTCATAGCTCAACTGATGAGAATTCATGTGGTCACGCCGAAAGCACCTGTTCATGTTACTTTAAATCCTCGAGTTCAACCAGGACCACCACCCTGCCCCATTTTCGTAACTGGCTGCGACGAACCCATCAAGTTATCGCAAAGTGCCTACTGGGTCTTGCGACTACCGTATCCTTTTAAAATTAAGATATTTTCAAAAGCTTCGTTGATAATTGTACACGGTGTCCCGCGGTGAGTAGTATAAACGTGAAGGAGCGTGTTTTAAATAAAGAAACGAATCGGAAAGGTGGCACAAACTTGTACAAAATTAAATCTTAAACGCTCTTCAAAGGACACTGGTTTGCAATATCGAATTCTAAAATTTGCGAATTTCACGCACCACAGTTTCCCGGAAGCTCCGAACAATTTTCGACTTATTTTTGTTTTATTGTTACGGGACACCCATGCAGTATTCATAACTCGAAACGAAGGATATAAATTTCATGGGGAATGTTGAAATGTTTCCTTAATAGAAACTTAGGTACGTATACATGGATGAAAAGGGACCATATTTGGCGCCAAAAGAAATGGTGCCGGCACCCCATGGCAGGCTATTGGCGGGAATGTACGGAATCAGTGAAGTGGTTCCAGAAAAGAAATAATTCAGTATTGAACTTTTTTACGATGGATAACTTGTAAATTAGATCTTGTAAATATATTATATTAAAGAAAATAAGCATTTCTATTTTCATTTCTAGTCATCGTATATTTCTCGCCACTGCGTATGACTAGGTTTGCGAAACAATTGTAATAACTGAGCGAGCTAAATTCAAACTTCCAATTCTCGATATTTCTAAATTACACGAAATTCGACAATAAAAATATCGCTATTCCCTTTCATTTCTCGGCGCGAAACTGTTTCAATACGATCGGTCTGCAGAGATGGGTGCCGCGATTGGCCCATTTGAAGCAGCAGAGAACAAGGCGCCCGCTCCTGCGCACTCCTAATTGGCTGCCGTTTCGAACGACCTGCGCACCAAATTGAAATCCCTCAAACTCGCAATTTACCCTACACAACTAATTCCCATAACTAAAATGTAACATATCACACTTGAAATTGCATTACGAGAAGTCGCAATAATTTTAGAGATTAATGAAGGCCTGAATTACACGTTGCTCGTAAAATGGAGGGGAACTGAGCGGTTATTTATCCGCCATTGCGCGCAGCGCCAAAACCGTTACGAACCGCTGCACCTGGGAAGAAATAAACTCATGTCATCGTGCTCTCACCTGCGGAGCGGTTATTTTCGTACCGTTACGCAGTAATACTAACGAGATTCTCGATGACATGAATGGAACTCGGAAATTCTCGTCGATTTCCTGAACGACGAAAATAATCCCTCGGTCTTGGCCAGTGAAAGTGACCGTCGAGCGCGCGTTACGGCGAGCTGCGTGCCCGAGCAGAAGGGACCTGTTGTTTCCACGAATCAATTCAGAATAACAGCAGCTTCGCTGTTTCATTGGATTTACTTTCCATAATTCGACACGTTAGACTTATTACTCCGATTGGGGAGGTTACATCCCGTTGTATTTCGATTTAGGTAAATCAGCTCCGTCGATAAGTCAGCGATGAGAATGGAATTTGTGGAATGAGGAACACTGTTTGAACGTGCTTCTGTTGCATTTTCAGGAAGCCCAGTAAAAATGGAGCGTGCAACTTTATTGACGCTACTTGTTGCAACAGTGGTATGTCAAGGGGAAGCTGCCTCCGTGTTTAACTGGATTTGGGGCAAGGGTGCAGACGAGACCACAGTTCTAGTGGCTGACGGGGTGCCGTTGGTCTCCATTCCATACGAGTCCATGACGGAGGATGAGAAGTTCCTGCAAGAGGCTGCGAAGTTCACGGAGATCCAAGTGTCGTCACCATTGGAAACTTGCCAGCACAAAGTCATTATGAGGATCAGAACTTCCTGCTCCGATATGACCGAAGAGGAGCTCGCCAAGCTGAGCGTCAATCTTCTGAACTGCCAGTCCGCCGTGGAGGGCAGGAAGATGTTTCCGTGCACCGAGGAAATGGTAGATTGCTCACAGATTTTTGAAGCACCATTAACCCTTCAGCGTAATATGACGAGCAGGACTCGTCAAAGAAAAACTGTCTGCAACAGTGGTATGACGAGCAGGACTCGTCATAGGAAAACTGTCTGCAATGGCGGTATGACGAGCACTGCTCGTCAAGGCACGTCAAGCAGAGCGAATAGAGCTTGGGATCAAGGTCTATTGAACACTCTTCTCATATACATTCTGTAGGCCTTGGGAAGGGAAGCAAGTCCGATTGGTTAGATTAGGAAGTGTGACAGTACTTCAGGTCTGCTATGCAGTACTGCCTTAACACCAGGAGTTAATGGTTCAACCAATGCAATTCATCCCACAGCTAGGTACTGTTCTGGGCAGAGAGCCTCCGTGCTGAATTTCGTATTTTACTGACTATCGCAACTTCATTTTGTCTGCCTTGAAGCTTCCTTTATTAATGTATTCCATCAGTGGTTCTCTTAAATTTCTCGTAAAAACGCCACAGAATGCAGGGCTGTACATTGAAAGGGAAACTCACACCCATAGCTTCCCTGTGTGTATGGTGGAAGGGTGAGTTCAGACGCGTCCAAACCTGCAACTTCCCCCCACTTAGCACAGACCTCCTCTGAGCTCTCCCCAGCTTTTCAGTTCCATAATAGAAAGTACTCTCTACGTGTGCACACCAGATTACTTCTTTCCATTTTATTGATTGTGTATTAAGTAAATCAGGGGTTGAAAACAGTTATGATATCGGTTTCGGTCGTCGAAACAGTTATAAGAACCGAAGTAATCTCGAACAGATTACATCGGTTCTTGTAGAACCGTAACCGAAATCGATATAGTCAGAAATTTCGGTTCCTTATAACAGTTATTCAGAATATCGGTTCTTCATAACTGTTTCAGTCAGAACCGATATTGAAACAGTTATTTCCGGAACCGTTTCAACCCCTGAAGTAAATAACAAATAGTTTAGCAAACTAAGTGTTCCGGAATAAATGCACCGAGGGGCTGTAACTTATAATATCAATGCGTCTTCGTTTGATACATTCATATGTAACATTTGTGTGGTTCTTCCAGTCCCTGAAACAATGTACAACGGACATGGATGCAGATATGTGGAACGCGTATCACTTAATGAGTAACAGAGCAAGAGCGGTCTGCTACGCAGCTCGCAGCACGCAGTTTCGAGCTCTCACGGAGTTGACTGTTAATAAATTGATGCAAACCGCTCACACGCAGATCAAAACGCTGGGTTCCTTGAAGGTAACTGCACGAGAGATACGCGATTATTCTTTGTACTATTCATTTGTCTTTGATTTAGGATAGCCAAGATCGTCTGGAAGAACAAACGGTGCAGGCGCTGTCTTCCTTGACCGAAGGGAACCAGGCGCTGCTGGAACAGCAGCGGCACTTGAAGGACGCACAGGCAACGGCGTATAATCTTGTGACGACAAACTTGAGGGATCTGAGCAACGAGAGAGCATTGATCCGGACGGGTCACACTCAGCTCGCAGCGATGGCGGAAGATATTAGAACGAAATTAGGTATGGAAAGGAGGATCGTGGGAAGAGAATTGTAGTTATTTTGAGTAATCGTGTCTGTTTGCAGAGGAAGCGAGTCAGAATTTAGAGCAGCAAGCTATCGAGCGTGGGGAGAACCAGCAGGAAATACTCCAGGATCTGATGAATATTCAAGAGCAAGCAGAATTGATTTGGGATAAGATAGAGTCCAGCACTAATCGGATCTTCACCCAACACGAAGAAGCTCTGGTCCAGTACGAGTTAACTTTGCAGAAGTTAGCGCAGATCAATGAAACCATTCAGTTCATTTGGAACATAACTAACACCATGCGCTCAGAAATGGACCAGAAACTCAACTGGCTAACCGATTACATTGGCGACACTGGTAATCGCATAAAATGTTACTAATCTTCCGCGATCAAAAGATAATTTCACTGCTAATGGTTTCTAAACTTTCAGGAGAACAAATGCACAAAATGTATCGCACAGGGCTACATATCGTCTATCTACTATGCGCCATGATAGTAGCAGCATTTCTGCAAGCGCCGCTGTTAACGAGGATTACCATACTGGGAATCGTGCCACTGAATTTGGCATCGTACTTGAAGCATGGCATGGAGGCCTGCTTAGATTTCACTTCGCTGACTGCGCTGATCTTCCTGATCACAGCAAGTAGGTATCACTATCATTTAAAGGAAGATTTCTTTTCCATTTTCAAAGTGGTGTAACCCCTTGAAGGGGGTGACCACTGTAGTGGTCTGAAAAGTAAGTAAAATTTGTAAAGAACATTCTTGAAACGTGCGTCTTTCGGAGAATGTGAAACGGAAAACCCCCCTTAACCACCACTACTATATCTGATTCCGCAGTGCATTTCCTGATGGTCGGAATCCAGCGACTATTTGGGCCAAAACCAACGATCGTACGCCCAGAACCAGTGCAGCTTATCAATCAAAACGGCTATACAAATGGCACCGCACAGAACTACTCTCACGCGAAACATCGAGCACCTCAAGCTCCTTCGATATCTCTATACGCGAAGCTAAGGAGAAGCACGTGGCAACTCTACAACATCTTTCGCTACCAAACGAACCGTTGCATTCGTAAGTCTGCAGACTCGTAAAGGTGCGATTTCATGGTGACGCTTAACCAACGAACGAGCGAGTCAGAGCAAGTCAGAGTGCACGAGCGTCGAGCGTCAGCATGAAATTGCACCCTAACAGTGACCGAGCCTCCGCCCATTTTAAAACGAACATTCTTGCAGAGAAATGCGGTTCGCTGGTGCAGTCAGCAACCTCGTGGAGCAGGCAGGGGCTGACGCAGCGCGAGGAGCTGTCCTGCTCGTACATGCCCTCGAGGAAGACTCGGGAGGACCTCGTCCCCAACTTCGAGTCTCACAGTCTGTTGTCCGACGACGCGACAGACTTCGAGAACTCGAACGCAGAGAACGACGCAAACCACTTCGACGAGCTTCGTAACCTGGTGGACGCGAACGAGCTGAGAAGACGGCTGAGGAGGATAGAGGGTTCTGTCAGCAGCAGCACTCACAGTTATCAGCAATCACCCTCTAGAAGGTAGGAGGTACGTTGCGAAGAAACTGAACAACGCTGCGTTCACGGAAAATTAAACGTTCCTTCTCTCTTAGTGTTACTCCATCCTACGGGTCATCCAGAGTCCTCTGCAGTGCTCTGACAAAAAGCGGAAGAAGGTGTCGTTTGAGAGCGACAAACGACCAATGCTATTGCTCTAGACACTCTGATAGATTGTCCGTAATGGGAGACTGAAGTTTTTAATGGTAGCGTTAGATATGTAGGTAGTAAGCTAAGGGAAGGTCAATTATTTGTTATTGATAACAGGAGATTTTTTTAAAAGCTACTTGTAAGAGCGCGCCGATTTTTGTGCGAGCGAATGTTATCGAGTTTTGTAAATATCCCTTGTATTTTTAATATTCATGATGTGCCTTTGAAAAGTCATTTGAACTAGTAATAACTCTCCATCCAATGGAAACGGAGCCTTGAAGCGTTTCCAGCAGACAGGGTGAAGATTGTACATAATTGGATTGTATTTTATCATTAATCAGCGCTGTGTGTGTTCGCGTCTATTTTCTCTTCAACTGCCCTTATCAGCACTGAAATGTAGATCGCAATTTATTTTTATAACTCCTCGCATTGTATGGATCAATAAAAGTACCGGAATAATTCACTGCTTTATTCAATGCACCTTCTAAAAAACGTTCATAAAAATTACTAAATCAAAACAGCTTGCAAGGTGTAAACGAGTCTAATCGCAAACTGCCATGTTGTATTGGGTGCAGATCGCATTGACCGTCAGCTCGAAAAACGTTGGACTCTTATCAAAACCGATCCCGGTCACTAGATTGTGCAGATTGCAGTAATTTGTGCTGTAGTCGAATATCCTGAACCATTCCTTCGACACAGACTCGCCCTTCAATGATAAAAAGAGAGAATCTTTCGCGATCCTGGATCCAATTATAATCGAAGCATACCGTTGCCACGCAAGTTCTGTTCACATCCTCGAAAGCTATTTTAATCGCCTCCACGGTTCTCACGCTTGGAGTAAGGTGTACAGCTCTGATGACCCTACTCTCATCCTGCTTCGGTTCTTGGAGCTTCGAATTAAATTGAAGTCTCAGAGGGAGATAAGGGGCACGTTAGTCTAGCAAGAGAAGAAGTGATTTCTTTTACCGTGTAAAGGCATCTGCCTCCCCTTGGGCCACAATTAACGCAGGGTGACCACCTGAGAATCTGGGACCTAAACTGCTGCATGGTGGACGTGCAGGGCTCGTTGATGTTCCTAATGCAAGAAGAAGCAGGACCTTTATACCTGAATCTAAAATTCAGAAACTGTTCCGAAGGAGGGGAGAACTCTGAATTAAGACACCCGGCGACCACTTTGAAGAAGGAAATTGATGTTCGAGGTGGACGTTTGGATATTAATCTGAGGGAGGCTCGCAGAGTAATAAAGTGGAGACAGTGTAACAGAACGATTGAAAAACTCTTTGATATGACTTCCCCGGACATGAGAATTTATTGTCATCTTCTGCTAGAGGCGCGGTTCAAAGGGGAGCACCGAAATAACACTGTATCGGCCCGGTGGACCGCGAGGCGTTCTCATGGGCTTGAAAAGTGTGGCTCGTATATTTTTCAAGCGGTGTCGTCCAGCCATAGGAAAATATACGGACCTCACTCGGGGCAATATTGAGTTTCCCTGCGCGCAGGATTGTTTGCAGAAGCGGCTAGACGTTATCTTAGAACACATTTTTCTCAGGCTTTTACAGGGCCAGAGAAAACAATCATGGCAACCCATTAAAACACCAAAAACTTTTGTCAGAATCAGGGGACACCTTGCAGAAAATCACAGGGGACTTTCGCTGGCAAATAAAGAAGCATCTCAATGAAGAATATTGCTTGGCAGTAGCTAGCAGGCTGTGATAAACATTATAGTAGCTTAAGGGATACCATTTTACAATGCAGGAAGCATGCAACGGATAGGGGAACAGCACGCTGATTAAAACAGTACAGAGAAGCACCATCAGAGCCCCATAGATGCAGTAAATGGCGCATCGCCACGTTGGATACTTGACGCAGCCACTTTTGATGATTATTGCTGCCACATCTTCATCCCCTAATCTTATTTGGTTGGAATCTTGGACTGCTTAAAGGAATATTGTCTCTTAATCGTACAGTTTATCACACAGAATCTTTCTTCGGGGCACACAAACTACGTTAAAGTGTTTTAGACCATTAACGATGAAAGTCTTTATACACCGAATACCCTCAATGATGGTCAAAGGAAAGTGCAAAATGTAAATACTAAGAAACACACCAAAATTTGAGACGAAGAAGCCTCGTTCCACACAAAGCAAGGGAATTCCTAAGAATAGACTAGCAACGCTTCTTTCAACGAATAGTTTAGGATTAAGAAGGCATCGGCTTATAAAAATTCAGCGTATAAGTTACTTGAACGTATCTTGGCAGCGCCTTAAAGAATGCCAAAGTAATTGAGCAGTAAATCTGAGGAAATAGAATGAAAAGGAACCATTCTGCAGTTTCGAAGTGGGATCATCCAGAATGCTCATGATGCTCTGGCTGTCTACTTGAGTGTAAGGTGGAGGTGGACGCCTCGACATTGACCTGAGCTCCATGTATTCCCTGTACGGCGAAGCTGCCACCTTTTTACCGTTCCCTTTCGACCTGACCATCACCAATTAATACATCCTTCGTGCGAGAAACTAAGCGGCCCCTGACGTCCCCTGAAGTCTGCCACAGAAATGAGAACAGACGACTGTCGTCTCTTCTCCCAACCAAAAGACACACTACCCATGAATAATCCCTCCCCACCAAAGCACAGCTCAATGTAGCCCAAGCGATATACAACTGGACTGATCAATGAGTACTGAATAAATGCAAAAATATTCAGTGGACTTGTATATTTAGCTAAAATGAAATTTTTAACTTTTTAAATCTTCAATCTGAAATGATTCTGAAAGAGGATTTTGCAAGTGCTTGATCTTTCCCCTTAGGTGTGGAGGGTTTCTTTGCGTTGAAAGGGAGGTGGTGGAGTTATAGATGCCTCAGAGAGACCTCGACTTCCCACGAGCGTAGATTGAATGATTTTTTCCTGGCTTTTTTTTGTACCTCGTACGCTTACATGGTGTCCCTAATGAATGCTATCTACGAAGATACGACCCATAAATGTACTCCTCCCTGCCGCTACTTCCTTTTCTTCTTCGCGGCTCGATTTTGTTCCTCGACGCTCCAGCAACCTTGTCACAGATTTATCTGTCTCGTGATTCACGTTTTCTAACATTGAAGTCATTGTTTAGCAGGGGGGCAGGCTTAGGGGGAGAGGAAGAGATGACTGATTCACTAGATGGACCATAAAATCCTTGTTTTTTTATGCTTCACTCGGTGTTCTGAGATTCTACAAGTGGAACTGAAGGTTCTGCAAGTATAATTACGTCGAATTTACATTGAAGAGAGGAAGTGGAAGATATCTTCAATTACCATTATCTTCCTTGATATTCTGGCTAATTCTTTGAAAGTTGCTTCACGAGTTTCATTTTGGAGATAAAAGATAAGCTTCTTCAATATTTTTAAAACCTTCTCCAACAATTTCTTCATCACAAATTCCTCACCACCAGCTTCAAAGTTTTCTTCTTTCTAAAGATTCTCAATGTTTCTTCTTTACTGCTCCCCAAGTTCCACTGAAGCAAATTATTTTTCTGCTTCTTCCTAAACATTTATTCTTCTCTCAGAATTTCTGAACTATTCCAAATCTGTTATACTCGAGCCAAGGTTTACCGTCAAAAGCCTCGAGTTTCTCAATGTGGGAGGTACGAGAAGCGTCTGACTCACTAGTCGCGGTCCGCAATTGCTTCTTTTCTTCATTGTCAGGGGACAGCAAGGTGTGACAGCGTCGCGACGACGGTGGATCATCCGTCTGGGCCGTCAAGCCTTCTTCAGTTTCGTTTTCGTTCGCGTCTCGAGCATCAGTAGCCGACTATTTTCGACTAATTTACTAATTCGAGTCGGAACTTCCAGTATGGGTATCCCTGCAGCTATTCGATTCGAAGAAATACATTTGTGCGCGCGTCAGTTGACATCAAAGGAAGAAATGCCGCGTCGACGGGCGTCTCGCTGTTTCTTCTTTTTAGTTGGGAAAGGATTCTGAAGGAGGTGGTCCACGAGCTTTGGAAAATTGAGGAGGCTGTTTGATTTGATTCAATTGAATCGACGAAGAGACGAAGTAGCTTTAAGTATCGTTTAATATTTAATATTTCTTCAGTTAGATAGTCTAGTGCTCTTCGTGAAATATATGGTCCTTCAGATATTCGAAGTAGCGATCCTGATTTTGAAGGTGGAAAAGAAGAAATGAAGAAATGGAACAAAAGTCAGATTCTTCTCAGCTTTTGGGTAACTTCCATTGCAGTTTGGGAGAAAGGTTTGAAGATAACAAATTCACCGAAGAATAAATGCAGGAGCAACGAAATGAGTTTTCTTCGCTAAAAAGAATCGCTTTCTTCTTTCATTTTCCGGTCCCAGCATTTTTATCGAGAGTAATTCGCGTTTACAGCGCGGAGGAGCGAGAAGACAGATTGTAGGCGATCTGAAACGAGCCGTGGCCTGACTTATGGGCGATTGTTCGAGAGGGCCAGAAGAAAAGATAGCGACTTCCGCGAATATGGGTCAGTAGAGAGGAATGAATGCAGACAGTGTTTTCCTGTTTACCGATCCGACCAGCCACTACCACTGCTGGCTTCTTACGAGTGTACGTGCGCAAATTGAACGTCCTTGGCAAGTAGAACTCTGCGAAATGGTCGTCGAGCAAGTTCATCCGTTTTTCTTCCTTCCCAAAAACCGATTCAGCCACTTATCACATTCGTAATGAGGCAAAACTTGACGATCTTCTAAACGGAAAGAGAATTTTGTGAGGTAATAGTAAATAACAGTTGACAAGTTTCAAAAAGCTTGGAAGCTCCTATAAAATCAGTTAAGAAGAGGAGAAGATAAGGGCGAGGGGAGGCGAGAGAAGGGGGGTGGAATCGTGTGAACCGGATCTTAGGCTGGTGGCAGCTGTCGAGGGGACACGTCGTCGGCTTCTCTCTTCTCTGCCACGAAGAGCACGCGTAAAAAGAGGCCCAGAAGACAAGAGAAACGCGAGGACGGACGAGCGAGGACCGAAGAAATCACTCGACGATCATTCTCCATTAGAAGTCCGTCGGGAAATACGCGTCGACCCTTTGAAAATATCAAAACTGAAAAGAAGAAAACGAATTTATTCATTCGTTGCTGTACTTTTTAGTATCCCGAAGTAACAGACCCTTAGTTCGCGAAGAAAAGAGTGCAGTGGACTCTTCCGAAGCTTGACAGTGACCAAGATTCTGTATAGGCGACGAGAAATCGCTTTTGGAAAGGATTCTTCGCGAGATCCTCGAGCACAGGCAGGCAGATCTTTCCCTGGTTTTCTTCTGTGTTTGTTAAAGAAGAGTTATGCAAGCTTCGCGTTTCGCTGGCTTGAAGGCGCGCTTCCGGCTCGAGGAACGGAATTCCGACGGGTTTCCCCTTTGAAGTGGCCGATAAAACGAAATCGCGAGGCGGAAGGTAGGAAAGGGAGGACTCTCGAACAGGGTCTCCCAGGAAATTTATAATTCGAACCGCTTGTCGGCGACTAATTTCCTGTTCGGTGGGCGGGCCTTCGTGGTCCAAGATCAACGGGGAAAAGAAGAGATTGGAGGAGGAGAAGGAGGGGAGAAAACAGGGCAGAGTAGAATAGGAGAGGAGAGAGTAGAAGAAATCTGGGGAGGAAAGGGTAAAAGGGTAGTCAGAGAGAAATGGAAGTAAGGCGAAGAGAGCAAAGAAGAAAAATAGGTCACAGAAGAACTGAACATAAAATCAGATCACAATAGAAAGCAGAATGGAAGAGAAGAAGAAATGAAGAGAAGATGAGATGAAGAGAAGAAGAAATGAATAGAAGAAGAGAAGAAGAAATGAAGAGAAGATGAGATGAAGAGAAGAAGAAATGAATAGAAGAAGAGAAGAAGAAATGAATGGAAGAAGAGAAGAAGAAATGAAGAGAAGAAAAAGAAGAAATGAAGAGAAGAAGAAATGAAGAGAAGAAGCTATTAGTTTTCAATAACAAATTCCCCAATTGCTCTCGACTTTCTCACCATTCGGACTGCTCGTGGAATAGCGTCGGCAGTGTTTCGTCGGCCGAGGAAACAGCTGCTCGACGAAAGTAACGCCTTCGACGGGACGATAATGTAACGGGTCCACTTCTCTATTAAAAACTGAGGCCCGATTTTGTCACCTCTCCCACTAACTCGAGACGTTCAACTGCCAACATCTGCGCAGTGAAAGGATTTCGAACCTTCCCCGACGCGTGAAACATCTCTGAAAGCTTCCATCTTCGACAGATCTGTAGGCGAAGACGCTTTAAACATTATTCTTCAATTACAGATTTGTGAGGATCACTGGGAGAGACTCGTAACATCCTTTCCCGGGGGAAGAAATATTATCGCTGCTTTCTGACTGGGATTTGTTGCTGGAATTGATTCCTCATTCCCATAACAGATTCTTCACTTGAACTCCTATTCTTCACTTTCAAGTTCTCCAAATTTGAAATTCCAGCAATTTCTTCGTCGAGTATTTCTCGAGTGTTCTTCGAGTACGAGACGACAAAAATATAATAAGCTCGCCGTTTTCATTGTCGATGGGAGGGGACCAGGAGGATAATAATCGCCTTCCGTTCGTCGTAAATCTTTCCTTATGAACGATAGGGTTCTCCCCCGCACGAAAATAGTTTTTTCCTGGCCCTCGTAAAATATTTATATGCGCAAATAGTAGTGGAGTGCTCAAAAATAGGAATCGACCGCAGCTCGAAAAGAAGAACACGTCGATAAGGGGCTAGGGGGAGGGGGAGGGTCTTCTTTCTCTTCTTCCTTTTCCACCCGGAAATAACCCTTTGATCGGGCCACGAAACTTTATTCTGCCAGCAGAACCGCCGAATCAAACGGCGAATGAAGAGACCCGCAGGAAGCCAGCTTTCATCTCCTTCAAGAAGTCATTTCTTCATTCACTGCTTTTATCAAATTTTAAGGAGATCGACTGTAGGGGTTGGCGCGAGAAAGAGTTAGAGTCGGCGAAGAACACGATTTATGAACTCTGATAAATGCTCCTTGGAAGAAATAGCATTTCTTCTTTTTGGGAAATTGTGATGTGGTGTTTTTTTAAACTGCCGAGGTGTGGTGTTGAAGAAACTGAGGAAGCGGGGGGTTGCAGGTTGGAATGAAGAGATTTAAGTGAAGAAATCGAGATGAAGAAAGATAGGAAAATGAAGAAATTACTATGAAGTGTTTGAAGATATTGGCTGGGAAGGATGCTCGAAGTGTCAAATGGAATGAATTCCTGGTAAAAAGGAAGTGTTCCACAGCGAAATGAAGAAAACGGAGAGAGGTAATTAAGACGCGAAATGGGGGAGGCCCGGGTAAAAGTGAAAGTAGTATCATACATCAGGTCGAATGTGGAAAGCAATAACTCTTTTTAATGGCAGAAAATGAATCAGGGAACGGTTAAAAATATCGAAAAAATGCCAGCGTGTTACAGGGTGCAGCAAATAAACGTCGCCACGAATTAAGAACTGCTATAAGGCATTCAGTGGCTCTATAATAGCGATTTACGTGCTGCTTCTTTAGACGGTTCATTTTTCAAGCGATACAACAGGGTCTCTCAAATTAAATATTCAATTCTTAATGACATAACAATTGCAAATTTTTGTTAAACATAATTTTTTATATTGTTGGCACTTCATGGCGTAGGAAATTAAATTCTTTTTGGGTTTGTACTGATTTCGAGGACTGAGGAAGTAGAAACTTGATTTGAAGAAGAAGAAGAAAATGGTATTTTTATTCTTAATAAAGAAGAATTTTTTTATCTTCGTGATTTTTTGTGAAACAAATTCCATTTTCTTCTTTTTCTTCAAATCAAGTTTCAGAGAATAGAATTAAAAAACAACGCCTCCCCTTTTCTTCTCTCCACAGAGCACAACTTCCACCATCCCTTCCCTCGATCCAGAAAAGAAGAAATCCAGTTCCATCAAAAAGTTGATTCGTCAAATACAATAAATTCTTCCTCTGTCCCTCACAATTAAAAGCCCCCACAACTCTCCGTCTCCCCACCCTGGAAGGTCCCAAAAACCACCCCCTTCGCGAAAATCAATTTCCACCGATCAAATTCCACTTCTTCGAAACTTGAGAGACACTGCGCCCACGAGGGAACACCTCTCCTCGTCAATGTTCCGAGGTTCCTGGAAGGAATCGCGCAATTTATTCCCCTTCCCACCCCAGCCGCCCCTGAACGTGGAAGAAAAGAGTATGGACGCCACTAATTACCCCACGGGGGGACGAAGATTTATTGGAATTTTTCAGCCGCGCCACTGAAACGTCGCAAGGAATAATTAAAATAGATCGGAACGTGGAAACAGTAAATTCTAAACCCCTCCTTCCAGCTCCCCCACCCCCGGCGGAATTCACTTGGACCGAATACCGCGAAACTATAACCAACGGATACCTAAAACCTCCCTCTGGCACTAGCCAAGGAAAACTCGTTCGTTTTCGTGGCGAGCAAAAAGACACCGGCGTCGAATTATTCCCGGTGAAGCTTATAGCGCCGTGTAAACACATTTTCGAAGGGGGTGGGGTGATGGAAGCTGCGGAGAGTTTATTTCAGACGATGGCCCCTGGACGGAGGAATGGCGGATTTGGGGAGGTTTCGATGAGATCGATTGGAGAAAATGTGGAGCCTTTTGGTTTCTGGGAAAACCGGAGAAAGTTCTGGATTCGAAAAGAAGAGATGAATTGGGAAGAGTCGTGCGCGGCTTGAGAAGCTGGATAATTTACGACGAGTGTCAGGGGTGGGTGTCAGACGCCACGAGGGGTGTTCCTAGGGGCCACCCTAACCGGAAGCACGGTGTGAAACCGAGGGAGCCTGCGCCCCCTGCCCGAGGGACCCCCTCGCGAAGGCGCCGCCCCCTCGGCGACCGCGTGTCGTCGGTGTCATGAAAGAACCACCATCGAGATGGTAGAGAGAAAAAAGAAGAAGGGCAACCCTCTTCCGTGGCATCCACTGTCCCCTCGAACGAAAAGGGTGGGTTATCTCGGTGATTGGGGCCCGCTGGTGCGTATCGATCTGGAGGGAATTGAAATGAACGGGGCTGAGAAGATATTCTTGGGTTTGGGGGTTCTTGCCCCCTTTTTCACTTAATTTTTGGGGTCTGATATTTGGTGGCCATAGATTTGGTTCATATTTCTAAATAACTTAATTCCCACGCCTTTTCCCTATTTCTCTGCTTCTATACGCTTTTCGTAAAACTACACGAATAAATAAATAAATAAGTGAATAATAATTCAGTTCAATTATTTCTTCTACTCTTCAGCATCAGAAAAGCTTTCTTCTTTACCGCAAGAGTCGTCGATTCTTCGCGATCTAATTGCTCGCGTTTCGTGAGAAAGGGCGGCGAAGCTCGCTTGAAAAATGAACGAAACGGAAACCAGAGTGCCTGCAGTCTTCTTCAATGAACCTTCCGAGAACAAGCCAACCCCTGCTCCTTTGTCCTGACGTAGTAAGGATCCTCCGAGAAACGAACCAGAAAGAATTCTGCCCGAATGAATGACCCTCGAGGCCTTGGAGTACACTTCGACCATTCAATCCATCACAAGCTTCGATTTCCACTTTCCTCTTAAAAATGGAACCACTCGCGAAGGAAACTTCTCCGCTCTTTTTAACATACTTCACAAGATTACCGCGATGAAAATTACAAAATAAAGCGATGCTATAATTGCTCAAAATTAATCAAAATTGCCCCGCTTCGTTACTTCCTACGAAAGAAGAATGTACTTAAAAATGGCAGCGTTCATTTTCTTCACTTGAATCAACTAGGATCAAGTTGGCCATCAAATGTAACTCCAGAAGAAAAGAAGAAAGGAAAAAGAAGAAAAGAAGAAAGGAAAAAGAAGAAAAGAAGAAAAGAAGAAAAGAAGAAATGGTCTAAGAAGTCTTTTGTGCTCGCCAAACTCGAAATTCAAGCTTCCAAATGTAAAATCATATTTCTTCACCCCCGACCAACCCCCCCGCCCGAAGAAAAGCACAGAGTTCGATGACTCACATCGAAGGGATTAAGTCGAAGACGGTTTCGCCGCGATATCGACTGGCGACCGGCACGAAAATGACGAAAATAACGCTCCATCCGTCTGTTTCACAGAGAAAACAGGTCGAGAGCCTATCTCTTCATTAACACATACTTCATAAGCGGCCGTTAATGAATCACACGTTCGTAGATCAGCCTCCAACGACTTTCTGTGTTTTTCCAAGCAGCTGATTTATACGCCGAGGCCCGTGTTGCCGCCATTTTTAGTGTCCAAATAAAAAGGGAGCCCCTTCCAACCCTTTTCAACCGCCTATGGGGTGGCTGGCCCCATTTCTTCCCACCCCAGCGAACGCTTTTAGGACTCCTAGCTGTTAGTCTCTCTTTCCCCTTCTTCGATGGCTTCGGTGCCTTTGATGGAATTGATTTTTTTTAATCGCGGATAGTGAGTCTGTCGGCGATGCTGATTTATCGGGGGCTTCTGAAAGGTTTCTTCTTTTTTGGCGTGGGAAGGTTGGTGGGAGTTTGGTGGATAAGTGCGGGTTAGCGTTTCAGATTTATATTCATTTATGAAGAAGAGAAGTGACTTCGATGCTCAGTGAAGAGATGAAGAAATCTGTGATAGTATCTCAGCCTTGTGAGTTTATAAATGAAAAGAAGAAGGTATTAGGAAGCTACTGGGTGAACTTTTCAACGTGGAAGAAGAAAATTTAACCGCGAACTGGTCGCAACAGGAAAATAAATCCAATCCAGAAAAAGAAGAAATGAAAGAAGAAAGCAAACACGATGAACGCTGACGTGTTCCCGCTGCTGTCGTTGGAATATTAAAGCAGAAAGCTGCAGAGCGACAGGGATTCAAGGAGTTTCCAATTATCGATGGCGTATGAGAGCGCGGAAAAGAAGAGACAAGGGGGGACACGGCCGATTATGGGTGGGTTTTTGTCGCGCTGGCGCCACCATGTCGAACGCGACGTTCACTCCTCCCCCTTGGTCCTCGAATAGCTAAAATCATCCAGCGTGCCAATTTCAAAGCGGCGGGGCCGACTTCGGGGAAGAACAAGAGCAAGAGGAGAAAAAAGAAACGAAAAGAAGGGCCGACGGTCTCTCGTTACACATCCGCGCCACGGTGCATTTACCGCGGCTGCAGTCGGGAACGCGACGCATTAGGCATCGAAGGGCGAGAGATTGGTGGAAAATTTGGGAAAGAAGAGATACGGAAACAATTTCGGTGGCTGTCATTTTAGTTTGGAGAAAATGGAATAAAAAAGGGTGGGAGGAGAAGTATGTTGGGAAGAGATGAAGAGATGAAGAGATGAAGAGATGAAGAGATGAAGCTACGAACAGATGAAGCTATGAAGAGATGAAGAGATGAAGAAATAGATGGTAGGAGGATTGAAGAAGGCGACAGCGTTCATTGCAGGTGGGTGGGGTTCACCTGCCTCTCACCTGGCTCTGGTCCTCCAATAGAAAGCCTGCAGCACCTGTACAGGTGAGTCTTCACCCACCTCCAACGATTGGCTAGGACAGAAAGGGGAGTCGGTGCAAAATGGCGTGGACCTCGTTTCCCATCTTACTTTTAATTCCCAGGTTCCCTCCAACTTATAAAGTTATTTAATCTACTATTTCAATTGTGTGAAGCTTCTCAATTGTCCGCATTTCATTTTTCTACGTATATTCTACAAAAGTTATTCTACTATTTCCAATTCTCACCCAATTAAAATTGCCAATCCCCAATTTCCACCCTAAGAAACCTCCCCCTCAATTATTTCCAACTCCATCCCAACATCCCCACACCTCCACTCCAAAATGAATTTTTTTTTACCGATCGTATTTCTACAAACCGTGTTGGTTGGTAGCCATGTAGGAGGGCCCGCTGAAACAGCAATCGATGAATCTATCAACAGGACCGATCCCCGTGGCCGCGGGGTTCCACGACGATGAAGAAATAATGGAAAGGGCACGCTTCCTTCGTTTCTTCGGGAAGTGTCGCGTGTCCTGATGTTTCTCTTGTTCCTAGAAGCAGGATCATTTAGATTCGAAGGACCCTCGACCTCCGACCTCAGCCAGGGGCTACCAAATGTCGTTGGTATGGCAATTAACCAGCCCTCGTGGAAGTTCCTTCCATGTTTCTTCATCAGCTTCTTCCATCACTCTATTTCTTCCTCTCGTTCTTCTCGCTTCCTATTTCCTGCCACGCTACTCTTCCCTTTTTCAACTTCATCATTTCTTCTTCATTATTTTCTTCTTCTTTATTATTAGTAAATTTTATTTTCTTCTTCTTTATTATTAGCGAACTTTATTTTCTTCTTCTTTATCCTTAAGAAACTTTATTTTCTTCTTCTTTATCCTTAAGAAACTTTATTTTCTTCTTCTTTATCCTTAAGAAACTTTATTTTCTTCTTCTTTATCCTTAAGAAACTTTATTTTCTTCTTCTTTATCCTTAAGAAACTTTATTTTCTTCTTCATTGTTATTAGTAATTTTTATTTTCTTCTTCTTTATTATTAGTAAACTTTATTTTCTTCTTCTTAACCATTAGTAACCTTTACTTTCTGCGCCTAATAAGCTATCTCCCTGTGATACATTCTCTCCCATTTAACTTTAGTATTTTTCTTTCGTTTCTTCTGTACATTTTCTCCACTCAATGCCACAGAAGAATATTCCTGAGTTCCTCGTCGAACTTCTATGTTTCTTCTTCAATTTTCGGAAACTGGAATCCGAGTTTCGATTTTGATTTATGCGCAGGGAGCACCCTGGCCCTCCTAATTACCTAAACACATCCCACGAAGGTCCTCCAGCCGCCCAGGGGTCCTGTAAGTCCCAGCTTCCCCCGAAGAACAATGAAAACGCAGAAGAACGCACGTGTGCGTGTCTCCTCTTTCCCTGACGGGCGTTCCAGGTCATTCCCAATCATGCAACGTTTCTTCACGCCCTTGGGAACCAGCGTGCCCGTCCCTCCACCCCCAAAGTACCGAAGAACCGCAGAAATAACGCAAAAACCGCATCTAAAACAACAACTCCCCAAAAACAATAAAAAGAAGTCTATATACTTCAGTAAATATAATCTCATAATCTTCAACATTCAGTTTTCTTCAGAACGAACTCACCCCCTCCCCTTGGAATATTAAATATTCCTTCCTTCGGTGTTTCTTTAACGCCCCCCAAGTGCTCGTACCATTGCGCGTTATTTTTATTTCTTCATTTCTTCACCGGGAGGATCGAATCGAACAAAAACATTAGGGTGGCCGCCATTGGTGTCTGGCTTGAATTTCTCGAATCAACGTCTTCGGGGGGGTATTAGACCCACGGTGCTGGCCCGTGAGCATCGCGGTCCCCCGTGACGGGGCCATCAACTCGGGTAAAAAAAGGGCCTCACGGCTAGGGTCCCCTCGGATTCCTCAGTGGGGGTCCAGCGCGTTTCTTTCGCTTCACGATCCCCAAGGATCCATTGTCGTGGCCCACCCCCTCTTCAACCCCCCTTTCCCTATGGAAAAGAACCGAGTAATGAAGATTACTCGTTGCACTGAATTTTCATTGATTTACTATGTACAGGGGGTGCCATACAGATTGAAAGAATAATTGAAGAAGTAATTATTATTAAAAAGAAGAAAATAAAAGTAGTGAAGGAAGGAAGGAGAAGAATTGTAGAAGGTAAGAACAAGAGGAGGAAGAATTTGTGTACAGTGCAGAGAAGAATAATTGAAGAATAGAAGAAATGAAGGAAGCCTCAAAATGGAAGCTGGGGTGGTTCTGTAAGAATACTGGTAGCATTAGAAGGGGGTAGAACTTCTGTACAATGCAACAGTATAATAAAATGGAGTAATTAATGTCCATGCGGTACTGAAGAAAAGAAGAAACGAAGGAGACTCTGCAGCTGAAGTGTAGGAGCTAGCGAAAGTACCAGAAGCAGAGGAAAAGGATTGAGAGGGGCACGGGGGCAGGAGCAGTGAAGGTTAAGCGACAGCACCGATGGCGAACACGTGTGTTCGAGAAGCAGGCATTTCTGAAATGCCCAGAGAATCTGCAACCGGTGGAACTAATCGGCCTGGTAATTCACCCCCTTGCCCCGCCGAAGCAAAACTGCCCCCGAGGAGAAGTAAAACTCGTGGAGACAATAAGTCCAGGGACTCTTGACGTGGACCTCGCCTGTTTGCAATACGGCTCTCGCTGTTTTCTTTTACTTCCGGACTTCTTGCGACACCGTCGACGGCCAGGGATCGTATTTCTTCTTTTGGAAGGGCTGCGAGCCGGCCTCGAGTGCAGGAACGGTGGCGCAGCTCCTAATCTTCGGCAAACTTTCCAGCACCTTTTGTTTAATTGTCTTCTTTCCTCGATGAACTGGTGGAGCTATTGCTTCTTCTAATTTTCTTCTTTTTCTCGATGAGGTTTATGCGCGACGGCCAAGTTTAGTTTATTTTTTAGGGTAGGTTTTATTATAAAGGAGGGTCTTTTTGAGGGTATATAGTTTACTGGAGAATGTCTTCTTGGGGTAGTAAGTGTACTAGGGCGTAGATTGCGTTTTATGTGTTGGAATGGTATGAATCATTCGAGGGGGTGAATTTTTTATAGTGTTGTGTAATTCTGGAGTAACTTGTTAATTCCTCTCTTACCTTTCTCGAGTGATTTCGTAATTTGCAATAATTATTTTAAGTACCATACTGTATAACGAAGAAAAGAAGAAGTGAAGAAATAGGCTTCCAGTTTGTAAATTCGCTTGGAATAATTGTTATACACTCCGCGTCGAAATTAAAGGAACGCTCTAATTTCCCGAAAATTTTGGTCATTTTCAAATGGTTATATCTTTTCGAAAAAAGGTCGCAAAAAATATTTGAAACACGGATTTTAACGCTTGAAGTTTCTAGTTTTTGAATCAAGGACTCAACTTTTTTCCGTCCACTATGAAGATGTTTTTTTGGAAAATTAGTGTTGGTAGATGGGGAAAAGTGGATTAAAGGATCATCCAGATTGGGAAGAGATCTCCGCAGCTTTGCGCAGGGCACTGATACTGCAAAGCTGGTTCTAATCTCCTTCCAAATCAGATCGCTGTGTAAATCTAAATTAAATATTTGCGAAGAGCCTCGAGTGAACCAGTTTAACAGGCTTATTACCGACCTCGGATTAAACGGTTTGGGAGCAACTGGGACCGATTCCCAGATGAATTTCAGTATTGACAGAGGAAATTACAGAGGAGCAGGCCAAACAACTCCAAAGCTAAAACTCTTATTAATAAAACAACTCTGGAGCTAAAACTATCTTCTTCGTTTCTTCGCTGCATTCCAACCCCAGCTCCACTTCAAAAGCGTTCAAATTCGGGGTGAAGATGTCGTGGGGCATGTCGTTACATTGAAAGAGAAGAAAACGGAGGCTGAGGAGAGGGGTACGCGACAGATTTCGTTCGAATTCGATATTAATGGTGGGCGAGCAGGGTGGTCCTCTCTCACGGTTCGAGAGAACCATGCCCCGAAGACGATGTATACACGGTGCACGCGTCGCCGACGTCGCGGACGCCGCCAGAATGAAAGTCCAACTCGGAAATCAAACAAACAGCCGACGACGACCGCGTTTCTGCACTTCCGTCGTCGCTCCGGTTTGTTTATTGTCGCTCGAGGGGGGCACAGCCGTTTTAGCGACGCGCACCGCGACGTTACGTAAGAAGGAACTCTTGGAATTGTCGCGTTTCGAAGAAATCTTCAAGTTGAAAATGAATTTTGATTAATAAAGGGGAAAGGGAATTTTTCACACGCTGAACTTTGATATTATTAATTTATCAGTCCTTTAAAGCGAGCTATACTTTTGGTAATAAATGGTCACTGATTGGAGTTCTCTACTGCTTTAATCTCCCTTCCAAAATACTGAGGGTTGAAGAAAAATTTTAAGTCGCCATAAGAATAAGATTCTTTAACTATTTTACAGAGAACCTTCTTCTAAGCTTCTTAAAAATCATACATAAAAAATTCACAAAAAGAATTCCACCACCCTTTAAAAAAGAAGAAACCTCCACACCTATCTCAGAATTAAAATAAAAAGGAACTCTCAATATAACAAAAATGTTTTAGAAAATTATATGCACCAAGGAGTGACCAAAGATTGATGAAGAAGCTGTTCTTCCTGAAAGCAAAGGAGCTTCTTCAGCCGTCACACGTGACACCCTGTGCGTGTCATAATAAAGACATTATTATTACCATTAACTCGGTGCCTTGCTGCCGAAGCAAGAGATCCACGAATTACCCCCAGGCCAGCAGAGTCTCCGTCCCCAGAAGCTGATAAAAACTCAACGCCCCTCTCTCTCCAAGGAGATGAAGAAGAAGAAGAAAATGAATCGGGGGGGACGAAATTGTGTAACGTCGAGGGGGGATTCTTTACACCCTTGTAAAGAAGGACCTAATGAAACGTAATTCATTCCCATGCACCTTCAGAGGAGACATCGTCTGGCGAACACATGTCCCCGCCGACGGATTTTGTGCGTGAAGAAAAAGCACGAGCGCGCGCGCGCGCGCGCCCTTCGTAGACGTCGAAGATTCGAAACTCGAACTCGCTGAATTCCCTTCTCCCTTCTTTCCAGATGCCAACGGGGCCGAAGGGGTTATTAAACGCTGCCCCCCTGCGTCGTCGCTGGCATTTTATGGCGACTTCCACTGCTTTTGGCGGGAAGAAAATGCAGATCAAGTGGTACTGGAAATGGGAGTGTATTATTTGGAAGTAATTGTATTGATTTTTTTTTATAATTTCCTTCAGTATTTGTATCTCCATAATTACAAGAATATTTAAAAATTTGGTTGTTCTTTTTTAGGTTTCCACTATTCTGTATTCTTCTGTTGAGTTTCTTCTTTAGTTCTGGGTTAGTTACATTTTCTACTTAATATCAGAACCGTCGAAAGTTTATTTCATATTGACCGGCACTAAAAAGGATAACATAAATTTCTAGATACTAATTATTTCAACTAATTTTACCTTAAGGAGTCACTTTTTACCTCAAAATGAATTTTTTTTTCAATCACGCACCGTTCTCACAAAAAACAGTATTTTTTAATTTCCTCCCGTACTTCCCGAGAGAATCTTATATAGAACTAAAAAAAATTTGGTTTCTTGTTTTAGGTAAAAAATTGAAGAAGAAATCTTTCCGGCCGCGGAACACTGTTTTTCAGAAGAAGCTTTTTTCGTTGAGCTATGGCCCCGCCATTTTGTATTAAAATTTTTTTTAAAAAATTGTGATCTTACTTTAAAGTATGTACAATGAAGGCTTTCGGATAGATTTTGTATTCCATTCAGTATACTCGCATAAAAAATTCTTAAGTAAGCTGCCTTTCCGAGTTCTACAGTGGCATTGCCCCTTAACAACTGCAAATTCTTCCACAGCACCTAGTCCTCACAAATCCCTCCACTTTTTCCACCCACCTACGTCCGAACATCCCTCCACATTCCCTCGAATCCTCACCCCCCATCACGCGCTACTCAAACCCACCCCATTCCTCCTCTTCCACCTGGATCCACAGAAGACTCCGTGCTTCCACTTTATGGCGGTCGCTGCCTGGGAACGCGAGGCACCTCGAGCACAGCGCTACCCCCGAAGCACGTGCTACCTGTTTGCTAGCCGGTGACCTTTCTGCGCTCCTGGCGAACACATGTCGCAGAACGTTTCCTCCAGGTCGCTACACTCGAGGAAATTTGGCGAGCACGTGGCGATCATGCGGCTGCACACTTTTAATGAGATTCCAGTCACGTTGCCTGTCCCCATCGCCAGTAATTACCCTCAGACTTCCCCAGAGAGATTCTACGACCACGATCACTGGGCTGCCAAATAAAAATTGGAAACCGGGATTTTAATGCAATTAAAAAATGTAATAAAAATCTGATATCTTCATTTAATTTGTGTGAAAATAATTCCCAATCTTCGGTACGAGAGTCGAGGGTGGATAAAACTGTCTGGTAGGTAGGATTTTTGGGGAAAACCGTGGATGACGTGGTTACCTGTCCCAACGGTGGTTCACTTCGCCGAGGATCTCCACCTTTACCAGAAGGACTGCGCTACGAGGCTGGGTTACTGGGACTTTATTAGCCCGGTAATCCAAAAGTGGCGAGAGCATGCGGGCGACGTATTTCCCCACCGTATTTCGGACACAAGTGCCGGCGGACCATTATTTTCTGCACGTCCCTGCCTGCTCGAGGACTCGACCTTCGGCGAGGCACCTTAACTGTTCGTTAATCAGATCCCAATTTCAATGGGGATGCGAGTCAATGATGGACGTTGTTCAAAGTGAATTTTCCTCATCCCTCCCTCGATGATATTAATAATTTTCAATTCGAGGTGAAAAGCGGTGGTTCCTTTTTCAATTTTTTGGAATTTTTGCAGATTATTTTAAACTTGTTCTGAAAATATTTTTTGTTGAAATTCTGACGAGTATCTGTAGTGGGGAGTTTAGATGGGGATGTGTAACAGAAGGTACTTTGGTCGATTTTTTTTATTTTGAATTTGGAGGATTGAAAAGTGGAATCAGAGATAAATCTGATATTTTCCATCAGCCTCAGCATTGATAATTAATTTAATTTCAATCGATAGAAATTACTTGGAGAAAAGGAAACATCCCCTGTTCGGATAGCAGTGCAGCAATAAAATTCTGAGAACAATGGAAAGAAAAGAGGAATAATTTTCTACCTAGAAAATTATTAGTCTTAAACCTATACGGAAACTTTTTTCTGTTTTTGTCTACAGGTTCCATTAACCACTTATGGTGCTAATAAAAGTTGCCCCGAAAGCAACCTGCAGTATCGTAAAACACGTACGACGTGCTGGAGATGAAGGCCTCTACCAGAATTCACAAACTGCTCTGGGTATTTCCAAACTGGTGGTTGCAACAAAAGCCCTTGAAGAATCAACGGCCCTGGTGAAGAGGGTCGAGAGGTGGTGCAACGTCGATTAGCCTATTAATGGCCACCTTCTGTGAAGAGGATCATCGTCATTGTCCCGTTGCTGGTGGCGTACTTGCTCGAGTGCACGGGGGGTCCTTTTCAGGGGCTGAAAAGGGGGCTTCTTCCTTGGAACAAGTGAGGGGCTATTCGGTAAATCTTATATTGGTGATTATATGCATTCTTCTTTAAGTAAAACAATAACCCTTTATTCTTCTTTCAGGGAAAAATTCGTTTTGTTATTCTTCTCTCAGGAAACTAAGGTTTTTGCTATTCTTCTTCGAGTAAAACAAGATTTCTGTTATTCTTCTTTGAGCAAAACTAAGGTTTTTGCTATTCTTCTTTGAGTGGAACAAGATTTCTGTTATTCTTCTTTAAGTAAAATAAAACTTCGGCTATTCTTCTTTAAGTAAAATGAAACTTCGGCTATTCTTCCTTAAGTAAAATAAAACTTTAGATATTCTTCTTTAAGTAAAATAAAACTTCAGCTATTCTTCTTTAAGTAAAATAAAACTTCGGCTATTCTTCTTTAAGTAAAATAAAACTTCGGCTATTCTTCTTTAAGTAAAATAAAACTTTAGATATTCTTCTTTAAGTAAAATAAAACTTCGGCTATTCTTCTTTAAGTAAAATAAAACTTCGGCTATTCTTCTTTAAGTAAAATAAAACTTCGGCTATTCTTCTTTAAGTAAAATAAAACTTTAGATATTCTTCTTTAAGTAAAATAAAACTTCGGCTATTCTTCTTTAAGTAAAACAAAACTTCGGCTATTCTTCTTCGACTAGAACAAAATTCCTGTTATTCTTCTTTAAGTAAAGCAACGATTCTACTATTCTTCTTTCTATTCTTCCTTAATGAGACGCGTAGTGGCGATGAAGAATAATTCTGCGAGGACTGGCACAATGAAGAGAAATGAAGAAAACGAAGGTCTGAGTATTCCAGCTCGCAAATGGGGGTTCCTTAAAGTTTACGAGGGCTGCGATGCACGAAGTCAGTTGATAATTCGGATTAAGGAGCCAGAAAAATATTTGCGTTGAAAAGAATAGGCAGATTAGCGACTGGCCCACCCCTAGAGATCGTACCGTTACTATTCTGCCACGTGGTGGATGCACAAAACTCAATTCTCACCTGCGTAGCTTCCCCTCTATCCCTCCCTCAAATATCTTCTTCATCGTGAGTACTTTATAAATACCAAAGAACCGAGGAGCTCCTTTTCATTTGTATATCGCGCGATGATAGTCACTCCCCTTCGATTACAGACCGGACGCAACCCCCCGCGTTCTTTTCGATGGTCGATAATGATGTACAATCCGCAGGAAGAATAGAAGAAGAGGGTGGATCAGCGAGGATACTCTTGCTAGAGAGCTTGGAGGGTTCGGTATTGTGAAGAGGCACTTGTCGCCATTCAAGAATCATAAAGACCAGTCGACTTCTGGTCTCGTGCCTCCCCCAGGAGGCAAACGCCGTTTTCTTCCCTTCCAACGGGACTATTTACCTTCCCCGTTCTGATGTAAATTCTGATACAGATCTGGCCCCTCTAAACAGTTTAAACTGCAACTGTGGACACGATTATCATGTATTTGCAATTTAGAGGTGTAAAGTTAGTGATTTTTTATGGAATAGAATTATTCTGATGTGTGTTTGTTAAAGAAGAAGAAGAAGAAGAAGTGACTAGCACAGCAATCACCCCAAACCCAAAATACTCCATCCCCAATCACCCTATTTCTAATCACTCTTTTCCAAATCCACCACCCCCGAACACTCACTGTGGCACCTAAAATAGTTTCCCCTAAAAAACATAAGGGCCAAAACTTAGCACCCCAATATCCAATCACATATTTTTACTTCTATAAAATCTCCTTACAAAGAAGAAGAAGGAAGGAAGGAAGCTTTCTTATTCTTCTTTAAGTAAAACAACGTTTCTACTATTCTTCTTTGAGTAAAATAAAGTTTTTGCTATTCTTCTTTAAGTAAAACAAAACTTTGGTTATTCTTCATTTCATACCCTTCTACATCCAACCACCCGAAGCTCTCCACCCCCAGACACCCACCTCCAAATACCTATTACAACCCCGATCACGCCTGCGACTCCCCAGATGCAAATTAAAAATCTCACCAGAGGCCTTGACCAACGCAAAACGTTCCTCCATCCCTTGTAATGGTAAGTATTATAGGATTCGAGAATCGGGGATGTTGCCGGGGCAGGCAGTAAACTTAAAATATCCACGGTCGGCCAATATCTCCTATGGCTTCTCGGCCGACATTATTGCCCACGTGCTGCTCACCAAGTGTCTGTCCTCTGGGGTTAGACGGCGCGCATTATAAACGCCTGCCTTTACGATCCGCGTCGACAGATAGCTTCTACAATGTTTGCACCGGTGCCACTGTCTTCTTCGTCGTCTTCCGCGCCATGTGTCGAGCACACGGTACCTCCGCCAGGAGCAATAAGACCGAGGTAGAGGCAAAGTGTACGCGGGGACACGTTTCTTTACCTTCCTCGGGGCCTTGCCGGAACCATCTGTCGCTGAAAGCGCTCAATGAATGGGCAGAGTTTAGGGGATTCGCTCTTGTGCAATCCGATTTTTGCCAGGGCTGTGTGATAGTCGGTGAAGAACACGTGGACACATTAACCCTACTTGGGCCTCACAGGCCCATATCTCCTAATCTAGAAATGCACGAATATTTTGAGGAATTTTTTTTTTTAGATTGCACTCAATATTTATTAAGGGATCTCTCTGCTTTGAGGGCCTGAAAAGGAGCGCGATATTGGGGATTTTTTTTAAGAGAATCCCACAAACTATATTAATTGAAAACTTTATGCCTGTATTTGTTCATTTTTAGGCAACGTTTTAAAAGAAATTTATTTAAAAATAACGGTACCTAAAACTTTAAACGCGTTTTTCTCGAAACGGTGTTTTTCGAGTTGGTTAGCATGGTATCTCGAAAACCAAACACCCGATTTACGTTTTTACAAAATTAGACTTTTGCGACTTAAAAAACCAGCGAATTTTTTTGGCCACCCTTTTTACATAAAACTAAAAACTCCTCGTTCCACTACATTCCTTCCACACCCCTAACAATGAAGGTTCAATCACAGACCCCTAAAACTGCAAGCCTCCTCGCACATGTAATTCCCTCCTGTGTCAAGTGAACTGTCCCAATGCACCCAATAAAGGAGAAACACGGAAAGGGACCACGGGTTTGCATGCACCTTCCACATGCACCTTCCACATGCACCTTCCACATGCACCTTCCGCATGGTTCCAGGCAAGTTGAGTCATAAAAAGGTTCATTCACCAAGGCACACGTCCCGCGTTCACGTATTTCCCCAGGCTACCTGCCACCAGCCACCTAGCATCGGGCAATTACGAGACAGTGCAGCACGGCTAAACGCGAAATCCGATTTCTGGTTTATGCCCACTAAACCAGGGACAGCGTGGGGGAGGTGGCGGATGTGCCCACCGGTTGAATTCGGCCACCAGCAAGGCAATTAGCACCTGGTGTGTACCTCGCGGGCCCTCTCCCCTCTCTCCGTCGTAAAAGGGGCGCCTTGCTGTCTGGAGTCGACCATCTGGGTGTTTATGGACGGGAATACCCGGAGGAACTCCTTCGAACGGCGATCTGAAGTGACCCTTAATCTCGTTATTCCTTTTTTAACCGGCGGAGAAATGCTTGGGCCCACAGCTTTGGGTCTTAAGGCCCCTAAGGGTTTCCATAAAACACCAGTAATTTTTAATTTGCATTTTGCTTCCCCGTGGCAGCAGGGCTTTCGGGACGATTAGGGCCCAATGGACTTTTAAGGCCCCCCACTGGGCCCCTAAAATTCATCTGGTTTTGGGAATTAATTATGAGTGACATTTTGAAGAGATCCTATGCTTTATAGTAGTACATATATTAAATAAGAGAAGAAGAGATGTTTTACTGAAGCAAAAGTGGGACTTTGAGAAGATCCACCGGGCCCACAGAATTTTTTAGGGAAGCGTAGGTGCCGGGCCCACCTGATTAGCTAGTCCACATCACCTTGAGCTTTAATGGCCCACCGTTATCCCTCACTTGCCCGTTTTTACCATTTCACTTGCACAACATACGCGCCGACCTTCGGGGCCCTACGTTTATGGCCGCCGAAGGATGGACGACGGACATTACGGCAATAGACGAGCGGGTCCCATGTGTTTCCGTTGGCGAATTTGCATTTACGGGCTGAACGGCACCGACCCCAAGGAACATGTGTTCGCGACCTGTCGAAAACTGACGGTCCGGACACATGTTCCACAGGGAAAAAGGTGAAAGCCTCGGTGGAAAAGGGACGAACCTTCCCTCTTCGGAGTCTCTCAAGGCCTCCTCGCAACTCTTGCCAGAGGGAAAACGGGGGGGGGGGAGATGAAATGATCCTCGGTGCCGCGTGATTGCTGAAGATGCAAGATTATTTGGAAAAAAATCAGGAAATTATTGAGTAGATGGGGACAAGGGGAGGAGTAAGAAGGGGAATAGGAAGAAGAGAAAGAAGGAGTAGAAGAAAAATTAGAGGAAATAAAAAAAATAGAGAAAGTAGAAGAAAAATTAGAGGAAATAAAAAAAGTAGAGAAAGTGGAAGAAAAAGTAGAAGAAGTAGAAGAAGAAATAGAATCAACAGTAGAAGTAGAAGGAGAAATAGAAGAAGAAATAGAAGCAAAAGTAGAGGTAGAAAAAAGTAGAAATGGAATAAAAAGTAGAAGTACGAGAAGTACAAGAGGAACTAGAAGAAACAGAAGAAGAAGAAGAAGAAGAAGTTTTTTGACGATGAAATTCGTGATTTCGTACTGTGTAATATGTAACTATGGAACACTGAGATTGAAAGAGAATTTTGATAGCGGTGGATGTCGACGATAGAGGGAGCATGCCGTGGGAGGTTTGTTGTTTGGAAAATAGAGTATGTTGGGACCTCGACAGGGTCTTTTAAGCCTGCAGCAGGGCAAAGCGAGGGGACATTCGCGTGGCGATTAAACGCGAGGCGGCACGCGCAATTAAGCCCGCGTTAATATCGCGAAACGGTGCGTGCACGCACGTGCAACGAGCCTCCGTGCGGTTTACATGCTCTTCAGGAAGCCCTTGAATAGCCACCACTCCTTTTTCCTTTATCAATTCCTAAACGATTTAAATAGTATCCGAAACGATCCCCCATCGCCTCGAAGATGCTTCAACTTCACCATCCGCGTTCATAGCGGACGTTGAGACGCGTTTATCGAAAGTGAAGACATCACGGAACATCTCCGTTCGCCATTGGAGCCGCGGCTTCTGGGAAACGGGGCGACCAGCACGAAAATCGCAAGTTGGATGGATTCTGGCGCTGCTCCAAGTGAAAATCGGATCGTCGATAAAGAGGTCGATAAATAACGCGGTCGAACACAGAAATAATACTCCCTTGGCGATCAAAGTCGGCTGACATCTCCTCCTGCAACCTCACTTCTCTCAAAACGCCGTGGAGTCGATTATGTGCCTCTGAAAAATATTGTCGGCAGGTTTTTCGAGGATTTTGGGGTGGAATTATGAAGAATCTGCAGCAGGAATAAAGAAGAAATGAAGAAATAAAGAAAGGAAGAAATGAAGAAGTGAAGAAATGAAGAAATGAAGAAATGAAGAAGTGAAGAAATGAAGAAATGAAGAAATGGAGAAATGAAGAAATGAAGAAATGAAGAAATGAAGAAATGAAGGCACCCCAAAAACGAGTTCAAAGCATGAAAAGGGCAGAGCGCAGCGTCCTAAAACGATTTTTCAGAGAAATTTCGTCCGAGGCGCCACGGTTTGCCCGGTTAAGGACGAATTTAGATTTTTCCCCAATTTCTTGAGCCACCCCCGGGCCCCGGAATTCCTCCCAGCAGCGGCGCGACGTCGAACGACGAAATGGTAAATCACCAGCTGCAGAGGGGCGGGTGGAGGAGAGGGGAGAGGGCGATGAAGGCCCGCGGAGCTCGTGAAAGCTCGAAAACGCGGAATTTATAGGCACCTTCAAAAGAGCTTTCGTCCGTCACAACAAACACGTCCTGGCAATCCAGCCTGGTCATCCATCACATCCGGTCCACCAGCAGCGATTTTGAATCGTTCCACGCCGCGCGCATTAATTCTCCATCCCGCAAACACATCCAACGGGGCTATTTTAGATCCCCCCCTCCGACTTTCGGTCACATTTCACGCGCCCATTCGACACTTTCGTCGAAGACAATCCCGAGGACATAAAGAAGAAACGAGCGAGGGGTGAAGAAAACGTTTCTATGAGGGATTTCTGGGTGTTTTTTGAATTTTTAACGATAGATTTGCGGCATCAGTGGAGAAATTGGGCCTTTCAAGGGTTATTAGCTGAACTTCAATGGAGGCTCTTAGAACGAGTGCGTTTGGACAAATCTTGAGGTTGGTCATATTTTAAGTCATGCATTGGACTGAGTTTCAATAAGCAGAATGGTGAAGGAGTTGGCGAATGAATTTTTAAACCAGCTTTGAATGACTTTTGGTATACTTCCAAGAAGAGAATGTGGGGGGTTGGAGATTTTTGTGGGGAGGTTTTTGGAAAAGCAGCCGAATGGTGTCTGGTAGAGGAGGATTTTACGAGCGGCGCGTTTTCGCGCCATTCCAAGGCGAAGTTTCGCAGATCCGAGTTCGTTCCTCGCGATCCCTCGCCTTGTTCTCACTGGCTCCTCGCGATATAAATATTCAACATGGGTCGTCCCTCAAGACTTCCATCTTTCTTCTTCATTACTCCCCTTTCGCTCCCTCCTGCCGACCCGCGTGCTTTGTCTCTCTCAAATCATTCCCTGCCTGACTACTCTCCTCGATCTCGATCGTCGGAGGAACCAGGAGAGCCGTCCATCATTCTACCATTCTCTCCTATCGTCTCGCTGCGGAAAAAATTCAGTTTCCACCACAGGAAAATTTCCAATTTTCATTTCACCAACTGCAAGGTCTTTCAAATTGGAAAATCTTGTAGGAGTGAAAATTAAAATTGAAATTTTTCCGAAGGAAATAAGCATTTCTTCATTTCTTCATTTCTTCATTTCTTCATTTCTTCATTTCTTCATTTCTTCATTTCTTCATTTCTTCTTTACTCCTGCTGCAGATGGTGCTTCGTTTTATTGTTCCTCTTATTTCAATTTCAACTTCCACCCCGCAGAAAACCTCCCCTTTCAATTCCTCCTCGCAAAACCCCAAAGAGTGACCCATAAATAAGGCCTTTTTTCTCCTCTTTTTGGTCCCACGATTTTTTAACGAATTTTCAGTAAAAATTGTTCACTTCTTTGGCCTGCCATATCTCAGAAACTAATTGTCACCTCAACCTGAAAATTGCTTGTGATTGATGTCTCATCATAAGGTATCGTTTGGCATAAAATTAAAAATCGTGGGACCAAGAAGAGGAAATTTCTTGGGTCACTCTTTCCAAATTCCAATTCCCAAAGTTCACATTCCACCTCCCAGTTCCCTCTCCATCCACGTTGCCACAACTTTGTAGCCCCCTACTCGATCAGCACTCCCTCCCCCGACCCCCTCACCCGCCACTCTCTCCCTCTCCTTCCCACAACAGTCGCTATCGTGGGTGGGGACTGGCCGACAGTCGAGTCGGATGAAAGAAGCCGTCGGTGCCCGCGGAGGGGGGAGACGAACGCCCGCAGTAGGGGTAGCCAGAGGAGGGATTGGTGGGGGTGCAGTCCCATGCTCGTAGGCGGGGTTCCCTCTTGACATGAAGAAGCTCACCGCACTGTTCCATCAGACGAGTCTTGACCCTCGAGCAGAAACGTGCGCCGTTCGTGAAAACCTGCTCGAAAAAAAAAAATCCGCTCCTTCCCTCGCCAATCCAAAGTGTCCACCCGCCACTACCACCCCTCGCAAGGTGAGGAACCGCGAAGGTGAGTCCCTCCCCGAGAGTGTCTTCGAGAACAAGCTAGTGCTAGTGCGATGACAGTGTTCAGAGGCTGAAGAAGACCAAGAGCCGAAGTGACCATTCAGCAGAGACCAATCCTCCACTCTCTGACCCCTCAACGATGCAGGCCAGCCAGGCAGCGAGCCTCCACGCGCAGAGAATCCAGGCGCTCTACATCCTGGACAACAACGACAGCTCGGGCATCCCGCACAGCGCCGGCAGCTCGGCCAGCAACTCGCCGGACCACTACGAGCGCTTCTCGCCGCCCAGCCACCTGATGGACCTGAGCAATCCGCCGGAGCACAGGGACCTACCCGGCTACCAGCCTCACCACCACCAGGTGCTCTACCAGCAGCCCGTCTACGTGATGTACGAGAACCAGGACGAGGAGAAGAGGTACCAGGAGCACAGCGGCGGCAAGATCCTCAGGGACCTTCACGCGGACTACGACAGGCGGCTCCACGACAATTCACCGGGGTTCTTGTCCGACCACAGCAGGGACCACGAGCAGAGCGTCTACCTGACCCCGTCCCCGCAGATGTACTCCTCTGGCGGCGAGGAGATGCCGGCTGGCCAGCCGCAGCAGGGCTACCATCACGTGGAGCCCGTGGAGTACAAGCCGGAGGTACTGGACTACAAGCCCGAGGCGGAGCACCAGAGGTACAAGCAGGTGGAGATGAGCCAGATGCCGGAGCCGACCTCGTCTACGAAGAGCTACCAGGTGGAGAGGAGCGGAGGGAAGAGGAAAAGGAAGTCCTGCAGCATCGAGAACGAGTCCGAGTCCGACAGCAACGCGTCGTCGACCAAGAGCAAGGTGAGGAGGAGGAGCGGGGCCACCTTCGAGGAGATCCAGAACCAGAGGGTGATGGCGAACGTCAGGGAGAGGCAGAGGACGCAGAGCTTGAACGAGGCCTTCGCCGCGCTCAGGAAGATCATACCCACCCTGCCCAGTGACAAGCTCAGCAAGATTCAGACGCTCAAGCTGGCTACTAGGTACATCGACTTCCTGTTCCAGGTCTTGCATTGCAATATGGAGAACACTGATGGGGTGGAGGATGCTGGTAAGTCTTTTTAGATATTTGCTTCTTGGGAATTGGAGCTGTGGGGGATGAGGGTGGAGGATGTGGGGCGGGAGGTTTTTTTTTATGACTTTGGCTGTTGGGGTGGAATAGAATTTTTGGGGTTGTTAGGCAACTGGGGTGGCAGTCGTTGCAGAGTAATGGTGGTGGAATTTTGTTGAGTATTTTTTGGTAGTAGTTTTTGGGTCCTTTAGAGTTAAATAGAGCACAAGAGGGGGGTCCAATCTACAGAGGGTGGTCAAATTATATATTATACTCAAATTATATACTAAACAAAAAGGTTTGAGATTTTGTAAGTTTAAGCGATAGAATGTATCTCTGCGAAAAATGGCCGCAAAAAAATAAAAAAAAACGCATTTTAACGCTTGAAGTTTCTAGTTTTTGAATCAAGTACTCAATTTTTTTCATCCGTTGTGATACTTACTGTTTTGTCAAGACGAAGCGTAGGAAACGAAGTTTCAGAATTTTTTGCCCAGTTTGAACGTATGCACCGACCCAAAAAAAATTTCTCCGGTATATTCAATGAACAGCTCTTATAGAGCAAACATTTCTCTTTAATTTCGTTGTTTTAGTTTTGTGGTATGATTTTTATTAACCGAGTTATCCGCGGTCAAATAAAAAAAGGTACTTTTCACTTTGAACACCTATAACTTGCGAACTCATGATCGTAGACAAATCTTCATGGGTGTTTTGAGAAACTAAGAAAGTTTCCTTTCAGAACCTTTAGTTGCCAATTTAAGATTTTCTTCTAATCGTATTAAATCCATTTTAAAACGATCCCAAAAATTGACGAAAATGTTTCGAGTATAATAATTTGGCCAGCCTCTGTATCTCTAAACTCTCCCAATTAAAATTTTTCTTCTGCATTGCCCATATCACTTCTCAGTAGAAATGAAAAGCTAGCAACAGCCCCCCAAAATATTGAAAAGTAGCCCTACCATGCCGCAAGTGACTGAAATAGCCGTATAAACGGTCCTAAAAATGTTCTAAATAACTGCTAGTATTTGTAAAGCCAGAAATTTAAATTTAAAGTAGCCATTCCGATGTGAGATTCGGTTTGATAGCTCAGAGAATCTCGTGCATCCGTCGGCACCTCCCCCTGGGTCGGGTAGCACGTGTTCGGGGTGACCTGGCGCGAGGAATCGCGTCTGTTTACAGTGCGAACGAATTAAACAGACCCCCAGAAGGGGCCCTCGGATTCAGAAGTCGCAGGCCATAGCCAGTAGCCACCCTAGAAGCCTCTCGCACAAGTGGCTACCCTTTCAGGCCAAACACTTCTGCCACTCGACTCGTTTTGTCGTCGACAAGTCAATATTTACAAACCAAGAGACAAACAGGATCACCCTGGAATGCCTCGAGTGGAAAAGGAACCGTTTTGTTTAAAGGAACTGCTTTCAGATAGGGCAAAGAGTAGCGGTGGAGTAGTCTTCCAAGTCTGTTAACTCCTCGTTTCAATTTCTACGCGAGATTAAACTTCTGGGACTTGAAGAAATTCAGAAAATTTGAGAATAGTTGCCATTTAATAAGATTTCTCAGCTTTCGCCTCTCCTGACACCTCTCGTGTCTCTCCCTTCGATTAAAACACTTTGCAGCCCTCAAATTCGAACTTTTCTCAGATATATCGTCTTTTTAATCGCCCTGTAGACTTGGCACTGCCACAGACGTGCAATGATTTGAAAAATGGCCCTTCGAAGCTGGCCAAATGGCAATGCTTTGCCATGATTTCAGGCGTGTAATAATATCGGGACGCCAAAAATGTTTGAGAAGAGATCCCTGGGTCCCTTTTCTGCGCGCAAGATGCAAATAATAGTCTGCGGTGTTTTTTTATTTGACTCACCGGTGATGCGCCATGATGACTCTCCCCTCGCTTCGCTGTGCATTCCTTTGACTTTCTCGGCTTTCTTTTTGGCTTCTTTGGGCTGCTCCTCCGCTCTGGGTGCTGGGGAATCGTTCACCAGGCCTGGAAGATAATTTAGAATTACTGGGGAACAATTAGTGGGCCATATCTTGGCAATGTTCACGAGTAATTAATAAGACACTGTTTAACATAGTTCGATGAGTATTGAGTTGGCACAGTATTTTTAATATTTAATATTTGAAGCAGGCTGCAGTAAATGAATTGCCAGGCACTAGATCAATTTCTGGCCAGGAGTATTCCCTTCTCTTTGTTACCAATTACTTCTCCATGAAATTACTCAATTGCAGTAGTAAGTGGCAAGAAGAGATCTCCAAACTCAATCGTCATTTCGAAACGGGAATCAAAGTAGTCCCGCAAGAAGGTAGGAAGCCCGTCGGATCTGTCTATCAAAGCAGGGAGATCATAAAACTGTAAACTAAATAAGACTTCCCAACGAAAATAGACAGACCACCAAAGTGAATTAGCTGATCAGTGTTCACTTCCTACGCCCCAAACGCACAGCTCCACCCGACCAAACACGAAACTTGTCTCCAGAGCCTTTAGTTTCTCTACAGAGCCACGACCAACAGCCTTTCTTTTCCAGCAGACAGAGTCCCAAGAAGCGCGGTGCTCGCAGCAAGAGAAATCACCTCGTCATCCTGCAGCTACATGGCCCACGAGAAGCTCTCCTACGCGTTCAGCGTCTGGAGGATGGAGGACGACTGGAACTCAAATCTCTAAGCCCCAGGATCATCCCTGAACGGTCCACCAGCCGCAAGGTTTGTCAGCCGAAAGCGAATCTCGCGAGAGAAGACACGCCGCGGACCACGTCGATTTCCTATTTTCGCTGGCTCGAAAGTATCGAAATCGCCCACTAACTTCCCTCCCCCAAGGAAACAAGGACCAAATTCTCTGCGAAAGAGGAAAGTACGCTTGGGAATCGGTCGACTCGTCCTCGGCGAGTTCCCTGCGGGGCAGCGATTTCCATTTCCGCGCTAGAACCCAGCAGCAAGGAAACTCTGCGAGCCACAGGCAAGCGAAGATCTCTTCTTCCAGCTGTAATCACCCCCAAAGAGTGCTCGGGCCAAAGGAAACTCTCGAATCAGTACAGGGAGACTTTTCAGGGCGATTAGAGGGTTAGTCACACTTGCCACTGACGACTGGTTAACAGCAATCGTTCTTACTGCCTGTATACTGGTCCCTCCTTTGAAATACAATCGCGACAGTCCTTTTCGCGACGCGATACATCAACCTGAGCCGTGCCCATAACGCGGGCCAATAATTTAGAGCCTCCCCGTTGGTCTATTAAGAGGAGGACGGACTCTGGCTTCTTGGCCAGCTCTCTTTGTGATCTCTACGCTCCGGATCGTGTAGATCAGTCTTATTAAGCTCTGCTAGCAGTCACCCGTCGCTATCAATCTTGGCAGTGATCTGTTTCCCTGCTGAGTACGGTTCGCGGTGAAGAAATCTTGATTTTCTGATTCAGAGGAAAAGTCACTTTGGGGGAGTGGGCTTGTGTTTGGATTCGTTGAAATTGTTTTTGGGCCTCGGTTTGGGGTTGGGTAATTTTATTGGGGGATTTTAATTGCTTCTTTGTGGAAGGGAAGGGTTTAAAGAATATTTCTTCTGGGTTTTGGAGACTTGCAAGTTTTTTGCTGGGGTTGTTGCGAGGGCCATTTTTATAACAGTGTTCGGAGGGCTGGGGAAAACTTGGAAATTTTAATTTGTTAGATTTTTAAGGACTTGTGTGTAGGAACAGTGGATCTTCCAGTTAAGTAAGGACTGAAGTACGTTCTGATTGAATTTAAAAGTAATTGGGGTTAATAAAACTAGCTTTAATATTTTTTTTTGGTGCCTGAAGTTGTAAATTTTGATAGAATTATCCAACACTAAGTGCAATAGCAGTTAAAAGCTGTCAGTTTACGGACAGAACTTGGGGGACAGCTCTCTGTATATTAAAACGGAAAGGGTTGCTCTACACAGTGATTGAATGGTCGATTATTGCTGGGATTCCCAAAATCACTCCCTCCTGCCGCATCCACCACTACTTGAACGGCGGTGGCGAATCCGTTAGACTGAATTTATGGCCTCAAGCTCGAGGGCAGCGGCCAACCTGGTCGCGTGCTTTCAACCTACAACTGTTTCTACCTGTCCACCGTTTATTTGACCAATTCACACAAATCATCGTCACTGTTTCTCCGACTGCTGAATTGAGATTTACTTCGCAACACCCCCAACTTAATTCCCCAAGAATCGCAAAATTATTCCAAATCAACTCGACAAAATTCAGCTGGGAATCCCATTGGAGGGGTTATTTTTGGCCCTGCGATTTTCTGACTCTCCCAATTTCACTTCTCAAAGCTTACATTATTCCAAATTCAATTCACAAAGCAGTCTACTTTCTAGATACTTCAAACCCGAAATTAAATGTACCTCCCCTAAGTGATATCCTATTTAATCCACTGAACAGCAATTTTCCCAACATCCAAAGCTTCGAAATTAAAATTCCTCAAGTGCACCTCCAGTCACTCCTTAAAAAAAAATCAATTATCAATTCCTCGAAGCCAAAGCTCACCCAGGAGCCTTCGGTCCCTCGAGGCGAGCCGATTTTCCTCCCCCAGCAGACAGTAGCGTCATCGCCGCGACTTTACGAGTCCTTTTTACGAGGCAGCGTCCCGACGCTGAGGAAACAAGCTCTAACCGACCCATGGGACGAGTAGATGAGACTCAAGCTGAAACAAAACAACCGACAGGGGCCATTAACGGGCCTTTTGGCGCCGGATAGCTGCCTCGCACGATTTTCTTCCCACAGTAGGAAGATCCTCCACCAATTTTACTCGCCCCAGCTTCACGGACCGCGACACTGTGCTCCGAGGTTTTCTGAATCCAGTGGTTACCGCGTAGAAATTCCCTCCGAAACGCAGTGTCCGGTTATTTTAAACCGTCAGAAGGAAAAGACTCGCGTTAACGAAGACACGCCGCGTTAAATCCGCCGGCAGGCTTTATTGCCGCGCTGAATCTTCGCGGAAAAAAGGCCCGGCCTCCAAACGAGGTGCCATCAGTGTCCTCGGGAGCCTGTCACCGTTTGCCTAACCGAAGCAGGAATCAGCCCCCCATTGCTTATCAATAAGAGTATTTTAATTGCTAGTGAAAAGCATTCGTCAACGTTCCCGTGCCAAGACACCCGCGATTATTCTTTTTCGCGGTACACTGCCGCTGGCAGCCATAAATCTCTTTGGATTCAATTAGCCAGGAACCCTGACGCGTCCCCGAACCCTCTCGGTGAACCAGCACACCCTCTCCCCGCAAAAACAAACCCATCGGCTCCCCCGGCTCGTGGGACGAGCTGAAGAAGTCGCTGGACGTGTCTTGTTTCCGTCCTTGAAACAATTTTGCAATTAGTTACCACTGTGCTTCGATTTTCTGTTTTATTTATTGATCATTGACAGGGAGTGTTGCTTTCTGCCTGGGGCACGATTTTGGGGCGGAATTTCGTTGCTTGGAGGGAGTCTTTAGAGGCATAGCTGGGTAAAGTCTAATCAAAATTTTACAAAGAATTTTAAATGAAGCCTGAGTGCAGAGGTGGGCGAAAATTTTATTTAAATAAAATTACGGGTAACGAATGAAAGTTAAAAAATTATTTGTCATTACTTCGTTATACTGAGTTAACTTTATTTGATATAGGAAGAATCTTTTTTTAACTTCTATTCGTTATTCGAAATTTTATTTAAATAACAAAATTGCCCATTTTTGCCTCGGTGAATCCCAAGTGAGTATTACAAATTTGATTTAACATTAACTCTAACCAAAACTCCGCAAATAACCACCAGAAGAAGTCTCCTTTCTCACAGACTCAAAAGCTATCCCAAACAACAAGAAAATCGACCGAGAAAGCCTCAAGAATTCTTTGAATCCAAACAACAATTCACAAACAACAACGATTGTCAATATTACATGATTTATCGAAAATGAAGTATATGTACACAAATTGGTAGTTTGTTTAACAATTATTGTGTTGCTACTTTATTTTTGTAAAACATTTATTATCCAAGTTAGAATATTTAAAAGATTTCTTCACCACGTTACTTGGGGATTTTGGGTTCAACGAGAGATCACATTTTTTTTAATTAATTCAATAAGAAAGCAGACCTCTGTGAAGTGTGACTAGTCCCTACTGCTCTGTAGATAAAGATCTCCCTGAATTTAGATATTATTTTATCAATTTAATAAAGTTTATCAGATTTGTAATTCGTATTTCTGCGAGGAACCTGGGCTCAGTATGGCGGTCGAAGTGATTAGATGCGAAAACTGGAAGGTTTCAGTTCTGAGTCGACAATATAATTCCTGGAGCTTGTAATATTATAAACTATGAAATCAGTCTGTGTCAATTCTATAAACGCGTTAAGAGATTGTTAAAATTGTTGGTGAGGAGATACCAAAGATGTGCCTCGTGTTGCAAAGGATCTATTTAATTATAAGCTCGGTCGTTGAAAATAATAGATAAATATTTTAAAGTTCGAAGAGGTTTTGGAAAAAACACTGCGAGCACCAAAGATGTAAATACTAGTTTAAGTACGTAATATTGTACACTGTGGAAAAAAAAACAGTGACAAATATTTTTTTGATGAACCAAGAAACAGAAAAATTCTTGAAAAAAAATTCCCTCAGCTACTAGTAATTTCGAATAAACTGCGAACATTTTTCAGAAATCGAAACAATTGAGAAGAATAAAATACCAAAATTAATCCTCCATAAAAACTGGCAATGCCTTCTTATCTCTCCGTAATTATTAATTACAAAAGAAAATAATTTCAGCAGTTAAGTTTGAATTCTCGAATTTCGACAGAATCTTCTGATTTGAAATTTAATTCCCCGAATTCGAGATTGCTGGGATTAGGGTTCACAAAATCGCCTTTTTCCATTTCTGTAAAGACCCCCACCCCTCTGTATTATAAAGAAAGTATTTAATGATAAGAAATCGAGTGCCTTTCCAGTGGCCTTGACCATACAGCTAAACAAACCAAAGAACTTGTACATAGTCTGCCTAGATTTAAGTTTAGCATAGTACCAAAGTACCAAGCTCCGCGCCGAATATTTTCAGACAGCAGAACTGTAATATAAGAGCGTATTTTGTGTATATTTCTGCGACTACCTAGCGTTAAGCACACCGTTAGCCTAGCATTGTGTAAGGTACAACTTTGGCCGGATGACGCAATAATTTATTGCCCCTCGTTGTCGAGCAACACCGAGTGGCTACTATCTCTTGTAAATAACACTGTAAATATTGTTAAGCGACCATTTTGCTGCGCAAAACCTTTCATTTATCGATTCTATTAAGCGTAAGGATAAAAAGAAGAGAAGAACAGCTGGCAGATCTGAGTGCCCAAAGTCTTCCACCTAGGAGCGTATATTTTAGTGTTAAATTATTTATAGTAATTACAATATCGAGGTGCATATATTCAATGGCTTAGGGTAGAATAAAAAAGTGGATGAGAAATTGTCTTTCGCGGTGAAAGGGTGGAATGATGGACGATTTTGAGAAGGATCACTGTGAGTTAGGTTTTCCTGAGAAATTTCTTTGATTTATCTTCTTTTCTCTGTTCGGTGATATAAGTATTCTGCTCTCCTGACTCACGCTGATTCTTGAGTCATCCAGACAGCTCACCCCACTGAGATTCGCGATTCTTTTACGCTTTTAAAGATCGCGAATGATTCCGTGGGGGCTGTTTCGTATAGTTTAAGCGAATACAACGAAAATTCGGATTTCCATTCCTGAAAACGGTGCCGAGGCGCACCTGGTTTGTACACGATCGTGCATTAGCGCGTCCCACTAATGTACAGTATTTTTATATCGATCGCGAGCGTTGCAATAAACGATCATCGATCCTGGACACGGTTTTTCATTTTTTTCACACCCTTGCCCTTGGAATTCCCGCCCTCTCTCAACGGCATACGATCCGTCTTAAAAAAATGCATCGAAAACATAGAAAGAATTTCTTTCGTGCGACGCTTCGTTGCCGAGATATTCAGTCTCAAAGACAAGTGCGCGCGGCGCCCAAAAATGCCGCTAATGCGCCTACGTCTTTGAACTCAATTTCCTCGAGAACGAAGCATCGTACGAGAAAAATTCTTCGAATATTTCCGATGCGTTTTTTCGAGCTGAATCCATTGGTACCATCAGATCCACTCTAGCTCGCACCCCCGCGCTACTATAACCCCGAAACCCCCGAGGTCTCGAGACATTCGACGTTCAACTGGGCCATCCGATAAATGGAGATCGTTTAGCCAAGAAAGACAGCTAGGAGCCGCGAGAAGAGATCGCGGAAGGGGGGTTTTAAATCTCGATCAACACTCCGTCTCGAGGCGACGTCGTTACGCCAACGACTGACGTCACAGTTCTCGTAACGAGCTGCGAAACGTATGGATATTCCCAGATCGTAAATTCGATGGGCGGCGGGGGTTGGGAGGGGGGGGGCGGGGTGGCGGAATAGCGACGGAGGAGAAGAGCCGATAAATAATTTACCAAACGGCGTGGGACGGCTGGCTTAATGGATTAGACGAGCCAGCGCAAATATTATTGCAAGGGAAACGCTTGACGCCAGTCGACGCCCAGGTCCGCGACCATTGGCCAAAAACGATGTCAACCAGCCGTCCTTCGGCCAATCCACGAATACCGGATGTAGGCAAAGGCCTCGTCGAACCGTTGTCCCCTGGACACTCCTCTTGTGCCAGGGAAGGCAGCCTCGATCCACGTCGAACGCGATGCGAGGTACGCCAGTGGGATACACCTGGTGACCTGTTGCTCGAGAGGACGTTCGGCAGAGGTTAAATCTCTCGGGGGTGAACGGAGGGGAGCTAAACGGAGAGTGCAAGCCATCCAGTGATCACTTCGAGTCGGTGGGTGGTGGCAAAGGGGGAACAAGTTTCGGGGTTTCATTGATTTTCTGAAATTCTTCATCTTCCTCTGCTCGTTTCTCTTCGTCTGCTGCTTCCTTACTTGATTCTTCTTCAGCTCCTGCTTCTTCCCCTTCTCCCACTTCCTTCGCTCGTCCAACTTGTCCCTTTTCTTCTCTCCCCGCCGCTGTCCCTTCATCTTCGCCGTCTGAGTGACTGGCAGCAGTTGCAGCGAATTGGTAGCGTACTAGCGATCGTAAAGCAGCCCACCGGTAGCTGGAAGACCTGTCACACGTTCTGCCCGCGGTGATCCCCCGAAATCTGAGAAACCACCTAAACTAAACATAGCGACCCACCACGCTCCACCAGGTTTATTTACGAACGCGGGAACCCTGGTGGAGGATCCTGCCCCAGCCCCTCGTGTGCGTGACTGTTGCACCGTTTTTCTTTCTTCTCATCTCTCATCCCAGAACCACGGACGACCCCTCGATCTCCCGTGATCCGATGCGTTTTCGATATTGCGCGACGGTCGTGGAGAAAAAGTAGCTGGACCAGCCACGGAGGGCCGCAAGACTTAACGAAGGCTCCTGGATCCTTTTCTGTGAGTTCTTCAAGGTTCCTTGAGGAGTTTGGAAGCTCCCAGAGATTTCCAGGGATCCTTGGTGACTTCTTAAAAATTTCTGCAGATTCTCAAAGACACCCACACGTTCCAAAGTTTCTCGCAGGCCTCTGTATGCCCTTAGAAATTAATTGCTAGTGGCTTCCACAGGTTTTCAAAGATTCCTCAAGATTCCTAAAACATCCTCAACGTCCCCGGTTAATTGAACCTGTTTGGCACAGCAATAGTCGCAGCAGAGGCAGCCCAGGAGAACGCAGAAGCGGGAGGAAAGTCGAGGAGGAAGAAAACGATTAGCCACGATAGAGGATCGGATAGATAAAGGCCGCCGTACCAGCGGCGGGGAAGCCTTAACATCTGTTCTCTGTCTTTTCCTACTAAATCACCGCAATTTCTGTCACTCCTTTCGTTTTCCCTCGGATGATGAATCGTCCGTCGTTAGTGCCAACGACACCCTCCCGCCCCTCCCTGTACAAACGTGAATATATCTGTATACAGAGGCGATCCAGTGGCACCGAGCACTTATTCGAGGCCCGAGGGAACCCGTTTTACTCCACCAGTTAAATCATTCCCTTGCAATCGCTCCGTGCCACTCCAACGGGACATGGGTAAATACAACAGAGAGAAAACTAGCCAGTTGGTAGCGCTCGAACGCCATTAGATGCAAACGGAAATAGAAATGGCAAAAAAAGTCCCTTCCTGCACCCCGGCTCCCCCACAAAACCCCTAAAATCTAGCGAAATATCGCACCTACGGTATTCATCTTACTACCCATCGATTGGCCGTTAAAAAGCGAACAAAAAACGTAGAGCACCATTTTCCCGTGCGACGCTGCGTTCTCGAGAAAATCGCTGGAAAGTTGCAGCGCGAAAACGCCCAGGAATGCGCGGCTAGCAACGCCTTTCATCCTTATTTTCTCGAAAACGGTAACTCCTGGAGGAAAACTTCTCTCTACGTTTTCGACGCGTTTTTTAATCCCGAATCGATGACACTACTGTCGTGAATAAATTACACGAAATTTGAGCTTGAAGAACGCAAACGTGACGGCTGCAGCGCGTCGCTTTCGGTTCTAATGAGCGTGTATCGCAGGAAACACGGTCGAACGGGTATTGTAGGCGGGGAAACGTTAATAAAAGGCGCCAGGATTCGGTAGCCGATACAGTTGCCGACCCTCGTTCGACACGAGGAACACGAATACCAGTGGCGGCTAATTAAGCCGCGTAATGAGCTCGTCCCCGCCAGTTAATTATTTCTAGAGGAGCTTTTTCGGCGGTACGCGACCGCGGCTTAGGAAATGGGGACCTGAAACGGTTCCACGAAGCTGCCTCCAACCGATCGACGACACTCTAAATCACGTTACCGCCTCGTGGCCGACGCTGCACCCTCTGGGCGCGCGTTTCGGCCGCGCCAGGGTGTCGTAAACCCTATTTCGATAAAATTATTTGCCCGATCATACAGTTCGCTCCTTGAAGCTGAGATTTTGTCAGCGAAGTGGTTCGCGAGCTTTCAAAGATTTTAAGTGCCTACTATTTATAGGAGGGCTAGTTACATTGAAACCTAGAGATATAAATAATATAAATTTGGGCGCCTATCTTGTGCACTTTGAGCGCACCTCTTCACTATTTGTGTGGAGGAAAATGTTTTCGAAATTCAATGCGAAATAGTTTAAAAAATCGAATGTCTCTTAAAAGTCTGTTTTCTTTGCAAGGAACACTAAATAATGAGACTTTCAACCCCTTGCGTTCCAAGAATTTGCTAATATCAGTAAACTTTGAGAAAATGGAAGAGTTCGTGGCTCATACTACAGAGGGTGGCCAAATTGTTATACTCAAAATATTTTCGTCAATTTTTGGGATCATTGGATCAATGGATTTAATACGATTAAAAAAAAATCATAAATTGGCAACTAAAGGTTATGAAAGGAAACTTTGTTAGCATTCATCATAATGGCTGAAAAAATTGAGTCCTTGATTCAAAAACTAGAAACTTCAAGGGTTAAAATGCGTTTTTTAAATATTTTTTGCGGCCATTTTTCGCAGAGATACAGCCATCGCTTAAACTTACAAAATCTCAAACCTTTTTGTTTGAGTATAATTTGGCCACCCACTGTAAAATAAACTACTGATTTTGAGAGCTTTGTACCACATTTCTCTGAATTCGAAATATGTCCATTTAGTAGCTAACAGTACCGAGGAAAATATTTCTGCTCCATTCACTCGCGAATAAGTCAGAGTGCAAGGGGTTAATAAAACAGCCATTTGGCCACCTTAAAGACCCATATTTCAGAAACTTCCGGTATTGAACGAAGCCTTAAACCCTCTACCAAGAATCAGATTGTCGCAATTGCCTACAAAATTCGCTACCACAATTCTACGTGAATATATGATTACTTGTAATTCATATTAAATTCATTCTAATTTCCCAATATGTTAATTTTACTATAAAAATCTAATAATCCTCAGTGTTTGCTGTTGCTTTGTATTTTTTGGATAAAAATCGTGGGCATAACACCCTGTATATAAAAATAAACCAAAGAGGCGGCTCATAAGCAGCGCAACGATTTCGGTCGTACTAATAAACATTCGAGTTTTCCAACAAAATGTATGAGCAGAAGAAACTAGTGCGAATGGCTCAGGAAACGCAGAAGGTAGTGGACACGTGTGTCTTATTTTCGCAGGATCTTAGGCGAGACAGAAGTGTCCTGGCGCCTGCTTCGATGATTTACTCCGGAGGGCGTTCTCCAGGGCGATAGAAGGTCGGGATCGTTGTTTCTGAGAGGAAGAGGCTGTCCACCGACGTGGGATACGACTTCCTTGTTGTTTCGCGGCCTAGTAAATTGCTGTTTGCTTCTTTTGCGGGATGTTTTTACGGATTAAGGTGGATCCTCCGGAGTGGCTCCAGGGGAAGCTGCAGCAGATGTGTGTGTAGTCTGGATGTAAGTTGATATTAACAATGAAAATATATAAAAAAAAAATTTGTATGTTAAACGATTTTGCTAAAAATGCACTACAAACTAAAAAATTATTATTTTCTTGTACAACAATTTTGACGGTGATTTGTAACTTTATATAAAATCATATAAACTCTGTCATTATTCTGTAGAATTGTTCAAATCAATTGTACAGAAAAAGGATAATCACAGAATTTGTATGATTTTATTTAAAGTCACATATGTTTCGCCATCAGATTTGTAGTACAAGAAAATAATTATTTTTTTAGTGCATTTTTAGTAAAATCGTTTAATATAATTTTTTTTCATATATTTTTTTTGTTTTTAGTTTTTACTGTTTGTGAATTTTTTATATATTATTTTTTTCTTTTCATTGAAAATGGAGTCGCCATGTTTGAACCATACACGAAACAAACATACAGAGGATCGAAGCTAAATAAATTCATTTAAAAAGAATGGATAATGTTGGTGAGATTGTGTTGAATGAAATTTGAGAATGTGTGTTCTGTTTTTGTAAAAAAGTCTTGGACTTGGATTTGCCTCCTTTGCTTAAAATTAAAAGTAATCTACTGTTTCGTTTTGAGGTGGAAATCGTAAGCTTACATCGCTCGATTATTATTGCTCAATTTTTTTATTTTGACCGCGAGGTGTTAGAATCATAATTTTAAATTTGAGAGCAAGATGATTATTGAAGTTTTAAGCTGAAGGTATCTTGATTCCATTGAGCACGAATTAAACCACCCACAGCACTAGAAATTAAATTTTTAAACCCCAAATATCTTATCCCTCCAGACAGATTTGAAACTCGCAAGGACGCCATTTTGGTTTCAAATTTCGCGCCCACAGAACTCACTCCTGACCCTCCCACATCTACTCAAAAATCAACAACCTAATCCTAATCTACCTCTTAATCTCCCTAAATTAGAATTCCAATCTAAAATCATCCCACTTGTCAACAATAAAACCTTAAACTTATAATCGAAAGTTTCTACCCTCCCCCCTCCAATTTCCTAACCTTCTAATCCAACTAATCAAGCACATCAAGCTTCTAAGTTAGAAGTTCTAACCTTTATTCAACATATTCGATAAACTCGTCAGAATGTTCATAGGTTATGAGTGACATTATTGTTGGAATTAGCATTTACATACCCACTCCGCTTATTTCGAGAAAACAGAAGCGGCAAGGAAGCTACAGCCAACTCCACAGGATGCGTCCTTCCTCCCGAGCGCGCACAGACAAGGGGCCATTCAAAGAAAATTCTAACTGTTTACCGCTCCGGTAAACTGCCTCGCCAACGATCCCTTTCCTTTCTTCCTTTCCCATCGATAAACTGTGAATGGTTCTTCAACCGCAACTCGTCCATAATTAAATCCCGCGAAAGAACTCCGCAAATAGCGTGCAGAACGGTAGAATTCCACGCTAACACTGCATCCACTTATTTGGCAACGAATAATCGAAACCGAAAGAATCGATCGAGATCGAAAGAATCGTCGAACCGAATATCAATATGGAACGTTTAAGGGACGCCAAAGAAGTAGAATTTACGGATATTGTTTATTATTTTCGTTATTAAAGTTAGTCTCACCTGAATTATTTTCGAGGGCACCTCTTATCGGTTTCACTAGGCTAGTCAAATGAGGTTATTATTTTTATATCAGTTCCTTTGGGCACTACTTGTAGGTGTGATGAAAATTTCCAAATTATTCTTCTGGTAATTTTAGTAGTGTCATTTGTCGGTAAAAGGGAAATATTCTTTATTGAAGTCTGAATCGTAAGATGGAAATAGCACTTTTGAAAATTGTCACGAGGGCGACACCTGTATTTGTAGATCGAATTACGATCAGAGACCGCGGCTGTTCGTCCTCGACGATATTATATGAACGTTTAATTGGGCTAGAAGCGTTATTTTTTAAGTGTTGCATAGTAAAGTGATGTTACCTCGTCGGGTATCGAAGAAATACGTGTAAATGTGCCATGGTGACTCAAGTTCTTCTGCAGGAGGAGCAAACTGGTCGATAGGCGTCAGTGGTAAGTGCAGCATTTTCAGTAGAAATTCTATCATTTCAGGCGAAAGTTCCTCTGTGATGCTAACTTTTCCGGTAGCAGAACACTCGAAATAGAAGAATCATGGTTTCTTCGTTAGAGTAATACAATATTCGCGGCGATAGCTTTTTGCTTCGAACGTAACGGCTTTTTTCGAACGAATCTCGAGTACAAATGGCGTCACTTTAAAGCGCGCGAACCGTTCGAATTTGAATACCGACGCTCACTTGTTTCGCGGATGGCGTTGCCCATTTAATGCATTCGTGGTCGTTATAATTGATCTTTCACAGAGCTGAGAGTGAGTCGCTGCCTCCGAAATTGCAGCGCAGAGGTAAATGAAGTATTTAATATATGAAAATACGTGGGGAGGGGAAAGACAAACGCCCATCTTTATGTATGAAATTCTTACATCGTATATTGTTTAATTCATAAATTAAACTGAGGCAGTTTTGTAACATAAATATTGATTTATTAAGTCTAGTTCAGTTCCATTCTTGTTAATGCTCTCGGTACACATTATCGATTGTTAATTGCACCGTGTGAATCTATCAGTTGACGTTGAGTTAGATCTTTGCTTTATTGCGTCTACGGACCCGTATGATGGAAGAACGGAAATGTTTGTTGGAGTAAGCGAGGAGAACGTAACTTATTTCAAGTACGAATACAAAATGCCTGAGCGTAATTGTTTTTTTTTTTTTGCAAGCTGAGAGTACCCGAGGTACGTGTAGAAAAGTAGACTTTCGTATTTCATCCTCCGCAGAGTTATCTTTTCGAGTGACACAGTCCAGACAAATAATGAATACCGGCACGAATCCCCGAATTTTCAAAGCGGATTCGCGTCCACCGACTCTGTATCTTATTAACCTACTAAAAGTATTTACAAGATCAACACGTTCCATTCGAGATAGAAACTATCCTACTAAGCTTAGTCCGATTCGGTTAGAAATTTCGATCCAGTTGGCACATCGTAGAGGCGAACGGCAGCCATTTACTCGGTTAAAGGAGTTTGTGCAGTTAGTCTGTCTTCGGTAGGCGTACAAACGAATCGGGAAGCAAAACGAAAGTTGCGATAGAATTATTGTTGATGTCCATTGGTATCGTCGAGGTGTATGATACAGGAAGCCCCTACGAACCTCGTTAATTTCACTCTCCCATTCTCTCCCTCCCATTTTCTCCGGCACACGATTTACCAAATAATCGGCTAAATGTAGCTCGTCCAAGAACCACGCTTCGGAAGTTTGCGCAACAGAACTGGCCTCGGCCAATGGTACTAAATGGAAGGACCCTAATCTATCAACAGCGTTAGATTCTCAAAGACAGATTAAAACCTCGCGACCCATGGTTTCCTAATAAACGCTCGCGTAGAGCCCCGAAGGTCCCACCCTCGATGCGCGCTTCTCGTGTTTAAAATCTGCGAATATAGTACAACTCGTAACAAAACGGACACAAATGCTTCGCTGCCACCTTCGACTTATTCCATCGCTATGCTCCTCAGTACATATTTCACTGTGCACGCGAACGCCGCGAAGCCTATAATGACGATTAGATTAGTCAGCATCCTGTGCAAAGGGCTCTGGTCTCTCTGCAGCTGATCGCTTATCAGCGACGACACTTCAGCCGTAGTGGAGTAATGCCTCGCCTGTTTCTCCAACTCTTTCCTGTGCTCCAACTCCGCTTTGATCGCCTGTTAAACACGTCTCCCATTAGCCACTCCCAACACCTCCCTCCATAAGTATAAAGAAACCACTAACAATACCTCCACAGTATCCGGGAACAGTTCGCAGAACATTTTGTCCTTCAGATTGAACTCCAAGCTCTGCGCAGCCAACTGCCTCTTCTCGTAATCCGTCGTGTAAATGCCACCCAGGGTGGGACTCTTCTCGATCTGCCGCAGAAGCCATTGGCGTTAGATACCGATCTACCGTTTCCTACATTTACATACGCACCATGAAACTAAGTAACCCGAGGAGTATGCTAGACACGCTCCACGTCGGGTTCCACGTGTCCGGATGGAAATCCGAAATGGATAAGCACAGCCTGGTGTTGACTTTGAACCTGCCGTTTGGTGTGTTCATATAAATGCTAGGAGGTTGAAACGGGAATTCCCCGGGGAATATAAGCTTCCCGTGGTAGTATCCTCCCTCGTAAGGAGTCTCCTCTGGACCTTTCATTACATAGTGCCTGAGAAAAGATTATGCAGAATATAGTATCGTTTTTCTTTGGCTACTCGTAGGAGAAGCACTGCATGCTATACCATTCCAGTATGTTAGAAGGAACTGGCTCGGCGAGGACATATGGCACGGGGTCTTTCTTAAGGCGCAGGTAGTGCTGTTTCAGTACCGCAGTCGCGCTGTTCGTTTTCCTGTTCATACTGACTACGGCGCGAACCGTTGCTTAAGCCGCTATATGGGCGCTTATCTCGTACTTCTTGGTCTCTACTGTACTGGGAAAGATACCTCCTCGGTAAGAACTTCTTTGTACAGCAGGCTTTGGTAAGAAAAGGGTTCCACTGTTGCAACAGCTCGCGACGCACGTTTTCCCACGTGGAGGCTTGAGCTTTCGATTCGGGAGGTTTGCAGCGGTTTATTTACAATGTGTCCAGTTGAAAACAGGTTTATAGTAACCTGTGCGAATGGAAGGAGTTTCCCCGAGTGACTTGCAGCGGGTCCCGTTCCGCTGGAAGATCGGCGGAGATTCGGAGGCGCGGTAAAATAGCGGTAGGGATCGCTGGGCGAGAAACCTGGGCCTAATCACCTACCGAATATTCATGAATGACACCAAAGTCTGACAGCAACCCTTCCGCGACAGAAAACATATGACTATGAAACGCAACGAATGATTTCATTTCGCTGTACAGTGCTGCCAAGATCGTCTGGCGCGACGCCTTTGGTTATCTCTACGCTCGTTGATAAATCATTCTGATCTGAGGATACTAAGCTCGGGGCGGTTATCAACCATCTTTTATCATTAGGGCCACTAGGGCATGATCGATCTTAAGATCCTCGGGAGATTTCGAATCGCTGCAGGGGCTAGTAAAGATCCAGTGGCGTAGAATAGAACTTCGAACGGGACGCTCGTGCTTTGCGAGAGAATCAGCATATGTGTATTCTGGTATTTTGATGACTATAGCTATTTGCGAGTATTTTCGGGATTGGGAAGTAATGAAAGGAATTGATTGTTAAGGAGAATAATCTTCATTAACTATGTCTATATCTGTTCTTTTCTGTTCGTATTATTACGAGTTTTTGCGTAATAACTGCGCGCGGGAAATATAAAATTCAAAATCGAAGAATCTTTTGATAACGTTGTAGGTAAAGAATTGAAATTTATATTTAATTTTAATATCCATTTGCATTTCAATTTCGGTGGAATCCTTACGGCTTGTTCATAGTGCCTGCATTTATCGAAATTCCCTAGATGTCAATATTTATAAACACTACTTAAATTACGCCTGTTTATTATTGAAAATAGATATATATGGAAGATACATCTTGAAAAATGTGATTGTAAAATAATTATAGAATCACTTCATAGGCCCCCAATGACGAATTCCACTTACGCCCAAATCGTCGTTTTTGTAATAAAATGAATATCACAAATTACATTTTGTTCCTGTTTTCGAGTCGTGATTTATATTTAAAAACCTGCATTTTCCGATAATGGCCCTTTCACAGATTTCTCTTCCATATTTCAGGAGATTTTCAAAAATCTTCAAACGAAAAACACGGGCGTTCAAATATGCTTTAGTATTCACTTGTTTAAAACCGGGATCTCTCCTAATTTAAATCTCTTATTATATTATTAAACAAAGTACTTAACAAACAATTCTATAAACTAGGTCCTTCCACTAACCCCACCTTCAATCTTCCATTTCGATCGCCAGGCTCGTCAAGCACCAATTCTCCTGAAAATCGTTCCCCTTACAATTCCCTCGAATGCAGACAATGAACGATATAAAACATACCACCTGTTGGTATCAGCCTCCACTTACATAATGGAGAGATGTAACTAGATTTCGTTCATCGATGAATGGAGCTTAAGATTCGTGACAGTCTCCGCCTCCCACCGACAATCACCGGGAAAATCGACGTTGTTGTTGACACGTTAGACCCCAACAGAGATTCCTTGGCCACTATTCATGAACTGCCCAAAAGAGTATTACAATCTTCCACCAACACTCCTTTGAATAAACCTGCTCAGTCTCCAGACTCATCCGAACGATGAGTTCTCCAGTGTCCATAAGCAACACTGGACCTACGGCTAGTGTCACTGGCATGGAAACAGTGGTGGCTGTAGCACTCGGTGCGCTCGCTGCTGTCTTCCTCGGAGCGCTCTTAGTGCTGCTCGTTATTTGCAAGAGGCAACGATGCTACTACGTAAGTTACTTGCTCCTCGCCCTGCGGCACGAGTTGCTCACGGAGTCTCTCGTTTCAGAATCAGAAAGACTCCCCGGACTTGAGTTCAGATTTGTTAGAAGGAGACAACTTGTCTGGTTTAGGCTTAGACGCATGGGAGTGCGAGGAATGGTTGGCTGGCGCTGAGAGGTATCGTTCGTTATCTTAAACAGAATCGCTCGTAAGTCTAATTAGCTTCCTGACGATTGAACTGTACGGAAACTCTAGGTGGGTCGACGATGCTACTGGTTTAGCTCCACTGTGCATCGCCGTGCTGCGATCCTGCCACGCGTTGGCTTCGAGTCTCACAGCTATCGCGGGAACGGTGAATAGTAACACCGTTCCGTTGGAGATAGTGGATGTAAGTGGAGGTGTTCTGGTTCTGTGGACTCGGCGGAGTATTACAGGGTTTCTGTCCCTCAGGTCGCTAGGCGTATTCCACCTCGCGTCGACGACGTGGTGAGGAGTTTGTATCCGCCGTTAGACGCAAGGCTGTTGGAGGCGAGGGTAGCGGCGCTGGTGCTGGCCGTCACGCATTTAGCGTTGGTAACTAAGCACGGAGTGTCGAAGAGCCACGCTAGGAAACTAGCGTTCATAGATCAGGCTTTAAGCGACATGGATTCCCATCTGTCGACGTTAAGGAACGCCGCGTTGGCCCAGGAGGTAGCGTGCTCCGTTCCAGCGTCGACGCCGGTTTGAATCTCTCGTAGGTGTATTGCTTCCATATTTCGCACGGCTTTGGGTCTTAACACTAATTAAGATTGAAGGTACACACGATGTTATGAAAAGTTACGTGTCACGTATTTTCCTTTTATTACGTCAAGGTCCAAAACCCAAGAGTGCCACTTTTGAGTTTCTTTTCTACCGACAATATTTAGCGCTTTACATTTTACCTAACGACAGTTATTATAAAAATGCATACATTACTTTCATGACGTATTAAAAAATATCGTAAGATATACATATAACATTTTTACGATCAGAGAACACTGGAGGTAATATTTTGTGATATGGATATGCGCAGAATTCGAGTCTTCCGCTGTTATACGATCAGAGTATTTATATATATATATACCTGAGGTGAAAATTCTATCTCGAGGACTGTCATTTTCGATTTATATTAAGTATTTATAAGTGTTTGTACACGACTATATTTTGTATATCTCTACGGAAACGAAATTAAGTAATTTATAGAGATAAATAGGACTTTATAATAAAGTTGAATTATAAGAAATCGAGTGTTCGTAGTGTTTTCGTAATATTTAAATGTGTTTTTATTCTTTTAATATTCTGTAATAATCTATATATATATATCCAATTTTTATATTTCTCGCAGTACAGTATCGATATCGGATCCCTAGATCGTTAGCATGGCAAAATACACCACAGATTAATCTTGCAGGTTGTCACAGAATAATTCGTTTCATTATTTAAATAAATTAGCTAAGAAACCTTCGACCACTGATAACGCTACACAGCAGCGCAAATTCAGTGCTAGACGCGGCGAACGAGTGTCCAAAAAAGAGGGAGCAGATTCTTATAACAGAGAGAAAGTACGCTGGAAATTAAAACGGAGCGGATTAGGATATAATTTTTCATCCGCATTACTTGCTTCTGTGCAAGTCCTTCTGCCTCTTCTGGTTGTCGTTCAGAACTTTGTTCTTCAGGTGTTCCTTGTAATTCAAAATATTTCCGCCCCATTTAGTGACCGCGCCATTTTCGCAGACCCAGATCTCCTCTGCCACCTGGCGAACAAACATTAATTTATATTCAGAGTCAAACGTGTTTTAGTCTTCCGTATTAGAACATACCTGATTGATCAATCTGAAGTCGTGGGATACAAGCACCATCCCTCCGTCAAAGTCATTGATCGCGTCAGCTAGCGCATCGATGGTTTCCATGTCTAAATGATTCGTTGGTTCGTCGAGAAGAAGTAGGTGAGGCACTTGCCAAGCCAGCCATGCGAACACCACTCTGCAACGCTGACCATCGGACAGCTGTCTTATTGGACATACCTGAGCGACAGAAAGGGTTTTCAGAAAAATCAGGTTTCGATAGACTTTCAAGTCCTTTAAGTGGGTATAACCGTTTAAAATCGAGAGAGTTTCGGATATGCATCCATAACTTCCGTAAAACAATAGGTCTTTAACTGGAACTTTTTTTTTAAGTAGTTCATAATACTGTCTAAATATAATACAAAAACGGAAAATCTTCATCGAGCAGTTGACTTGTAAAAAAATCCCCAAATGTACACATTTTCCGAGCGTTCAAACGGGTATACCGCCTTAAGTGATCATACCTGCTGGCGACCCGTTAATCCATAGCGTCCAATGATCTTCCTCATCTCTTCGCGCTCCTTCACATCCGGGAAAGCTTTCATCATGTAATCGAGGGGTGACATGTCCAAGTCTAACAGCTCGTGTAAATGCTGATGGTATCTTCCAATTCGAAGGTGGCTGTTCTTACGTATCATGCCACTCGACGGTACTAGCTGTAATCGAGCATTAGCATATAAATACTTCGGTGCATTTTTATCGCGTAAATTGATAACTTACGTCTCCGTATAGTAGTTTTAGAAGAGTACTCTTTCCAGCCCCGTTGGGACCAACTAACGCGAGCCTGGTATCCAAATCGATACCAAATTCTAGGTTCTTGTAGATCCAAGGTGAATCTTCGTTGTAACGAAAACTGACGTTCTGAACCATTATGACTGGTGGTGGAATAGTTCCGCAGGAGGGGAAGTAGAAATTTAATACTTTGTCGTTGACGACTTTCTCGGTGAGGCCTTGCGCTACCATCTTCGCCAAAGTTTTTTCCTTCGATTGAGCTTGCCTGGCCAGCTTGGCAGAACCGTGACCAAATCGGGCGATATAATTCTTCATGTGCGAGATTTGATCCTGCTCCCAATTGTACTGTTTCGCTTGATTCTCCAACAACTCCATCCTATTAAAAAGAAATTCATGTAGGAAACCTCGGAAAAAGAGAGCCACGGCGCCGGGAATCGAACCCGAGCCGCCCGCGTAATGATCAGCAGCGTTAAGGTGGAACCAGACGGCGCGCGAATCGGCGATCTTTGCGCACGAATCGCCGATTCACGCGCCGTCTGATTCCATCTTTAGCCACCACGGCTACGCCGACTCTCCGTGGTCCCTCAAGTCCAGGCCCCCTCTTATAGGGGTTCCTAGCAGCTTCCAACTCACCTCGTCTTCACGAAGGCTTCGTAATTCCCAGTGTAGTACTTCAACTGTCTCTTATTCACGTGAATGATATTCGTGCAAATACCATTGAGGAAATCTTGCGAATGAGAGATAATAACGAGGATTCTTTTGTACGTCTTCAGCTCCTCTTCCAGCCAGACGCAGGCATCGAGATCTAAGTGATTGGTAGGCTCGTCGAGCAGCAATAAATGAGGCTTGACGTATAAGGCTCTGGCTAGGGCGATCCGCATCCGCCAGCCCCCTGAGAAGTCTTTGGTAGGAGTTGTCTGCATTTTTGCAGTGAAACCCAGACCGTGTAAAATATGAGCGGCGCGAGCCTCCGCCGTGTCAGCAGCCATATCTTCTAATCTCTCGTAGACATCCATCAGCTGCTCTTGAGCGTCCTCTTCGTCGCACTCCACCAACTCTTCCGCCAGCTTCTCCAGCCGAACGCGCTCCTCGTCTACCTCCATGACGCACTCTAAAGCCGACTTATTGCTAGCGGGCATTTCCCTGGTCAAATGAAAGATATCGATCTGGTTAGGGATAGGAACTTCCCGGTTTCCAAGTACAGCCAACAAGGTCGACTTTCCGGAGCCGTTAAGACCGAGCAAGCCGTAGCGTCTGCCGCAGTTCAACTCCAGCATGGTATCCTGCAGCAGCTCACAGCCATGGAACGTTATAGAAAAATTAGATATCTTTATGTCTCTACTACGCGGGTGCGAAGCCAATGATCCCGTACACGCACGTGCCTCCGCGTTCAGCCTGGCGTCCGCTTCCAGTTTCAAGCACAGCGCCTCTGTGGAAAAGAGCTTTCAGTTAGATCGAAGTTGGACAGAGATTACAGCGACGATGCTCGACTTCACCTTCGATACTGATAGGGGTGGTCCCATTCGTTCCATTCTGAACGGCACCAGGACTGCCCTCCTTCCCGTCGTCTCCGCTTCTCGCCTGGCCACCCTGAGGCTGCTTCTTCCCGGACTGTCTAGCCTTCGCAGCCTCCTTCTTCTTCTGCTGCTGCTTCTTCTTCGCGTCGGACGGCATGGTTCGTCTGAAATTTCATGAGTAAACGCCTCGTGCAGCTTCTCGACGCGAACTCCAGATTGAAGCGCGGGTTACGTAAGCCGCAGGTTAGGAGCACGCCACACGTGCGTTCGGTACTGGGACCGAGGAGACGCGACGTCAATGTCGAAAATTCGAGGAATCTCCGTCTCCGTAAACTGCTCGTTGCGTGGGCCAGGCGCAGCGAGATAGACGGAGACAGATGGAGGGGCGGGAGGGGAGGCAAAGTGGGGCGACGAGGACAGACAAAGACGAAGGAAAAAGCGAGTGGAGTAGAATTTATATCGCGTTGAGAGGTCAGAGGTGACGGTAATAGGAGTAATTAGATCGCAAGTAGCGTGGAAGAAATGAGAGTGAAAAGGGAATGGAGATGCATGGCCTCGAGGGGAGATACGAAACACCTTCGGTTAGAACGAAGGGACGTCGATTTCCTGTGCTAGGTGACCCACGTCGGAATTACGGGGGTCCAACGGCAGCCGGGTGCTTCGTCTCTCCCCGCGGAATCTGTGGTCGCAGAGCAACCTCGCGAAATTACCTAGTTGTGCGCCAAAAATTGAACGACCCGTGCAACACGCGATCACACGTGCATGGATAAAGGCAAAGCTGGGCAAAGCCGTCAAAACGACGCCGTCTTCCGGGTTAAGCGCGAGGTGGCGCCACTGGGCCCGCGCAGGTCCTAACGCCGCGGCGCTGCACGAGAATCGAAACAGTTGCGTCCTGGTGTCCGTTGCGGGAGGATGTTTGTGATGAGAGTGGTCGCGGTTTGTAGGTTATGGCGTGTACGCGATTGAGGATAGGGAGGCTTGGGATCTCCGGCTTCCTCGATATTTCCAAGGGCTTGTGGCAACTCGAGCAGAGGGCAGAGGAATCTGTGAACGATGGAATTGCTGCTGTGGAAAGGCAGAGGTACCGTGAATTTTCGGCGCACCGATGGTGAGCTCCTTTTATTTGTCAGTTATTTATAATTGAATATGTGAATGTTGATTATTGTTGCGATGATGTTGGTGGACGGGTGTGGAGGTATGTTTGGATATGAAGGGTTAAAAGAGTGTTGGGAAATTTGAAGTTTTGAGAGGTTAACGCTGCGTCTTGCCGCCATATTGGATTGTGGGGAAAAAGGCGGGAAGGCAGCTGAAATTGAATTTTTTGTGGAATGATTTTTTTTTTATTATCAAATAATCAAATATGTTTGATTATTTCATGGTAGAGATGTTATACTGTTAAGAAAGAGTTTTTTCTTTGCGATTTTAATTGTTCGAGATATGATTGGTTAAAGATGGTCATTATCGAATAGGATCGAAAGGGAACTGCTTTCGATTGTCGAATATTTAAACACACTTCTTACAATTTAATTACTGTCTTGTTTATTAGCTTAATAGAGAATCAGAGGAAGGTCATTTAGGGTGAGAATGCATACATTGAAAAGCAGTGGTGGAACAATTAAACGATTCGTTTAGGAATTAATAGCAAGGTCTTATTAAACTGAGAACCATTTATAATTGCGTTCAACTTCGTTGTGACGGCTTTAATTTGAGGTTACAAAGGGAGCAATTTCTTTCGAGCAATCGCGACAATAAAACCGTGGCATTTTATAATTGGAGGGGCGAAAGCATTTTCCAACTAGCTTGTCAAACCGACTTAGCCTACATTACGTTGCATTGTTATCGAAAATCGTAAAAAAAGAGAAATTTACAATTTACTTAATTACTTCATATTTTCTTTGCAATTACAATGGTATCTAGTACAGACCTAACCCTTGCTAATCTTCACACGAAATTTCATTAAAATCAGAATTTTCGGGTTGGAAATACATATTCCCTTGTTAGCAATAGGCGGCTGACCAAACACTGACCTAGACCACTTTCAGTCATAAGGTCTGACTATGCTTAGACTTAACCACTGATGGTCTGACCAAACCCTCTCGTAACCCCTTTGGAATTTTACCTTAACGCAGGCCTAACCAGAAGTGCCTAAACTACCCCAAACTACATTTCATCCCCTGAAAACTGAACCAATAATATTAATTACAAATGTGCTTCCTAATAAATTTCTCTAATTAAATCAGCATCATGATTGAACCTAGCATTTCCCCATAACATTTAATTTCCCTTTCACAAAAGTCCACTTCAGAACGTCCCACCCTTGGAAGGAAAATTCCAATCCTTTTTAAATCGCGGGCGAAAAGAATCGCATTCCTCGCCTGAGGCTTCATCGTTCGAACAGCCGTAGTTCGTTAAAGAAGTGTGTTCTGATGAATGAACGAATGGATAAACGACGGTGGTAGGGGGTGGTTAAAAGAAGAGACGGACTTGCGCCCCTGCTTGCCCGAAGTCTGTCGGCTCGGGGGTGGGGGGCAAGGAGGGCGTAGGACGCGTAGAGGGGTGGGGGTGCAGGCTTAATTGCACCGCATCACAGAACGTAGTATTTCGTAGTACGTAATGGTGGGGGTGTAATGCGTCCTCGGTCGTCCTCGTCCTCGTCGGCAGCGTCGTCGTCTACGTCGTTATTCGAATGTAAGCTCTGCACGCTCTCCTGGATCGACGTATGCGTACCACTGACGTACCCAGCCCCTAAATATTAGGGGGCTACCACCGAAGAGGCGACTTTTTTATTTCTCAAGTTTAAAGAAATTCGGTTCGTGGAGAGGACAGTGTAGGGTGCCATTTTAATGGGTCATTTTGACTTCTGAAATTTTGGAATCTTGAATTCTAGGATTTTGAAACTCTAGTTTTGGAATATCGAATCTCAGAATCTCATATTTGGAATTATGAACTTCCACCCTTGAATTTTTAAATTTTCGAATTTTCGGCTTCTGAATGTTGGGATCTGTAATTCTAGGACTTTGAATCTCAAATTTTGGAATATCGAATCTCAGAATCTCAGATTTGGAATTATGAACCTTCACCCTTGAATTTTTAAATTTTCGAATTTTCGGCTTCTGAATTTTGGAATCTGTAATTCTAGGACTTTGAATCTCAAATTTTGGAATATCGAATCTCAGAATCTCGAATTTGGAATTATGAACCTCCACCCTTGAATTTTTAAATTTTCGAATTTTCGGCTCCTGAATGTTGGGATCTGTAATTCTGGGACTTTGAATCTCAAATTTTGGAATATCGAATCTCAGAATCTCGAATTTGGAATTATGAACCTCCACCCTTGAATTTTTAAATTTTCGAATTTTCGGCTTCTGAATGTTGGGATCTGTAATTCTAGGACTTTGAATCTCAAATTTTGGAATATCGAATCTCAGAATCTCAGATTTGGAATTGTGAACCTCCACCCTTGAATTTTTAAATTTTCGAATTTTCGGCTTCTGAATGTTGGGATCTGTAATTCTGGGACTTTGAATCTCAAATTTTGGAATATCGAATCTCAGAATCTCGAATTTGGAATTATGAACCTCCACCCTTGAATTTTTAAATTTTCGAATTTTCGGCTTCTGAATGTTGGGATCTGTAATTCTGGGACTTTGAATCTCAAATTTTGGAATATCGAATCTCAGATTTGGATTTGTGAACCTCCACCCTTGAATTTTTAAATTTTCGAATTTTCGGCTTCTGAATGTTGGGATCTGTAATTCTAGGACTTTGAATCTCAAATTTTGGAATATCGAATCTCAGAATCTCAGATTTGGAATTGTGAACCTCCACCCTTGAATTTTTAAATTTTCGAATTTTCGGCTTCTGAATGTTGGGATCTGTAATTCTGGGACTTTGAATCTCAAATTTTGGAATATCGAATCTCAGAATCTCAGATTTGGAATTGTGAACCTCCACCCTTGAATTTTTAAATTTTCGAATTTTCGGCTTCTGAATGTTGGGATCTGTAATTCTGGGACTTTGAATCTCAAATTTTGGAATATCGAATCTCAGATTTGGATTTGTGAACCTCCACCCTTGAATTTTTAAATTTTCGAATTTTCGACTTCTGAATGTTGGGATCTGTAATTCTGGGACTTTGAATCTCAAATTTTGGAATATCGAATCTCAGAATCTCAGATTTGGAATTGTGAACCTCCACCCTTGAATTTTTAAATTTTCGAATTTTCGGCTTCTGAATGTTGGGATCTGTAATTCTGGGACTTTGAATCTCAAATTTTGGAATATCGAATCTCAGAATCTCAGATTTGGAATTGTGAACCTCCACCCTTGAATTTTTAAATTTTCGAATTTTCGGCTTCTGAATGTTGGGATCTGTAATTCTGGGACTTTGAATCTCAAATTTTGGAATATCGAATCTCAGATTTGGATTTGTGAACCTCCACCCTTGAATTTTTAAATTTTCGAATTTTCGGCTTCTGAATGTTGGGATCTGTAATTCTAGGACTTTGAATCTCAAATTTTGGAATATCGAATCTCAGAATCTCGAATTTGGAATTATGAACCTCCACCCTTGAATTTTTAAATTTTCGAATTTTCGGCTTCTGAATGTTGGGATCTGTAATTCTGGGACTTTGAATCTCAAATTTTGGAATATCGAATCTCAGATTTGGATTTGTGAACCTCCACCCTTGAATTTTTAAATTTTCGAATTTTCGGCTTCTGAATGTTGGGATCTGTAATTCTAGGACTTTGAATCTCAAATTTTGGAATATCGAATCTCAGAATCTCAGATTTGGAATTGTGAACCTCCACCCTTGAATTTTTAAATTTCGAATTTTCGGCTTCTGAATGTTGGGATCTGTAATTCTGGGACTTTGAATCTCAAATTTTGGAATATCGAATCTCAGAATCTCAGATTTGGAATTGTGAACCTCCACCCTTGAATTTTTAAATTTTCGAATTTTCGGCTTCTGAATGTTGGGATCTGTAATTCTGGGACTTTGAATCTCAAATTTTGGAATATCGAATCTCAGAATCTCAGATTTGGAATTGTGAACCTCCACCCTTGAATTTTTAAATTTTCGAATTTTCGGCTTCTGAATGTTGGGATCTGTAATTCTGGGACTTTGAATCTCAAATTTTGGAATATCGAATCTCAGAATCTCAGATTTGGAATTGTGAACCTCCACCCTTGAATTTTTAAATTTTCGAATTTTCGACTTCTGAATGTTGGGATCTGTAATTCTGGGACTTTGAATCTCAAATTTTGGAATATCGAATCTCAGAATCTCAGATTTGGAATTGTGAACCTCCACCCTTGAATTTTTAAATTTTCGAATTTTCGGCTTCTGAATGTTGGGATCTGTAATTCTGGGACTTTGAATCTCAAATTTTGGAATATCGAATCTCAGAATCTCGAATTTGGAATTATGAACCTCCACCCTTGAATTTTTAAATTTTCGAATTTTCGGCTTCTGAATGTTGGGATCTGTAATTCTGGGACTTTGAATCTCAAATTTTGGAATATCGAATCTCAGAATCTCGAATTTGGAATTATGAACCTCCACCCTTGAATTTTTAAATTTTCGAATTTTCGGCTTCTGAATGTTGGGATCTGTAATTCTAGGACTTTGAATCTCAAATTTTGGAATATCGAATCTCAGAATCTCAGATTTGGAATTGTGAACCTCCACCCTTGAATTTTTAAATTTTCGAATTTTCGGCTTCTGAATGTTGGGATCTGTAATTCTGGGACTTTGAATCTCAAATTTTGGAATATCGAATCTCAGAATCTCAGATTTGGAATTGTGAACCTCCACCCTTGAATTTTTAAATTTTCGAATTTTCGGCTTCTGAATGTTGGGATCTGTAATTCTGGGACTTTGAATCTCAAATTTTGGAATATCGAATCTCAGAATCTCAGATTTGGAATTGTGAACCTCCACCCTTGAATTTTTAAATTTTCGAATTTTCGGCTTCTGAATGTTGGGATCTGTAATTCTGGGACTTTGAATCTCAAATTTTGGAATATCGAATCTCAGATTTGGATTTGTGAACCTCCACCCTTGAATTTTTAAATTTTCGAATTTTCGGCTTCTGAATGTTGGGATCTGTAATTCTGGGACTTTGAATCTCAAATTTTGGAATATCGAATCTCAGAATCTCGAATTTGGAATTATGAACCTCCACCCTTGAATTTTTAAATTTTCGAATTTTCGGCTTCTGAATGTTGGGATCTGTAATTCTGGGACTTTGAATCTCAAATTTTGGAATATCGAATCTCAGAATCTCAGATTTGGAATTGTGAACCTCCACCCTTGAATTTTTAAATTTTCGAATTTTCGGCTTCTGAATGTTGGGATCTGTAATTCTGGGACTTTGAATCTCAAATTTTGGAATATCGAATCTCAGAATCTCAGATTTGGAATTGTGAACCTCCACCCTTGAATTTTTAAATTTTCGAATTTTCGGCTTCTGAATGTTGGGATCTGTAATTCTGGGACTTTGAATCTCAAATTTTGGAATATCGAATCTCAGATTTGGATTTGTGAACCTCCACCCTTGAATTTTTAAATTTTCGAATTTTCGGCTTCTGAATGTTGGGATCTGTAATTCTAGGACTTTGAATCTCAAATTTTGGAATATCGAATCTCAGAATCTCGAATTTGGAATTATGAACCTCCACCCTTGAATTTTTAAATTTTCGAATTTTCGGCTTCTGAATGTTGGGATCTGTAATTCTGGGACTTTGAATCTCAAATTTTGGAATATCGAATCTCAGATTTGGATTTGTGAACCTCCACCCTTGAATTTTTAAATTTTCGAATTTTCGGCTTCTGAATGTTGGGATCTGTAATTCTGGGACTTTGAATCTCAAATTTTGGAATATCGAATCTCAGAATCTCAGATTTGGAATTGTGAACCTCCACCCTTGAATTTTTAAATTTTCGAATTTTCGGCTTCTGAATGTTGGGATCTGTAATTCTGGGACTTTGAATCTCAAATTTTGGAATATCGAATCTCAGAATCTCGAATTTGGAATTATGAACCTCCAACCTTGAATTTTTAAATTTTCGAATTTTCGACTTCTGAATGTTGGGATCTGTAATTCTGGGACTTTGAATCTCAAATTTTGGAATATCGAATCTCAGAATCTCAGATTTGGAATTGTGAACCTCCACCCTTGAATTTTTAAATTTTCGAATTTTCGGCTTCTGAATGTTGGGATCTGTAATTCTGGGACTTTGAATCTCAAATTTTGGAATATCGAATCTCAGATTTGGATTTGTGAACCTCCACCCTTGAATTTTTAAATTTTCGAATTTTCGGCTTCTGAATGTTGGGATCTGTAATTCTAGGACTTTGAATCTCAAATTTTGGAATATCGAATCTCAGAATCTCAGATTTGGAATTGTGAACCTCCACCCTTGAATTTTTAAATTTTCGAATTTTCGGCTTCTGAATGTTGGGATCTGTAATTCTGGGACTTTGAATCTCAAATTTTGGAATATCGAATCTCAGAATCTCAGATTTGGAATTGTGAACCTCCACCCTTGAATTTTTAAATTTTCGAATTTTCGGCTTCTGAATGTTGGGATCTGTAATTCTGGGACTTTGAATCTCAAATTTTGGAATATCGAATCTCAGAATCTCGAATTTGGAATTATGAACCTCCACCCTTGAATTTTTAAATTTTCGAATTTTCGGCTTCTGAATGTTGGGATCTGTAATTCTGGGACTTTGAATCTCAAATTTTGGAATATCGAATCTCAGAATCTCAGATTTGGAATTGTGAACCTCCACCCTTGAATTTTTAAATTTTCGAATTTTCGGCTTCTGAATGTTGGGATCTGTAATTCTGGGACTTTGAATCTCAAATTTTGGAATATCGAATCTCAGATTTGGATTTGTGAACCTCCACCCTTGAATTTTTAAATTTTCGAATTTTCGGCTTCTGAATGTTGGGATCTGTAATTCTAGGACTTTGAATCTCAAATTTTGGAATATCGAATCTCAGAATCTCGAATTTGGAATTATGAACCTCCACCCTTGAATTTTTAAATTTTCGAATTTTCGGCTTCTGAATGTTGGGATCTGTAATTCTGGGACTTTGAATCTCAAATTTTGGAATATCGAATCTCAGATTTGGATTTGTGAACCTCCACCCTTGAATTTTTAAATTTTCGAATTTTCGGCTTCTGAATGTTGGGATCTGTAATTCTAGGACTTTGAATCTCAAATTTTGGAATATCGAATCTCAGAATCTCAGATTTGGAATTGTGAACCTCCACCCTTGAATTTTTAAATTTTCGAATTTTCGGCTTCTGAATGTTGGGATCTGTAATTCTAGGACTTTGAATCTCAAATTTTGGAATATCGAATCTCAGAATCTCAGATTTGGAATTGTGAACCTCCACCCTTGAATTTTTAAATTTTCGAATTTTCGGCTTCTGAATGTTGGGATCTGTAATTCTGGGACTTTGAATCTCAAATTTTGGAATATCGAATCTCAGAATCTCAGATTTGGAATTGTGAACCTCCACCCTTGAATTTTTAAATTTTCGAATTTTCGGCTTCTGAATGTTGGGATCTGTAATTCTGGGACTTTGAATCTCAAATTTTGGAATATCGAATCTCAGATTTGGATTTGTGAACCTCCACCCTTGAATTTTTAAATTTTCGAATTTTCGACTTCTGAATGTTGGGATCTGTAATTCTGGGACTTTGAATCTCAAATTTTGGAATATCGAATCTCAGAATCTCAGATTTGGAATTGTGAACCTCCACCCTTGAATTTTTAAATTTTCGAATTTTCGGCTTCTGAATGTTGGGATCTGTAATTCTGGGACTTTGAATCTCAAATTTTGGAATATCGAATCTCAGAATCTCAGATTTGGAATTGTGAACCTCCACCCTTGAATTTTTAAATTTTCGAATTTTCGGCTTCTGAATGTTGGGATCTGTAATTCTGGGACTTTGAATCTCAAATTTTGGAATATCGAATCTCAGATTTGGATTTGTGAACCTCCACCCTTGAATTTTTAAATTTTCGAATTTTCGGCTTCTGAATGTTGGGATCTGTAATTCTAGGACTTTGAATCTCAAATTTTGGAATATCGAATCTCAGAATCTCGAATTTGGAATTATGAACCTCCACCCTTGAATTTTTAAATTTTCGAATTTTCGGCTTCTGAATGTTGGGATCTGTAATTCTGGGACTTTGAATCTCAAATTTTGGAATATCGAATCTCAGATTTGGATTTGTGAACCTCCACCCTTGAATTTTTAAATTTTCGAATTTTCGGCTTCTGAATGTTGGGATCTGTAATTCTAGGACTTTGAATCTCAAATTTTGGAATATCGAATCTCAGAATCTCAGATTTGGAATTGTGAACCTCCACCCTTGAATTTTTAAATTTCGAATTTTCGGCTTCTGAATGTTGGGATCTGTAATTCTGGGACTTTGAATCTCAAATTTTGGAATATCGAATCTCAGAATCTCAGATTTGGAATTGTGAACCTCCACCCTTGAATTTTTAAATTTTCGAATTTTCGGCTTCTGAATGTTGGGATCTGTAATTCTGGGACTTTGAATCTCAAATTTTGGAATATCGAATCTCAGAATCTCAGATTTGGAATTGTGAACCTCCACCCTTGAATTTTTAAATTTTCGAATTTTCGGCTTCTGAATGTTGGGATCTGTAATTCTGGGACTTTGAATCTCAAATTTTGGAATATCGAATCTCAGAATCTCAGATTTGGAATTGTGAACCTCCACCCTTGAATTTTTAAATTTTCGAATTTTCGACTTCTGAATGTTGGGATCTGTAATTCTGGGACTTTGAATCTCAAATTTTGGAATATCGAATCTCAGAATCTCAGATTTGGAATTGTGAACCTCCACCCTTGAATTTTTAAATTTTCGAATTTTCGGCTTCTGAATGTTGGGATCTGTAATTCTGGGACTTTGAATCTCAAATTTTGGAATATCGAATCTCAGAATCTCGAATTTGGAATTATGAACCTCCACCCTTGAATTTTTAAATTTTCGAATTTTCGGCTTCTGAATGTTGGGATCTGTAATTCTGGGACTTTGAATCTCAAATTTTGGAATATCGAATCTCAGAATCTCGAATTTGGAATTATGAACCTCCACCCTTGAATTTTTAAATTTTCGAATTTTCGGCTTCTGAATGTTGGGATCTGTAATTCTAGGACTTTGAATCTCAAATTTTGGAATATCGAATCTCAGAATCTCAGATTTGGAATTGTGAACCTCCACCCTTGAATTTTTAAATTTTCGAATTTTCGGCTTCTGAATGTTGGGATCTGTAATTCTGGGACTTTGAATCTCAAATTTTGGAATATCGAATCTCAGAATCTCAGATTTGGAATTGTGAACCTCCACCCTTGAATTTTTAAATTTTCGAATTTTCGGCTTCTGAATGTTGGGATCTGTAATTCTGGGACTTTGAATCTCAAATTTTGGAATATCGAATCTCAGAATCTCAGATTTGGAATTGTGAACCTCCACCCTTGAATTTTTAAATTTTCGAATTTTCGGCTTCTGAATGTTGGGATCTGTAATTCTGGGACTTTGAATCTCAAATTTTGGAATATCGAATCTCAGATTTGGATTTGTGAACCTCCACCCTTGAATTTTTAAATTTTCGAATTTTCGGCTTCTGAATGTTGGGATCTGTAATTCTGGGACTTTGAATCTCAAATTTTGGAATATCGAATCTCAGAATCTCGAATTTGGAATTATGAACCTCCACCCTTGAATTTTTAAATTTTCGAATTTTCGGCTTCTGAATGTTGGGATCTGTAATTCTGGGACTTTGAATCTCAAATTTTGGAATATCGAATCTCAGAATCTCAGATTTGGAATTGTGAACCTCCACCCTTGAATTTTTAAATTTTCGAATTTTCGGCTTCTGAATGTTGGGATCTGTAATTCTGGGACTTTGAATCTCAAATTTTGGAATATCGAATCTCAGAATCTCAGATTTGGAATTGTGAACCTCCACCCTTGAATTTTTAAATTTTCGAATTTTCGGCTTCTGAATGTTGGGATCTGTAATTCTGGGACTTTGAATCTCAAATTTTGGAATATCGAATCTCAGATTTGGATTTGTGAACCTCCACCCTTGAATTTTTAAATTTTCGAATTTTCGGCTTCTGAATGTTGGGATCTGTAATTCTAGGACTTTGAATCTCAAATTTTGGAATATCGAATCTCAGAATCTCGAATTTGGAATTATGAACCTCCACCCTTGAATTTTTAAATTTTCGAATTTTCGGCTTCTGAATGTTGGGATCTGTAATTCTGGGACTTTGAATCTCAAATTTTGGAATATCGAATCTCAGATTTGGATTTGTGAACCTCCACCCTTGAATTTTTAAATTTTCGAATTTTCGGCTTCTGAATGTTGGGATCTGTAATTCTGGGACTTTGAATCTCAAATTTTGGAATATCGAATCTCAGAATCTCGAATTTGGAATTATGAACCTCCACCCTTGAATTTTTAAATTTTCGAATTTTCGGCTTCTGAATGTTGGGATCTGTAATTCTAGGACTTTGAATCTCAAATTTTGGAATATCGAATCTCAGAATCTCAGATTTGGAATTGTGAACCACCACCCTTGAATTTTTAAATTTTCGAATTTTCGGCTTCTGAATGTTGGGATCTGTAATTCTGGGACTTTGAATCTCAAATTTTGGAATATCGAATCTCAGAATCTCAGATTTGGAATTGTGAACCTCCACCCTTGAATTTTTAAATTTTCGAATTTTCGGCTTCTGAATGTTGGGATCTGTAATTCTGGGACTTTGAATCTCAAATTTTGGAATATCGAATCTCAGAATCTCAGATTTGGAATTGTGAACCTCCACCCTTGAATTTTTAAATTTTCGAATTTTCGGCTTCTGAATGTTGGGATCTGTAATTCTGGGACTTTGAATCTCAAATTTTGGAATATCGAATCTCAGAATCTCGAATTTGGAATTATGAACCTCCACCCTTGAATTTTTAAATTTTCGAATTTTCGGCTTCTGAATGTTGGGATCTGTAATTCTGGGACTTTGAATCTCAAATTTTGGAATATCGAATCTCAGAATCTCAGATTTGGAATTGTGAACCTCCACCCTTGAATTTTTAAATTTTCGAATTTTCGACTTCTGAATGTTGGGATCTGTAATTCTGGGACTTTGAATCTCAAATTTTGGAATATCGAATCTCAGAATCTCAGATTTGGAATTGTGAACCTCCACCCTTGAATTTTTAAATTTTCGAATTTTCGGCTTCTGAATGTTGGGATCTGTAATTCTGGGACTTTGAATCTCAAATTTTGGAATATCGAATCTCAGAATCTCGAATTTGGAATTATGAACCTCCAACCTTGAATTTTTAAATTTTCGAATTTTCGACTTCTGAATGTTGGGATCTGTAATTCTGGGACTTTGAATCTCAAATTTTGGAATATCGAATCTCAGAATCTCAGATTTGGAATTGTGAACCTCCACCCTTGAATTTTTAAATTTTCGAATTTTCGGCTTCTGAATGTTGGGATCTGTAATTCTGGGACTTTGAATCTCAAATTTTGGAATATCGAATCTCAGATTTGGATTTGTGAACCTCCACCCTTGAATTTTTAAATTTTCGAATTTTCGGCTTCTGAATGTTGGGATCTGTAATTCTAGGACTTTGAATCTCAAATTTTGGAATATCGAATCTCAGAATCTCAGATTTGGAATTGTGAACCTCCACCCTTGAATTTTTAAATTTTCGAATTTTCGGCTTCTGAATGTTGGGATCTGTAATTCTGGGACTTTGAATCTCAAATTTTGGAATATCGAATCTCAGAATCTCAGATTTGGAATTGTGAACCTCCACCCTTGAATTTTTAAATTTTCGAATTTTCGGCTTCTGAATGTTGGGATCTGTAATTCTGGGACTTTGAATCTCAAATTTTGGAATATCGAATCTCAGAATCTCGAATTTGGAATTATGAACCTCCACCCTTGAATTTTTAAATTTTCGAATTTTCGGCTTCTGAATGTTGGGATCTGTAATTCTGGGACTTTGAATCTCAAATTTTGGAATATCGAATCTCAGAATCTCAGATTTGGAATTGTGAACCTCCACCCTTGAATTTTTAAATTTTCGAATTTTCGGCTTCTGAATGTTGGGATCTGTAATTCTGGGACTTTGAATCTCAAATTTTGGAATATCGAATCTCAGATTTGGATTTGTGAACCTCCACCCTTGAATTTTTAAATTTTCGAATTTTCGGCTTCTGAATGTTGGGATCTGTAATTCTAGGACTTTGAATCTCAAATTTTGGAATATCGAATCTCAGAATCTCGAATTTGGAATTATGAACCTCCACCCTTGAATTTTTAAATTTTCGAATTTTCGGCTTCTGAATGTTGGGATCTGTAATTCTGGGACTTTGAATCTCAAATTTTGGAATATCGAATCTCAGATTTGGATTTGTGAACCTCCACCCTTGAATTTTTAAATTTTCGAATTTTCGGCTTCTGAATGTTGGGATCTGTAATTCTAGGACTTTGAATCTCAAATTTTGGAATATCGAATCTCAGAATCTCAGATTTGGAATTGTGAACCTCCACCCTTGAATTTTTAAATTTTCGAATTTTCGGCTTCTGAATGTTGGGATCTGTAATTCTGGGACTTTGAATCTCAAATTTTGGAATATCGAATCTCAGAATCTCAGATTTGGAATTGTGAACCTCCACCCTTGAATTTTTAAATTTTCGAATTTTCGGCTTCTGAATGTTGGGATCTGTAATTCTGGGACTTTGAATCTCAAATTTTGGAATATCGAATCTCAGAATCTCAGATTTGGAATTGTGAACCTCCACCCTTGAATTTTTAAATTTTCGAATTTTCGGCTTCTGAATGTTGGGATCTGTAATTCTGGGACTTTGAATCTCAAATTTTGGAATATCGAATCTCAGAATCTCAGATTTGGAATTGTGAACCTCCACCCTTGAATTTTTAAATTTTCGAATTTTCGACTTCTGAATGTTGGGATCTGTAATTCTGGGACTTTGAATCTCAAATTTTGGAATATCGAATCTCAGAATCTCAGATTTGGAATTGTGAACCTCCACCCTTGAATTTTTAAATTTTCGAATTTTCGGCTTCTGAATGTTGGGATCTGTAATTCTGGGACTTTGAATCTCAAATTTTGGAATATCGTATCTCAGAATCTCGAATTTGGAATTATGAACCTCCACCCTTGAATTTTTAAATTTTCGAATTTTCGGCTTCTGAATGTTGGGATCTGTAATTCTGGGACTTTGAATCTCAAATTTTGGAATATCGAATCTCAGAATCTCGAATTTGGAATTATGAACCTCCACCCTTGAATTTTTAAATTTTCGAATTTTCGGCTTCTGAATGTTGGGATCTGTAATTCTAGGACTTTGAATCTCAAATTTTGGAATATCGAATCTCAGAATCTCAGATTTGGAATTGTGAACCACCACCCTTGAATTTTTAAATTTTCGAATTTTCGGCTTCTGAATGTTGGGATCTGTAATTCTGGGACTTTGAATCTCAAATTTTGGAATATCGAATCTCAGAATCTCAGATTTGGAATTGTGAACCTCCACCCTTGAATTTTTAAATTTTCGAATTTTCGGCTTCTGAATGTTGGGATCTGTAATTCTGGGACTTTGAATCTCAAATTTTGGAATATCGAATCTCAGAATCTCAGATTTGGAATTGTGAACCTCCACCCTTGAATTTTTAAATTTTCGAATTTTCGGCTTCTGAATGTTGGGATCTGTAATTCTGGGACTTTGAATCTCAAATTTTGGAATATCGAATCTCAGAATCTCGAATTTGGAATTCTGAACCTCCACCCTTGAATTTTTAAATTTTCGAATTTTCGGCTTCTGAATGTTGGGATCTGTAATTCTGGGACTTTGAATCTCAAATTTTGGAATATCGAATCTCAGAATCTCAGATTTGGAATTGTGAACCTCCACCCTTGAATTTTTAAATTTTCGAATTTTCGACTTCTGAATGTTGGGATCTGTAATTCTGGGACTTTGAATCTCAAATTTTGGAATATCGAATCTCAGAATCTCAGATTTGGAATTGTGAACCTCCACCCTTGAATTTTTAAATTTTCGAATTTTCGGCTTCTGAATGTTGGGATCTGTAATTCTGGGACTTTGAATCTCAAATTTTGGAATATCGAATCTCAGAATCTCGAATTTGGAATTATGAACCTCCAACCTTGAATTTTTAAATTTTCGAATTTTCGACTTCTGAATGTTGGGATCTGTAATTCTGGGACTTTGAATCTCAAATTTTGGAATATCGAATCTCAGAATCTCAGATTTGGAATTGTGAACCTCCACCCTTGAATTTTTAAATTTTCGAATTTTCGGCTTCTGAATGTTGGGATCTGTAATTCTGGGACTTTGAATCTCAAATTTTGGAATATCGAATCTCAGATTTGGATTTGTGAACCTCCACCCTTGAATTTTTAAATTTTCGAATTTTCGGCTTCTGAATGTTGGGATCTGTAATTCTAGGACTTTGAATCTCAAATTTTGGAATATCGAATCTCAGAATCTCAGATTTGGAATTGTGAACCTCCACCCTTGAATTTTTAAATTTTCGAATTTTCGGCTTCTGAATGTTGGGATCTGTAATTCTGGGACTTTGAATCTCAAATTTTGGAATATCGAATCTCAGAATCTCAGATTTGGAATTGTGAACCTCCACCCTTGAATTTTTAAATTTTCGAATTTTCGGCTTCTGAATGTTGGGATCTGTAATTCTGGGACTTTGAATCTCAAATTTTGGAATATCGAATCTCAGAATCTCGAATTTGGAATTATGAACCTCCACCCTTGAATTTTTAAATTTTCGAATTTTCGGCTTCTGAATGTTGGGATCTGTAATTCTGGGACTTTGAATCTCAAATTTTGGAATATCGAATCTCAGAATCTCAGATTTGGAATTGTGAACCTCCACCCTTGAATTTTTAAATTTTCGAATTTTCGGCTTCTGAATGTTGGGATCTGTAATTCTGGGACTTTGAATCTCAAATTTTGGAATATCGAATCTCAGATTTGGATTTGTGAACCTCCACCCTTGAATTTTTAAATTTTCGAATTTTCGGCTTCTGAATGTTGGGATCTGTAATTCTAGGACTTTGAATCTCAAATTTTGGAATATCGAATCTCAGAATCTCGAATTTGGAATTATGAACCTCCACCCTTGAATTTTTAAATTTTCGAATTTTCGGCTTCTGAATGTTGGGATCTGTAATTCTGGGACTTTGAATCTCAAATTTTGGAATATCGAATCTCAGATTTGGATTTGTGAACCTCCACCCTTGAATTTTTAAATTTTCGAATTTTCGGCTTCTGAATGTTGGGATCTGTAATTCTAGGACTTTGAATCTCAAATTTTGGAATATCGAATCTCAGAATCTCAGATTTGGAATTGTGAACCTCCACCCTTGAATTTTTAAATTTTCGAATTTTCGGCTTCTGAATGTTGGGATCTGTAATTCTGGGACTTTGAATCTCAAATTTTGGAATATCGAATCTCAGAATCTCAGATTTGGAATTGTGAACCTCCACCCTTGAATTTTTAAATTTTCGAATTTTCGGCTTCTGAATGTTGGGATCTGTAATTCTGGGACTTTGAATCTCAAATTTTGGAATATCGAATCTCAGAATCTCAGATTTGGAATTGTGAACCTCCACCCTTGAATTTTTAAATTTTCGAATTTTCGGCTTCTGAATGTTGGGATCTGTAATTCTGGGACTTTGAATCTCAAATTTTGGAATATCGAATCTCAGAATCTCAGATTTGGAATTGTGAACCTCCACCCTTGAATTTTTAAATTTTCGAATTTTCGACTTCTGAATGTTGGGATCTGTAATTCTGGGACTTTGAATCTCAAATTTTGGAATATCGAATCTCAGAATCTCAGATTTGGAATTGTGAACCTCCACCCTTGAATTTTTAAATTTTCGAATTTTCGGCTTCTGAATGTTGGGATCTGTAATTCTGGGACTTTGAATCTCAAATTTTGGAATATCGAATCTCAGAATCTCGAATTTGGAATTATGAACCTCCACCCTTGAATTTTTAAATTTTCGAATTTTCGGCTTCTGAATGTTGGGATCTGTAATTCTGGGACTTTGAATCTCAAATTTTGGAATATCGAATCTCAGAATCTCGAATTTGGAATTATGAACCTCCACCCTTGAATTTTTAAATTTTCGAATTTTCGGCTTCTGAATGTTGGGATCTGTAATTCTAGGACTTTGAATCTCAAATTTTGGAATATCGAATCTCAGAATCTCAGATTTGGAATTGTGAACCTCCACCCTTGAATTTTTAAATTTTCGAATTTTCGGCTTCTGAATGTTGGGATCTGTAATTCTGGGACTTTGAATCTCAAATTTTGGAATATCGAATCTCAGAATCTCAGATTTGGAATTGTGAACCTCCACCCTTGAATTTTTAAATTTTCGAATTTTCGGCTTCTGAATGTTGGGATCTGTAATTCTGGGACTTTGAATCTCAAATTTTGGAATATCGAATCTCAGAATCTCAGATTTGGAATTGTGAACCTCCACCCTTGAATTTTTAAATTTTCGAATTTTCGGCTTCTGAATGTTGGGATCTGTAATTCTGGGACTTTGAATCTCAAATTTTGGAATATCGAATCTCAGAATCTCGAATTTGGAATTATGAACCTCCACCCTTGAATTTTTAAATTTTCGAATTTTCGGCTTCTGAATGTTGGGATCTGTAATTCTGGGACTTTGAATCTCAAATTTTGGAATATCGAATCTCAGAATCTCAGATTTGGAATTGTGAACCTCCACCCTTGAATTTTTAAATTTTCGAATTTTCGACTTCTGAATGTTGGGATCTGTAATTCTGGGACTTTGAATCTCAAATTTTGGAATATCGAATCTCAGAATCTCAGATTTGGAATTGTGAACCTCCACCCTTGAATTTTTAAATTTTCGAATTTTCGGCTTCTGAATGTTGGGATCTGTAATTCTGGGACTTTGAATCTCAAATTTTGGAATATCGAATCTCAGAATCTCGAATTTGGAATTATGAACCTCCAACCTTGAATTTTTAAATTTTCGAATTTTCGACTTCTGAATGTTGGGATCTGTAATTCTGGGACTTTGAATCTCAAATTTTGGAATATCGAATCTCAGAATCTCGAATTTGGAATTATGAACCTCCACCCTTGAATTTTTAAATTTTCGAATTTTCGGCTTCTGAATGTTGGGATCTGTAATTCTGGGACTTTGAATCTCAAATTTTGGAATATCGAATCTCAGAATCTCAGATTTGGAATTGTGAACCTCCACCCTTGAATTTTTAAATTTTCGAATTTTCGGCTTCTGAATGTTGGGATCTGTAATTCTGGGACTTTGAATCTCAAATTTTGGAATATCGAATCTCAGAATCTCGAATTTGGAATTATGAACCTCCACCCTTGAATTTTTAAATTTTCGAATTTTCGGCTTCTGAATGTTGGGATCTGTAATTCTGGGACTTTGAATCTCAAATTTTGGAATATCGAATCTCAGAATCTCGAATTTGGAATTATGAACCTCCACCCTTGAATTTTTAAATTTTCGAATTTTCGGCTTCTGAATGTTGGGATCTGTAATTCTGGGACTTTGAATCTCAAATTTTGGAATATCGAATCTCAGATTTGGATTTGTGAACCTCCACCCTTGAATTTTTAAATTTTCGAATTTTCGGCTTCTGAATGTTGGGATCTGTAATTCTAGGACTTTGAATCTCAAATTTTGGAATATCGAATCTCAGAATCTCAGATTTGGAATTGTGAACCTCCACCCTTGAATTTTTAAATTTTCGAATTTTCGGCTTCTGAATGTTGGGATCTGTAATTCTGGGACTTTGAATCTCAAATTTTGGAATATCGAATCTCAGAATCTCAGATTTGGAATTGTGAACCTCCACCCTTGAATTTTTAAATTTTCGAATTTTCGACTTCTGAATGTTGGGATCTGTAATTCTGGGACTTTGAATCTCAAATTTTGGAATATCGAATCTCAGAATCTCAGATTTGGAATTGTGAACCTCCACCCTTGAATTTTTAAATTTTCGAATTTTCGGCTTCTGAATGTTGGGATCTGTAATTCTGGGACTTTGAATCTCAAATTTTGGAATATCGAATCTCAGAATCTCGAATTTGGAATTATGAACCTCCACCCTTGAATTTTTAAATTTTCGAATTTTCGGCTTCTGAATGTTGGGATCTGTAATTCTGGGACTTTGAATCTCAAATTTTGGAATATCGAATCTCAGAATCTCAGATTTGGAATTGTGAACCTCCACCCTTGAATTTTTAAATTTTCGAATTTTCGGCTTCTGAATGTTGGGATCTGTAATTCTGGGACTTTGAATCTCAAATTTTGGAATATCGAATCTCAGAATCTCGAATTTGGAATTATGAACCTCCACCCTTGAATTTTTAAATTTTCGAATTTTCGGCTTCTGAATGTTGGGATCTGTAATTCTGGGACTTTGAATCTCAAATTTTGGAATATCGAATCTCAGAATCTCAGATTTGGAATTGTGAACCTCCACCCTTGAATTTTTAAATTTTCGAATTTTCGACTTCTGAATGTTGGGATCTGTAATTCTGGGACTTTGAATCTCAAATTTTGGAATATCGAATCTCAGAATCTCAGATTTGGAATTGTGAACCTCCACCCTTGAATTTTTAAATTTTCGAATTTTCGGCTTCTGAATGTTGGGATCTGTAATTCTGGGACTTTGAATCTCAAATTTTGGAATATCGAATCTCAGAATCTCGAATTTGGAATTATGAACCTCCAACCTTGAATTTTTAAATTTTCGAATTTTCGACTTCTGAATGTTGGGATCTGTAATTCTGGGACTTTGAATCTCAAATTTTGGAATATCGAATCTCAGAATCTCAGATTTGGAATTGTGAACCTCCACCCTTGAATTTTTAAATTTTCGAATTTTCGGCTTCTGAATGTTGGGATCTGTAATTCTGGGACTTTGAATCTCAAATTTTGGAATATCGAATCTCAGATCTCGAATTTGGATTTGTGAACCTCCACCCTTGAATTTTTAAATTTTCGAATTTTCGGCTTCTGAATGTTGGGATCTGTAATTCTAGGACTTTGAATCTCAAATTTTGGAATATCGAATCTCAGAATCTCAGATTTGGAATTGTGAACCTCCACCCTTGAATTTTTAAATTTTCGAATTTTCGGCTTCTGAATGTTGGGATCTGTAATTCTGGGACTTTGAATCTCAAATTTTGGAATATCGAATCTCAGAATCTCAGATTTGGAATTGTGAACCTCCACCCTTGAATTTTTAAATTTTCGAATTTTCGGCTTCTGAATGTTGGGATCTGTAATTCTGGGACTTTGAATCTCAAATTTTGGAATATCGAATCTCAGAATCTCGAATTTGGAATTATGAACCTCCACCCTTGAATTTTTAAATTTTCGAATTTTCGGCTTCTGAATGTTGGGATCTGTAATTCTGGGACTTTGAATCTCAAATTTTGGAATATCGAATCTCAGAATCTCGAATTTGGAATTATGAACCTCCACCCTTGAATTTTTAAATTTTCGAATTTTCGGCTTCTGAATGTTGGGATCTGTAATTCTGGGACTTTGAATCTCAAATTTTGGAATATCGAATCTCAGATTTGGATTTGTGAACCTCCACCCTTGAATTTTTAAATTTTCGAATTTTCGGCTTCTGAATGTTGGGATCTGTAATTCTAGGACTTTGAATCTCAAATTTTGGAATATCGAATCTCAGAATCTCAGATTTGGAATTGTGAACCTCCACCCTTGAATTTTTAAATTTTCGAATTTTCGGCTTCTGAATGTTGGGATCTGTAATTCTGGGACTTTGAATCTCAAATTTTGGAATATCGAATCTCAGAATCTCAGATTTGGAATTGTGAACCTCCACCCTTGAATTTTTAAATTTTCGAATTTTCGGCTTCTGAATGTTGGGATCTGTAATTCTGGGACTTTGAATCTCAAATTTTGGAATATCGAATCTCAGAATCTCAGATTTGGAATTGTGAACCTCCACCCTTGAATTTTTAAATTTTCGAATTTTCGGCTTCTGAATGTTGGGATCTGTAATTCTGGGACTTTGAATCTCAAATTTTGGAATATCGAATCTCAGAATCTCAGATTTGGAATTGTGAACCTCCACCCTTGAATTTTTAAATTTTCGAATTTTCGGCTTCTGAATGTTGGGATCTGTAATTCTGGGACTTTGAATCTCAAATTTTGGAATATCGAATCTCGATAGAATCTCCAGATTTGGATTTGAATTATGAACCTCCACCCTTGAATTTTTAAATTTTCGAATTTTCGGCTTCTGAATGTTGGGATCTGTAATTCTGGGACTTTGAATCTCAAATTTTGGAATATCGAATCTCAGAATCTCGAATTTGGAATTATGAACCTCCACCCTTGAATTTTTAAATTTTCGAATTTTCGGCTTCTGAATGTTGGGATCTGTAATTCTGGGACTTTGAATCTCAAATTTTGGAATATCGAATCTCAGAATCTCAGATTTGGAATTGTGAACCTCCACCCTTGAATTTTTAAATTTTCGAATTTTCGGCTTCTGAATGTTGGGATCTGTAATTCTGGGACTTTGAATCTCAAATTTTGGAATATCGAATCTCAGAATCTCAGATTTGGAATTGTGAACCTCCACCCTTGAATTTTTAAATTTTCGAATTTTCGGCTTCTGAATGTTGGGATCTGTAATTCTGGGACTTTGAATCTCAAATTTTGGAATATCGAATCTCAGAATCTCAGATTTGGAATTGTGAACCTCCACCCTTGAATTTTTAAATTTTCGAATTTTCGGCTTCTGAATGTTGGGATCTGTAATTCTGGGACTTTGAATCTCAAATTTTGGAATATCGAATCTCAGAATCTCAGATTTGGAATTGTGAACCTCCACCCTTGAATTTTTAAATTTTCGAATTTTCGGCTTCTGAATGTTGGGATCTGTAATTCTGGGACTTTGAATCTCAAATTTTGGAATATCGAATCTCAGAATCTCAGATTTGGAATTGTGAACCTCCACCCTTGAATTTTTAAATTTTCGAATTTTCGGCTTCTGAATGTTGGGATCTGTAATTCTGGGACTTTGAATCTCAAATTTTGGAATATCGAATCTCAGAATCTCAGATTTGGAATTGTGAACCTCCACCCTTGAATTTTTAAATTTTCGAATTTTCGGCTTCTGAATGTTGGGATCTGTAATTCTGGGACTTTGAATCTCAAATTTTGGAATATCGAATCTCAGAATCTCAGAATTTGGAATTATGAACCTCCACCCTTGAATTTTTAAATTTTCGAATTTTCGGCTTCTGAATGTTGGGATCTGTAATTCTGGGACTTTGAATCTCAAATTTTGGAATATCGAATCTCAGAATCTCAGATTTGGAATTGTGAACCTCCACCCTTGAATTTTTAAATTTTCGAATTTTCGGCTTCTGAATGTTGGGATCTGTAATTCTGGGACTTTGAATCTCAAATTTTGGAATATCGAATCTCAGAATCTCAGATTTGGAATTGTGAACCTCCACCCTTGAATTTTTAAATTTTCGAATTTTCGGCTTCTGAATGTTGGGATCTGTAATTCTGGGACTTTGAATCTCAAATTTTGGAATATCGAATCTCAGAATCTCAGATTTGGAATTGTGAACCTCCACCCTTGAATTTTTAAATTTTCGAATTTTCGGCTTCTGAATGTTGGGATCTGTAATTCTGGGACTTTGAATCTCAAATTTTGGAATATCGAATCTCAGAATCTCAGATTTGGAATTGTGAACCTCCACCCTTGAATTTTTAAATTTTCGAATTTTCGGCTTCTGAATGTTGGGATCTGTAATTCTGGGACTTTGAATCTCAAATTTTGGAATATCGAATCTCAGAATCTCGATTTGGAATTGTGAACCTCCACCCTTGAATTTTTAAATTTTCGAATTTTCGGCTTCTGAATGTTGGGATCTGTAATTCTGGGACTTTGAATCTCAAATTTTGGAATATCGA